>NW_028145526.1:592500-600000 GCF_977016875.1 Pavona decussata
TTATTTCTGGAAAGAGCAATTCCACAAAGGTCACATCCTTCTTCCTTACTTCAGCCACAATCACTAATGAGACGTTCACGCATAAAATAACGTGATAAAGGATCTCGTGATTCCTGTTTAAAACTTTTGAATTCAATTCTCAGAGAGAGATCACAAACACCAATACACAGCAAAGCAGAAAGGTCAGAGAAAACAGAATCATCTATTGGATAGAGTTGTTTCGATGCAGCTCAAAACTCTTGAAGCTTCTTGACTTGGGAATTACAAGTTCAAAACAAAGGAATCGACAGCAGCACTTTCTTATTGCAACTGAATAATTGAATCATGTCGGTGTATTTAAATTTCTTAATGATTATAAATCTTAATGTATGTGGGATAAGTTATGCGAACGGGCTCAAAAGTAGAAATTACAAGAAGTGAATGTAATAAAAATGAAATTTTAATATAAAAAATTGATTTAGGGTTGTTTGGTTTTCATTTTCATCTTTGAAATAGTGATTGACTGGAAAACAAACAAACCTCAATAATCACATAAGCGAGTTCTTACGTTCGCCAAATCGAGGGCAAAAACACTGAGTTTTTATTTTCTAATTTTAGAAGTCTTTCCTACGTTGTCTCGTTGTTTTCTGAATTCAAAACACTTGAGATACATTACAGCGGTTACACGATAACCACCACCTTCAAAAGAGGCGGATAAAATTGCTAAAAGAGGAAAAAATCAATCTTCCTAATGTGGTTGATGGCCGTTATGAGTATTGGCAGAGGCGTTAGATTTTCGATTTGTTTTGGATATCATTTAGTTTAGAAATCAATTCACCTTACCAACTATGTTTTCTAAACTCATATTGTGTGAATCTCTCCTCCCCCCCCCCCCCCCCCTCCCCCTTTCTGTACATTGTTTCATGTGTTTTAAAGCTTCGGTAGATAAATAGTGGAATGGTCGTCCAATGCAATAGCCCATTTACCGCTCAGTGCTTTGAACCTCATTATGACAAGGCTTCGTGCGTAGTCTTTATGATGAAAGCTAGTTTTCGTTCATATGTAAACAAAACTAATTTTCAAATGAAAAGCTTTGCAGTAATTCTCACTTTCAAAAAGAGATTTAAAGGAACTCGAAAACGGACTATTATCTGATTATACCAACGATAATTATTGGTGGGAGCTATTTGCAATATTTCGAAACATACCAGGATATCGTATTCACGTAAATAAACACACCGGAGCGTTTATCGAAGGCTGAGTTCATCAAGGGGGTGTTAACCCTTAAAACCCTGGTATATTAACATGTATATTCTCCTCATCGTTCTACACAGATTTCTAATGGTAGTAGTTGGGAGAATTCCAGTTTGAACGTCAAAATAATTAATCTTTGGTGATCAGGCCCCAGTTGTTCAAAGGCCGGATAACTTTATCCAGTTTCAATCTGTGCAAAGATTTCAGTATTTCATCGTGTACAAGCGAATATGCACACTCTAACCACAGTCCAGTTTAGGAGTGTACGAAAACCTTGGACAACGTTTAACGTGAAGTATATTTTAGACCCCGAATAGTGCCTTATCCAGCGGAAAAAGTTATCCGGCCTTTGAACAACTGGGGCCAGGTCCTTTATTCTCCTGACCTGTTTGTTTGATGAAGTTGTGATATAGTAAGGAGACATTAGATGTTGGTCACTATCGGAGCTTGAAGGCTTCAAAACGACATAACCACGCGAGTGAGATCCCGAGAAACTGATACAGCTGTTTCAATAAAAGGTTGTCGAAAAAAAAGCGTAAAAGTGCACGTGACAATACCGAAGGGTAACTTGGGAAATACCCAATTAAATTTCAATAAAAGCTCTGAATCCATATTGCCCGCCATCTCAAGTTTTCGCTGTACGGTCAAGGCATTATGATTCTGAGCTTTTATCAAGAGACCCTTCATCCTCTCTTGCTTTTATTAAAATTTATTGGGTATTCCCCAAACTACCCTTCGGTATTGTCGCGTACGCTTTTACGCTTTCTTTGGACAACCTTTGTCGAAACAGCTGAATATCCTTGATTCATCTGGTTCCAGTCGTCAAAGAGCGGGTACCTTAAGTCTATCCAGTGGATAAATCGCCATCCAGCTGCCAAATTCAAAATGTATCCCAACTAATACATTAGTTATCCACTTAGCCTGTTTGTTTGAATAACCGGCTTTCCGGTTCTAGTCGAAGTCTCCTACTGTCTGGCGTCCGGCGAAAGCCGACGACGATCAGTCTCCGACCAATCCTAAGTCCCCAGGGTGTCCAGTAGTGTCCCAGATCATAATCTACTTTGGGTTGTCGTTTCTATGGAATCGACTCCTTTCGTAAAATCAGACGGTTCCCTCTTTGACGTACGGATAACAGGCAGAGAAGAAGAAGGTTAAAGGACGCTTTTAAAGGTGATCAGCTGAGAAATCAAGGTCTTTTTATTACACTGAAATCTGAATAAACAAAAATTGAGCTCATTAAAGTTTGGCTGTCGTTTTGAACTAACAGCTGAGAACAAAAGAAATGTCCTAGATTTTAACTCCCAACCAAAAAGAGCTCTGGATACTGAATAAACTCGGCCAATGTGATCTTATGTGAAATATATATTTAGAAACACCTCTAGCAATTGGGCAAAGAAAGTTCACTTTGTAAAGCCACCAAATATGGAATGGACTGGAGCTACACTTACGATTGGGCAAGCTATTATTGACGTCTTGAAAAGATTTGTCAGGCAAACTTTAAACAAATTTTTAGAATAAGCTTTTTTTTAATTGATTGTAAATATTTTGTCTCTTTTTGATGCATAAAATTTAAGCAACAGTTATTTTTTAAATTTTAATTCATACATTTATTGAGCATGATGTGTTTTTCAGTGAGTGTCAAAGCAAACTCGGAAAAAGGAAATCCGAATGCTCCTATGAGGAGTCGAACCTAAGACCTTCCGATTACTAGTCCGGATGCTGTACCACTGAGATACAGGAGGCTCGTGGGAGCTAAGGCCATCAAAATACATCATTCTCATTCATTCTCCAGGCTTAAAATATCCATCATATAAATTTATTGTTCTTGGAAAGCCCTAATGGGGACGTCCAACAAAAACCATGCAATAAATAAGTTTTGGTATATATGGTTTGGTCGGTTGCTATTGGTATACGGTTTTACTCCGAAGAGTTTTACATCCATAGGAGGAGAATAATTTGAATAATTGAGTGTTCAACCGAGCTTTGATGGGAAGTGAGGCATTCTACATAAGAGTGTAGAATAGAAGCGGGCTGGTCACTCGTACGATACCATACGTAATTCTTTCTCGGCGAAGCGATTATGCTGTATTTAAATTTCCTCGGATTACGTTTTTTAAAAGTTGTTCTTAAAATCCCTTGATCTCGTAGAGGAACTTCACCTCTTTAACTTGGAAAGAAGGGCTGGCATGTAGCGTGTCCCGTTGAAGGGAGCTAAGTATTTCAGTTTGCTTCCTTTGTTTCTTGAGCGGTTAACTGCTTGCTCTAGTTGTGACACACCAATGAAGCGAGATTCTTTCTAAACTGTTGACTGTGGAGAGTGTAGATCAGTGGATTGAGACAGGAATTCAGCAGAGCACTCGCGGTGGACACCAGATACACTGTAGCGTACCCACCAGGAATCACGGGACCCACCACGCAAAGCACTATCTGAGGGGTCCAACACGTGATGTAAATGGCAGTAACTGAAATGAGCATCTTGGTGATCTTAGTTTTGGGCCTTGTCACGGGCGATTGACAGGAGCCTGGCGCGACAGCGTTGTAACGCAGGTGTAAAATAACCCTCGCGTACAGGTATCCCATGATGCATATGGGTAACATTGAATTACAAAATGACCAGGAGAGGCTGTAAGCACGGACCGCTGTGTAGTTAGGCCAGTTCGCTGTACAACTTTGGCTCTCTTCATCGTAGACCGATACTGCGATTTTAGGAACGATCAAAACAATTCCCAGGAACGAGAGAAGTGGTACCAGCCACCGCGAGCGATTGCGGCTGAGGGAACGAAATGGATGTAAGGTGGCGTAATAACGCTCAAATGCGACTACCACAAGCAGAAAGCTGGAGGTTGATGCAGCCGTCCAGCCCAGAGTCCCACCGGTAATGAATTTGCACAGCACATCTCCAATCACGCCGCCTTGCTGTTCAATAAAGTGGCTCAAAACACATGGTGGGATGAAGAACACAGCTACCAGTAAATCTGCGACAGCCAGGTGGAATAAAAGCCAGTTGACAGAGGTCTTCATTGCTTTGTTCTTCAGTATTAACAGACACACCAGGGAATTGCCCGCTATGTCGAAAACTATCGTGGCGGTCAGAAACAACGCGTACAGGAGAGAGGCGGTGGACATTGCCATTGTTTGATTGGAAAATGCGTTGCTGATTCCTGTCACTGTAAAGAAAATTTGGGAAATAAAAACGTCGGGAAAAACGGAACAAAACAGCAGTTTTTTTTATTTTAATTATTAATTTTGCAGGACTAAGAACAATTTGGATCTTCCAAAAATACACTTGGAAATTAATTTGCTTAGCCAATTTGCCCGAGAGAAATAAGCATTCGAAAACTAAAGTGAATTTTTTACGTAACGAAGTTGATTCCAACAACAGCAAAGGTTTAAAGAAAATTCCTTGTTTTCGTTCGTGACAAGTTAAGCCTTATCAATGACAATTGCTGACCATACGTCAGACATTGAAGTACCCTATTTTTGCCAGGGGGCGTTCATACAGAAATGTTGGCGACAAATTTTAATTTTAATTTTAATCGTGGAGAGATAATCTCTCGATTTTGGAAGCGTGATATTTCATGACATCAAATTTTCGAGAATTTAAAGAATTTGTTGACACTTCTTCTTCCACGATTTTATTAATTAATTCATCGAATTTTTTTTGACTTTGAGGGAAGAACTTTCTTGTAATAAGGTACCAATAAAAATCTTCCAATTTTTTATCTTTTTTATCTTCCGTAAACAATGCTGTTGAAACTTAGGCTTTAGCACAGTTTACAAGGCAGCCGCAGTAACACGATACTGAGCTAAAGCTGTGTTGACCGGGACGAATGAAATTAATGCCAGTAGAACATCGATTTTTAAAACCTCTGGTAAATGGAACGTCTCGCTCGCTCGACTCACTGCTGAAACTGTTTCTTGTGTTATACTGTCACAGTCAGAAACAAATCTCGAAAGTTTCGTAAACACACGAGATCTCTGTCCCTTCCTCTGTGGTGTCTCTTGACTTGTACGGCTCAAGCGCAGATTGGGAATCAGCTCTGTTTCATGACTTTCAAGAGAGAATGACTAAAAGATGACTGGAATTTAGCTTAGGTCATAAAAAGGCTTCAACTTACAAGGACGTGAAACGCAAAAGAAAGAGAAACGAGTTACATGCATGTCGAATAAAGAATCATCGTCAAGGTTTCCTGAGCCTTTTTTTGCTACAGGAACGTTCTATAGAGTCTGAAAATAACTGTTGGATACTTACCAAATGATTCTTTTGGACAATATTTGGACGACTTCTTTCCCTCCACGTTTTCGATGTTATCGCCAGAATATACTGTAGCCACTTTCCGATGACCGATATGGATATTTTTCATCCAGTAATGGGTTTCCACGTAAAGACAGGTGATGGTTGTATTGATATAGTACTTGTGAACAAACCTTTCAATCTGCTTTCAATAGAAGATTTAGACGTTTGTCTGAGTAAACTGCTAAACGTTTCCGTAAACTCGTAGTATGCTTTTCAGTAAATCACGCAAGGAAGAAGAAGTGAAATTAAATTAAATATAAGACTTTTGTCTTTGGAAAGTGGCTTACCGCTCGTACAGCCATGCTTTCCAGCAGCCGAAAGAATATTGGTAAAATATGTTACAAGTTAAACAAACGAATGTAATTTAAAACGCTTGGGTGATTATTCAACGATGTTCAAAGTTTGCTCTCTTCAATGGAGTGAAGTTTTTTTCACTTCAATACATCAAAAATCACACTGCGATATCTCCTTTTAATGCTAATTCATCACGCAGCCGAAAGGTTCATAGAATCAAGAAAATCATCTGCTGTGAAGTGCTGTCTGAAAGTACAGTTGACTTCCGATAACTCGAACCCTCGCTAACTCGAACCTCGCGCTAACTCGAACCAAAATTGATTTCCCCTGGATTTCCGTCATACATTTACTGCAATTTTACCTTCGCTAAGTCAAAGCAACTTTCTTTTCTTTTCAGGTCATTTTCTATATAATTTTACCCTCGATAACTCGAACCATGTTTGTCAAGACGTGACAGGTCAAAACAAACAGTACTGTAGTCCAAAACATTGCATTTATTTCGAGGCAGCCTTTGCATTCTTTGCCTTTTTAAAAGGTGTCAGTCCAGTTCAAGTTTACCTGAATAGAAATACACAGTAAACACCGCTTTTTCCTTATTTCTGGTTGTTTGTTCTCAACTCGTGATAACTCGAACCTTTTTCAATTTCCGTTGAAAGTTCGAGTTATCGAGAGTCAGTCTACTGTACATCACATTTTGAGTATGAAGTTTGAAGGATAAAAACAAACGAAGATAAAGCAGCTCTTTGTTCTCGCAGCTGAACTAGTAAGTGTATGCAAAATTTGTTAGTAATCGGTCATTTGCGAGTTGCTGTGAATCTCAATATGAAAGCGAGGCCAAATGCTAAGCTTTTGATATAAAAATTAGTTTTTTGCACATGAATGAAAACTTATGTTCATAATAAAAACTTTGCACTTAGCCTCGCTTTCATACTTAGGTTCAAAGCAACTCGAAAATGGCCTTTTTTAAAATCTCTCATGCCGTCAGCTGTTATTGGCCGTTCCGAGGTTGCGCGGGAGATTGGGTCAAGTTAGGTGTCGCAAAGCGTCATGGGGCTCTTTTGGGGGCATCATTTGCTTGAATTCTTCGTTGCCTTGAAAATAAAGCAGAAAGCGTTAGAAGATGAAGCTTTCGACAGCAGTTTGAAGTGAGTTGACCTCAATTGCAAATGTCACAATAGTTTCGAAATAGTTTACATTGCAAGGCTCGCAATCTAACCTTTTGATCAAATCCTTCCGATTTCCGGACACTTTTGCACCTCTGCAGGACAGCCATCGTTTCAATATAGCCACAGTACAAAATTCTGCTGATTTAGGCAACTCAGCACCTGGAATCTCGCTTTCAACTAGCTGAACTTTCGTGTTTTCGTCCGCCATTCTGGAAACTGCGTCCCCCAAAATAGCCCCATGACGCTTTGCGAAACCTAACTTGACCCAATCTCCCGCGCAACCTCGGAATGGCCAATGTGGGGATGAAACCAAAATAAGACAAAAAATAGTAATAATAACAAAATAAGAATAAAAATAAAAATAAAAAAAAAACCCCGGAAAAATATGCGTTTACCGTGCGGGTTATGATTCTCGTCCCTGAAATAGTGATTTCACAAATTTCACAGATGATGTCAAAAAAATGAGGCACAAGTGACATACCCACGGCAAAACGGAATCTACTTGTTTTA
>NW_028145526.1:602500-622500 GCF_977016875.1 Pavona decussata
CAAAATAAGAGTGTACACTATTTTCCATCGTTTTTTTTGTTTACTTCTACTCGATGTAACATGTGAAGTCACCTTTTGAGCTGTTCGGAAGACGCGCCCGCCTTCAAGCCCTCGTAGACAAGTTTGGTTACTTTGAAAAGCACGTCAGGAGCCCGTTACGTTGAGGCCTGGGAACGAGACTGGTGTCTCAGTGAAAGGTCGCAACTCACACCTCCCTGCGATGTTTCTCGTGCAAGGCTGCGACTTCCAACCACGCAATTTCAGCGCAACATCGTTGTGCCGTTTTTTTTTTTTTTTTCAGGAAATACCGCAAATTTGCATCCATTTTGAAACATATTCGAAACATCCGTAATCTCGCGGTGATAAATCGCACTGAAATCGCCGCCACATGAACGCGACAAAGGTTGCATTGCACGGGCCATAAGACAAATGCTGCAAAAGGGGTAACGCAAAGAAATTACAAATACGTCTCTGAGAAATTTTCCAAAACTTCATGCAACGTCGCCGCAAAGACAACGACTTTGTGTCTGTAACTTATGACAGCTAAAGATTTCAATGACCTCTAGTCTGGATTAACTTGGAAAAAGGCCCCTCTTGACAATTACACAAAAAATAGCAAACGGAAATTGCCGCGATTATAATGATAAAAAAAGACCACTTTTTCATACCCACTCAGTATCCAATGTTTTTTCTCAGAAAGGCTAAAAGTTTCGGCCAAGCATCCTCTTGAGCATGCGCATTCGCTTGTAGCTCCCCTCCCCACACCATGTTAGGATTATCAAAAGGTCCACTCAAAAATGCCGTAACTAATGACGAAAAACAGACAGGAATATAGGGAGGCTCAATGATATGTCCTGCACCGTGATAACGCAACACAGAGCACAGATGTCCTTTTCCATTCTTGTTCATTCTCTCATACACCAGTCTAACGTTGTATTCCGCATTCATGAACATATCGTTTGTACCATGAATCAGTAAAACAGGACAGGAAATATTTTCACAAGGAGTTACTGCTGAGAATTTAAAATTCGAACCATTATCTTCCATCACTGAAGGCTGGGCATGGGCATGTCGCATCACAAGGCCGTCCTCTGTGGACAATATTTTACTGCGGTCACAGTGAATGACCTCCGATATTTTCCCTCGGTATTTAAAGGGGATTACGTCGGCGTATGGGAGTGGTGAAACTGCTACAACGGCTTTAATAGCATCGCTTCTAAAGCTTGCTAGCAACAGTGCAACCCAGGAGCCCGAACAGTTGCCATAGAGACCAATGCCACCTGGTATAACCTTGGGATACTTGCGGAGCCATTCAGCTGCTTCTTCATAGTATTCAAGCTCAACATATGGTGGCAGCATCTCTGATCCTGAATCATTTGGAGGAATGCCCCCCAGAGCAAGCGTAATAAATCCACGAGAGGCAAAAAGCGATGCCCTTGTTTCAATCACGTTAACAACTCCACCTCTTAGATCTATCAAACCTGCAACGGGAACAAATCAAGATATTTTTTTTTCTTTCAGCGTAAATAATAAGGAGCCACATGTCATATTTTTCTGAAGCATGTCAGCGGTCCGGAATTCACAATAATAATAATAACAATCTTTTAATAGGATGCTCCATCACAAGAGTGGTTTACATAGAGGTCCTATTACTAGATGTATGTTATATGACGCAATTAAAATATAAAAAATTTAAGCTAAAATCGATATATATGATATAATTAAAAATATAAAAAATTTAAGCTAAAATCGAGATATAAAAATAATTACAACATACACACTGCAAGGATTAAAAACAAATACTTAATTATAAAAAGCAGAAAAAAGACACTTCTCAACGTAACAAGTTACGCTAATCCAATTATAACACTTTTGAAACTACTTTTTTTAAGGAAATTTTTTTCAAAAAATTAGCAAAAATTGGTGTTTAAACATATTTGCGTTCCACTAGAAGCAGAATGTAAGGGGATGTTACCTAGATTACAAAATAATAAAATAATGGATCAGGGGTCGTTTCTCGAAAGTCCCCGTAACTTACCGGGCCCGATAAGTGTCTTTGGTGATAAATGTTTCTTAACAAAAGTCAATTTTTGTTAGCTTTGAAAACTACATTTTAAAATCATATAATGCTATGAAAACATTGGCCAAGTACCATGTCTGTAATCACTGTGTAATCGCCGAGAAAACATTTCAAAATATCATAACTTTTCGGGCCCGGTAAGTTACCGGGACTTTTGAGAAATAGGCTTCTCAGCTACGTTTAATCTGCGTAGAAAAGACCAACAGAATACCGTAAAATCCTGCTATAAGCTCCCCCACCCCAACCTCCCCCCGCGCTTGTAGGCCCGCTCAGTTATAGGCCCATCTATTTGTAATCAACAATTTCATTCTGGTTATAAGCGCCCCCCCCCCCCCCCTCCAGTTTATAAGACCTCCCTTGCACACCCTTCCCTTAAATAAGGTAAGGTATTTCTTTATAGGTATCCCCGCTCATAATCCTCCCCCTCCCCACATCCTCTTTGACTTGTTGCCTTAATAAAATCACATTCACAGAACATTTAGACCAAGTAGGGGACGGAACAATGATTTTTTTGTTACTATCTCATCAAATACTTTCAGACAATGACCGGAACAAGACGACTTTGAAGAGGAAAGCCTTAACTAAACCTTGTGAAGTAGAACTGAGATCAAAGTCTGATCATGTTTTGTTATGTTCCGTTACAGTTAAGAGAGTCTGAACGGTGGCACCTCGATAACACTAAACACTTAATTTTTGGGCTCTGTAACATGAAACAGTTAAATTTTAGGCATTTCAACACTAACAGAAGAAAATTCACAGTAACAGTAAATTTTAGCCAGAAAGAAACAAAGACAGCTCCAAAAAGGCCTATGTTATTTTGTTTGATATACCAAGAAGTTTTCAGCCATTTCCCGACGACTCCCGATCATTTCGAAAGATAGATTTCCGAAGACTACCGGAGATTCGCGAACACTGCTGAATATTTTCGAGTTGAAATCCGAAAATTTTCAAATATCTTTCGTCGTTATATTCACATGTGAAAGATATATTTTTTCAGTGTAAAGATACGATATTTTCAGTGAGAGAAATCCTTGTAATTCACTTTAATTTGTATATAGGATAAAATGCTCAAAAAAGAAAAAATTACAGATCAATATCATTCCTTCCTTGTCAAAAGCTCATGGATATGTGCCGTACCTGATCGTCCAGATGTTCCAGTTTCCCAGAATACTGTTGCACATGGGTCGAAAAAAGAGACTACAGCCCCTTTGAGAACACGCTCAAAGTTCATGAACTGATTTTCGAAAAGCAGATGAGAATTTACAATGCTAAAAGGCTATGGGTTTTCATGAAAAACCCTCTAAACACTTAACAGTATTTTCTCCGGAAACAGTCAACATTAAAAATTTGGCTAATTTAACTGTAAACACTAAAAATTATAGGCAAATAACTCTAAACGCTAAACCCCATTCAGACCCTCAGTTAAAGCTAGAGTTTCAAATTTGGTCTTGAAATTGAAAAAAAAAAAAATAAATGAAAATAAAAAAAATAAAAATAAAATAAAAAGGTGTCACCTGTTATCAGCTTGTTTCCAAACGTCTTTTCGTTTTTTTTTCCGCTTCTAACCCCCCCCCCCCCCCCCCCATCCTTTCCCTCCGGATATCAGCCCAACCAACACCCTCACGACCGGGATTTCACGGTAATGAACTTTTTTCCTTGTTCGAGGCTACTTGAAAGGATGAAAATCAAAATGAATGTTTGGTTTGTCAATAACGGTAAATTGGCCACCGTTAAGAGAGATCACTGTAACGGACGGCACTCAAAGCCATTTGACGACTAACTTCGCTCGAGTTAATAACGCAATAACCAATAACGCAGGGAAATACTTTACGGACAATCACTTGAATCAACTTATTACGACAAGCCACGAATCCAAGATTATATCGTAAACTGAAATCAACAATACAAACGAAGAAACTAAGCTAAAAACCTAAAATAGAGACCAACTCTGGGAACTTAAATCGCCGTAACTTTGGGCGACTTAGGGCGATTTAAGGCGACTTAAGCAAAACACACTGTAAAATTTAAGCTATTTTAAGCGACTTAAGGCGATTTTGGGCGACTTAAGGAGAATTTATACAAGGTGCAGTAATTAAGCATGACTGTTGCCCATGTATAGTTAGGCCTATTAATATACCACAGTGGACATATACAAATAATTTGCCTTGTTTAGGTCCCACATGGATATGGAACCCTTAACCTTAAAGGCAAACAGGATGTTCTTGCCTGTGAATGATTTATTGTAATCCACCAACCCAAGCCTTAAAATGCATATAGCTGTTCAGATTACTGAGAAATTATCCAGGCTTCATCATCACAAAGATTTCAAGTCCTTAGTACAGACACTCCAGTTCAGGCCCAGAAAAGCCTTCAACATGACCTTAACTAACCCGCATAGACTTTAACAAAATGTGTCCAAGAAAGGAAATAAAATATTGCCTAGATTTTTATGATGCAAGCATTATGTATCAGGAAACTCCATGGGTGATCATCCCCGAAAAATTTGACATGATGCACATTATGCCCACAAGTGATCACATCTGGAATTTTTTGATACATAATTCATCTATTAAACAAGAGTATTGATCAGTAATAAATATGTAAAGAGTATCAAAAATCACTCAATCAATCACAATGATATATTTAATACACATTAAGCTTAGCAAGCTTATATCAAATAATTTGATCAACTTCAGCATTTTGTAACATTCACTATTAATATAACACTTATGTCAATAGCTGAATTCCTCCATGTCAAATTCCACTAATGTTGCTTGATGGTCGTGGTTGTCAAATTCATACCAGCTTCAAGCCAGAAATCCAGCTATAAAACTGTTGATACGCCTCCTTCTGTAACGTTTTACCTGTTTAAAAGAAAATATATACCGTTCAACTGATGACAATATAACAGAAAAAGAATACGCATAAAAGCAAATTCACAAAAATGTACTCAAACCTTGAAAGCATGCATTGGTGCCGCCATTTTGAAGACGATCGTCCCAGCATGCATTTCTTCATCTCTATTTGTTCCCAGTGCCCACACTTCTTTGAAACGCATGCAACTTGCGAATTCCTGGATTTATTTTAAGAGGTTTTGGAATTATTTCCGGTCGCAGTGGAAAAGATGTCCGTAGAATTGCATTTCTACTTAATGGTCAATTACAGGAAACATTTTGGCATGTTATCCTTTCTTGCATTTATGTACTGTTCGATGGCACCTGATTAGTTTTCCAATTGGTAAGTGACTGATAGTAGATAATTTTAACCTTCATACAGTGTGCACTTAGCTTATAAAGTTTATCAATTCTTGATAAGAGACATTGAATCTGATTTCATTGATTTTTATGTAGGACCTAGTTCGAAAAAAATATTATCTTTTTATCAGAAAAGAAAAGCTTATTTTATTTATTTGTGTTATCCAAAATATTCCAATAAAAACTTCATGTAGGAAAAGGTTTCCACATTTCTGTTCATGTCTTCCTTCCATGCCTCAGTAATTGCACATGACTTAAGCCTCAGCACAGTTTGAATCTATTGCTTAATTCATACCTGCTTTAAAACACATTGTGTTAATACCGTATTTATTTGATTAACCAGCCTGGGCACTTAATTTTGGGACCATGAGGGTCTCCCAACATTTTCAGCAAGCCAGGGAAATTTTAGAGAATAACAAGACGAGGGATAACGGGGGCTGACAAGTTTATTTCGCTTGAACAAGACACAAAAAGTGCAAAATCTAACATAAACAATATAAAAGTTCTTTGAGTATCGTATCTAAAACCAATTTTGGAACACAACTGACACTGATCTTACTTCATGCTGGGCTAGTACATATATGTTATTTACCGGGCGGGAGGTCCGTATGGGAAAAAACTGTGCCCGAGGTCTTGAGTACGGCCCGAGGCCGAAGGCCGAGGGCCGTACTCAAGACCAAGGGCACAGTTTTTTCCCATACGGACCGACCTAGACCGGTAAATAACTTATTTATTTTTTTCTGTTTGTTTGCTTTTTTTCGCTGGGACGTTTGTAAGAGTGTAAGTTCAAGGCTAGAGGAGGAAAGTGGTAACAAAATCCTATGAAACAAATGTAAATAGGGCATCAATTTAAGTGGCATGTTTATAGGAAGTTTAATTTTATTTTCACTCGCAAGTCATCATGTAAAAAAAAGATAAAACCATTTAAGAGTCATTGAAATGACAATCATCTGTCAAACGTCAAAAGTGGATGAATGTTGACACGCTGCTAATGATGACACGCATGTCCAAAAGGTCTAAAAATATCGTTCGAATGATAAACATTATGAATGAAGACTCAAACACGGCGAAGTTTACTTTTCTTAACGGTTCGATACATGTTTAAAACGTCCCTGGATTTGTCAAAACTAACTTTCCAAAAGCAAGTTCAAGTTAATCTGAGTCTGAGTCATCTGAGATGATAATGTGGCGTTTTTGCGGCTTTGACCGAGCCGAGCTTTCACCACTGCTGCAAGGCGCTGTATTGAAAGAGAACTTGAACGTGCAGCCTTCAATTTTACTGATGTTCGAACCAGCAAAAAAAACAGTGAAGGGATCCTCGCCTGAAGAAGCTTGCTTGTCTTCTCTCGGCTTGACTGGGTGCTGCGAGGCTTTGACTGCTTGATTAAGCGGTGCATCGTTTGAAGAGATGGGAGATTTCGTTTCGCTGCTCAGTAGCAAGGACATCTTTCGCTGGTGGTCGTCGGAAGCAGTTTTGTAGGAATCTAAGCTTTTTAAATTCTTACCGGTATGTCCACTCCGCTGAGCTACATAATTAACAGGAATTTCTGCATCCATCACCGTTGAAATGCAGGTTTTTCGCACAGAATGGTAGGTTACATTTTCAGACAGTCCTGCATTCTTCGCAGCCTTCGTCAAAAATTCTCCGATCTTGTTTTTTCCGAGAGGAGCTCGACTGTACCACACCGGATCTGCAGGCTTTCTTTTGTGGTTTATTGCCAGGAAGAAAGGCGCCTCGGGTCTATTCATTTCTTCAGGACGTTGGCTGGCGAACTTTAGATACAAATAAACTAGCGCTAAATACTTCTTTGGAGCGATGCAAGTGTACCTGGCTCGTACACTCCGCCATCTTTTTTACGGACGTCCATGAAAAATCTGCACAGCAGAATGTTGAGCTCGTTAGGAGGAATGTTTTCCAAGGTTCTTGTCTCTCCAACTGAGGAACAGTATCTTCGCCAAATGTTCAGATCGTAAGTTGTCTTTTTTTTAGTGTTATCAGGACGAAGTGAGTGAATAAAATCTTGAATTTTGCTTAATTGCCTGTCATGTTCAACTTCTTCATATTTTAATGCCGTCGTTTCTTCTTCTGAGCAGTAAAATTCACTTTCGCTGTGTACACTCTCGTCTGAATCCATTTTCTTCAGAATTTATATTTTCCTTACATATTTCTACGGGAAGTTGTTTACGTGTAATTGTTGCCTTTGTTTGTAAACTTTCGCAACAATTTCAATTTGCCGCGAATAGCGCGGATAAAAATCCGGACCGTGGTCCGTATCGTAAAAAGCTGGACCGGTTACGAGCGCGCAATTAGCCAATCAGATTCGAGGATTTGAGATTCCGGCCCGCGGAAATGCTTCAGAAAAAAATAAAGAAATGTATTTTTTTTGGGAGGGGGCATGGTGGGCTCTTATTTGAGGGCAGGCTCTCATTCACTTTTTGGGCTTTCGGGGTTGGCGCTTACTCGAAGTAGGTGCTTATTCATAGGTGGGCAGTTTATCGCATAAATATGGCAAACTGCCAAGAAGGCTTCTTGGAGTGCAAGAGTATTGGAGCCACGCCAATGAAAGAATATTCTTGTACCTTTAATTTAGGGTTTCTGTTAAAGTGTGTAACAACCAGGTCTTTTACTTTTAGAAAGGGTCCTCCAACCCTAGCTTTTAAGTTCTCACATTTGTATGGGGGATGGTTGATGGAATTATATATATTAATTAATATTATGACCATCAGTTGAGTCACTGACAGAGATCAGTAACCCAATGAACACACTATTTAATTATGGACAACAAATTCATTTTTGTTTTTATTGAAATGGGGAAGTTTATCCGCTGGGGGAAATTTGAGCTTTTTCTAACCTAAGCGATTTTTAAAAGATCGGCAGGGGCTGAGGGGGGGGGGGGGGGTGGGGGCTCCCATATAAAAGTGAAAGGGATAAACTCGAAAAGTTTGACAAGAAGCCCTAAAAGGTATCAGAATTCTGTTTTGTGGGCATGATGTGAACAATTTTTTTTTATCATTTTAGTTAAGAGGTACCAAATCAGTTGATTGACATTTGCTGCCTGTCATATTTTTTTGGCTCATTACCCTAAAAGCTACCACAATGTATCTGATGGAAGTAATTTTAGCTTTTAACACCCTAAGGGGTATCAAACCACAAATATTAACCCCTAAAAGGTATGGCAATCACCCCCGGAAATTTAATATGAGATTCCCACTCCCCCTGCCGGAGATATTTAAGGCGACTTTAGGCGACTTTAAGCGACTTAAGGTCCCAGAGTAGGGCTAAATAGTATTTAACATTCCGATCATTCCATAACAAAATGGCAAACTCAAAGCGAATTTGACGTGCACAGAGCTGTGGATTAGATTATCCCAGTTTATTAGAGCATTCTTCTTAATCTTTTCGGCATTCTCCTTAATCTTTTCGAACATTTGGGCGCTACCTTATATTACTAACCTGGGAAAGGTCCATCCCCGGGGGGAATGAACAATGTTCCATGAAATCTTTGATCTTTCAAAACAATCCTTTTCACTCCATCAGCCAAAAAACGCCATTCACATGTCACGCTCGACAAAGGTTTCCGCAATCCCTCGTTTGGAGAGATGTGATCACCAAAGCATTTAAATTCGACCTCAAAAGGCTTGGTGGCATCTCTTTTTAACAGCCTTATTCCTTTTCTCTGTCCTGGTGCGGGTTGCATGCTCCACAACAACCCCATGGGCTCAACGCCACGATAAGCTCCACCAAAGGATGGGTCAGAACGAACATCAATTCCACCATCTTTATCAGCGATATAGTGAGCGTATGACTCATAAATTTCGCCTTTTTCGCCCACTATTCTTGCTTGTAATGTAACGTTCTGGTTTGGTTCAAGTCCGGATACAAGAATTTTAACTTTCTTGTCAACAAGGGAAGAATTCGGTTCTACGGAAATAACAGATCTCGCCCTCGATGAAGCAGCGGACAGCTTTCGTGCGAAACAAGCAATTCTGCGTAAGTTATACATATGTCTTTTGTAAGTGGACACAGAAGTAACGATTAGCTGGATTATGTGTTCGTGTAAACGAACGATTGCAAGTACGGTTAAATCACCAGCGACAGAACCGAAGCTTCCAAAGTGACTGTCAATTAATATTTGATCACCGACTGCATTCCACCGATCTGTAGTCACGCAACAGTCACGCATATTTAACAATTATCCTGCGAAATTAGCCGACGAGGCCGTAGGCCGAGTTGGCTAAAATCAGGCGATATTCCACAAGATTGAGCAGGATAATTGTTTTATTATTCAACACATTGATAACAAAACACAGGTTTATAGCAAAAAAGCTGGAGGCGACCTTTATTTGTCAGAAAAGAAACTTGTAACATTTTCTCGCGCGCGGACAGGCATGAATGAAAGTGGCAGCTTTGTTCAAGTTTGAATGAGATCGAGAGCGTTTTACATCAAATTAAAAAATTGAGTACTCGTCCAGTGGGCCAATCGCTCCGGCAAAATTTTCCACAAATTTCTTGCCTCAAAAGCTAAGACCAAACAGTATTTTGAAGCTGCGAAGGATTTGTTGTGTCAGTTGGGCCGTGTCGGGAAAGAAGCGCTTGTTTAGTAATTACCATGATACGTTTATTTGAGTTATGTTTTAGAGACCTTCAACAGTTTTTCAAGTAATCTATTGTTTCGCTAGTTTTAAGGAAATTCGTTTAATGTCAGGAAACGTTGCGGTCCCGCAACTAAGAAAGCCGAACTTTGATTATATAATCGTGTAATTAGAGGTAAAACCGCATGTAAAACTAATGTAAGGATTACCTCTGAGATTGTCAAATGCGCCCACGAAATAGGAAGTTAGTAACCGCGAACTTTGTGGAACGTGATGTACCGAACTTTACAATGATGTCAAACTTTGTAACCACAACACCGGATTCACGTGTCTGGGTGTGGATATCCGTAGGTTTTAAACGCAGAATTGTAATCTTAACTTAGTCAGAATTGTTAGATCGCAGAATGTGTAACGTCAAAGTGTGAAGAATAAAGCGGTGAGGGTGAAAGGGGGAAAGAGTTTGCGGAATGGTATGTGGAATGGCGTGCGGAATGGCATAATTATGCGAAATACGATTTACGCGGGGAATAAATTAACTGAAGAGCGCATCCTGCTTTCGCGCCAATTTTATAAGAGCAGCAGTTTTTTCGATGTTGCGGACTATTAAACAACCAAACAACAGATCGAGGATTAGAAAATATACGCCTGGGATAGAACATGTCTGATCGCTGGTTAGAAAGTGACAGTGAAGAAATCGATGAAGTTTCGCATTCAAGGAACTAAGAATAAATTAAATTTCTAGTTGACAAAAAGAACGTGGCAGCGAGTAGCCTAGACAAAAAGCAACGCCAGACTGGAGAAATAACATCAGTCCAAGGCCAAAACTATTATGTGAGAAATTTTAAATTTAAATTCGGTCATTTTATCAGACTCTTTGACGGTTACAATTTGTACAACTCATGGGAAAAATATGTTCTACTTTTTCTCACCTTACATTTTCGTCGAGCGACGAGTACGCAAGTCACTGTTGAGCTGCTGACTTAGCTAGCTACCTAGCTATTTAATACGGCGATTCAGGTAGCTATAGTTCAGTTACGCGTTATCAAACTAAACATATCCGTCTTCAATTAAGGTCTTTCAGTGCCAGACGTCCCAAACTAAAATGAGATTTAAAAGCGAAAAAGCCCTAGAGCAAAAAAGCAGATTACAAGTGTGGTGTCTAATTATCGACACTGGTTGTTTGAAAGGTTGTGAAACTATTCTTATCACAAATGCATTTTGGTCAAATTGTTGTTCATTTTTCCGCTCATGATTAATGAATCATCGAGTATACAGAGTATGAGAATTGATCTTTTACCGAGGGTTTAAAAAGAAAAAAGAAAAAAAGGGTTATTACAGTTGAACCTCTCCACAACGGCCACCTTGGGGACAGAAGAAAGTGGCCGTTGTGGAGAGGTGGCCGTTATGGGGAGGTAGGGGTGTAATATGACACCTTTTTTTCGGGAAGTACAACATGTTTATTATGCCAAGTTCATGCTTACTGTAGCCTATAATGGCAATCCAATCTTAAATAATATATTTTAAGATAAAATACACAATAAAAGGTAAATAATGTTTTGAATCAAAATGTTAACAAGACGAAAAGAGTAAGGTTCGCAACATTCGCTATATTATTGTTGACAATTTATGCTTACTGCAGCATATAAATGGAACACAATCAAAATACGTTATTATTAAAATGGATACAGAAACGTAATGTTCTGAAGACAAATGTCGATGACTGCATCAGTTTATAAAAAAAGGTTTCTACAAAAACTGAACTGTACTGGCCGTTGTCGAGAGGTTATTTTGGCAGTTGGGGACACACTTTAGTGGCCGTTGCCGTTGTAGAGAGGTGGCCGTTGTACAGAGGTTTAAACAAGAGCTAATGTATGGACTGTCCGCCGGGACAAAAAAATGTGGCCGTTGTAGAGAGGTGGCCGTTGTGGAGAGGTGGCCGTTAGTGGAGGTTCGACTGTATTTGCTCTTAGTAAAGGATCAATCTTTGTCCTGAGAAGACTTCACGCTGCCACGTTATTTTTGTCAACCGAAGTCGCATGGAGTAAAGTGAACATGAAATTTAATTTACTACGGATTTACTCATAGTTCCTTGAATGCGAAAACTATAAACAGTTTTCATCGCTTTCTTTACCCTCACTTCTTCCAAATCAACAATCAGACGATCAAATCCTTGAATTGTTGTTAATATTTAGTAAGAGTCCGCAACATCAAAAAAGCTGCTGCTCTTATAAAATTGGCGCGAAAACATGACGCGCTCTTCAGTTAATTTATTTCCCACGTAAATCGTTTTTCGCATAATTATGCCATTCCGCACGCCATTAATTCCACATACCATTCCGCAAACTCTTTCCTCCTTTTACCCTCACCGAGATTAAAGTCATTTTAAAACGAAAGTATACAGTCCAAGATTGTCGGACCGGCAACGTACAGAAGTTCTCTCTATCGCAAGCGAGAAGTTCTGAAACAGGCCGAGCTGAACAGACTGGAAAAGCTTTAAAACGATTTCTCGGGTGAGTGTTTCTTTGTTTACTACGCAAGCAATTTCACGATCTTTCCTCAGTGGTTTGACAAACGCATCTTGTGCCTTGTTGCTTGCAAGAACTCTCGAAATTGCGTTTCATCAGATATCCAAGCACCTCGAAGTCGTTTTTTCAACCTTTTTCTCAGTGTTTGGATATCTGATGAAACATGCTTTCGCGTATTTGATATATTACGTAGAATTTTGACGAAATATTGAATACTGAGTATACGGTATATAACCGAAGTTGTACAGTAAGTTGCATCTTCTAACTTTTTTTGACTAGATCCGGCACCTCTTCTTTGTCCGCTTGGTGCCCTACAAAAATCTCACACAGTACCCGGGACCCAATATTAATTGCTGCCGCAGCGAGGGAGCCTGAAGCCCGGGGGGGGGGGGTACTTCCTATAATGGCCTATATGGGGAGGGTCAGGTGTATGAAAGGGTAGGGATTCACGAGTCGAAGTATATGAAAGGGTAGGGAAATCTGTCGGGTATTTAAAAGGGCCTTCCATTATTTTCCAATGGAAGGTATACGAAAGGGGTGCCATTTGTCAATGGAAGGCATACGAAAGGGGTACCTTTTCTGCCAAAAATGGGTCGGACCTCGGGGCGGGGCCTTCCAGTATTAAATTTTTATGGGTTCCCCCCTCCCCCGGCCGGGGCCTGAAACGACCGACCAAGGCAGCACTCTTATGGGCAAAGAAATATATATTTGGGGCCTTGCGAGTGTTTTCTTGCAAAATGCAAAGGATTGTGGTCGCGCAAAGATCAAAGGAACAAGGCATTGTGGTTAATTTTGTGGACACCACAATGCAACGCGCTTCTCTCTCGACTGGAGGAATTGAAGTTGGTATTTTCTCGTTTTTAATGCTCCTAATTTTACGGAATGTGTCTACTTCGTTTATATTTTCTTAACTGCATCACTTTTAGTTTTAGAACGCAATATATTGGCATTTAAATTTAAGGTATATCCTCAAAGTAATGATAAATAAATTCGTGAAATTACCCGAGTTGATACTGTATTCTTATTATTCGCTATTTTGTCTCGAATTCCACATAGTGCCATGCCTGCCTTCAGTTTATCGATTACAGTGGTAGCTAATAAGTCGTACAACCTGTCAATTCGAGTAAACTCGAGAAGTAATGTACATGCAGTTGCCCTGTAGTAAGAAGAGTAATACTCTCACTCACTCTTCTTAGAAGAAGAAGAGAGAAAAAGAAGAAGAGGAGTGATACCTCTAGTATTTGTGCTTTAAGTGAAAATAAAAAAAAAATGTTAAAAAAAAAAAAAGAAGAGTGAGACGCTTCTATGGGAGATGACTCAGGGGACCCCGTTGAAGTGACAGGATTCTAACAGCAGGTACCCCAAACTCTATTAGAGATAAAGGCTGTGACCTTTGCGTGAGTGCTGTAATTTGAGCGTTACGGCGAAATTATAAGGATTCAGTATGGGAAAAAACGATTCCTACTTCAATTTAAAAATACCGACGAAATTTCAATACAAATATCTCTACCTGAACTCCCTTGTCTGTTGTCCTTTCTCCTATGTGCTTTTTGGAGCGATTTAGTGCGATTTCAGTGATTTTTAGCTCCATTGCTTTTCTCTCCGGCGATATCAATCAATGAAAATCAATCATTGATTGCAATCAATATAATCAATAATAATCAATTATAATTAATTGATTGATTTTGATTAGTTCAACCAATCAATAGAAATCGAAACTCACTCACCGACACGTCTTAATTTTATTGATTTTTATTGATTTTTATAGATAATCAATAATTGGTTATGCAACGGTATCTGAGTAAAACCTGACCTTTGATTGATCTAACAACGTATGCACGTCACGCGTCATATATACATATACGACGGAATTTTGCACCCTGTAGTAATCCGATTGCACCACACTTGAGTTGGGGGAAGAAAATATAGAAAAAAGGGAATAAAAATGTTGTTGTTTTGAGAACATCAGTCGTTTTAAATAATTAATAAATAATGATATCATGATGATGCTAAAATTAAAGGATACGTTTAGTTGTGATATATAGTTGAACAAATAAACTTATTAAAATCATTTGTCAATTCATGTGATGCGTTTTATTGAAAAGGAAACCGAGATTTGAAGTAATCAATGATAATCAATACTAATCAATGCAAATCGATCATAATCAATGAAAATCGAAACTCACTCAACTTTTGGGCTTCGATTTTTATTGATTTCCAATACCAATCAATTGATTATTATTGATTATATTGATTTTCATCGATTATTGATTTTCATTGATTGATATCGTCGGGTTTTCTCTCTAGCCTCCCACGCAGTCGTTTTTAGTCGTATTACCTCCTCCCCACAAACGCCTGCTCACCTAAGCGCGACATGCCTTTCCCATTGTTTTACTCCCCAAGCAACCTAGCCAATCACCATCGACATTGGAGTCATCGTCGGAGACATCATCGGAGACATTGTCTAATGACATCAAATCAAATTGTTGATTACAATGACCGCTTCCGTTTCCCGCGAGCTTTGAGCAATCTCTGGTACAGTGAGTCTTGAGAGATCCCGGGGAGTTAAGTTGGAATATATACATTTTTTCACTTCTGGAATGGCTGAAACGCCAAAACAAATATCGAATGTGAATACAAGCGCTTCTTGTGCGACGTTTTAACAGCGTTATCTGCTGGGAGAGTCAAAATCTTCAGAAAAGTGTAATTGATCTTCCCCGGGGGGGGGGGGTACTCCCCTATATAAGGTATATAGGTATGTGCCGCCCCAAAGGGTATGGTTTTTGAGCCGTTTTGGTCTGAAAACGGGTATAGATTTTGACAATTACGGTCTGAAATCGGGTCGGGTTTTTGGGGCGGAAAACATTTACGAAAGCTTACAAACATGTTTTTCTTCTCCGCACGTAACTGGAACAACTAACTGATAGCGAGAAAAAGAAATAGATAAACTATGTCATTCCAGCTTACTTTTACTCCTTGCGTCAACTTCCGTTCGGCACTGATGCATAATTATCAGGTCTGAAAACGGGTATGAATTTTTAGAGGTCAGGTCTGAAAATGGGTGTGGAAAATGGCATGTTTAGGTCTGAAATAGGGTCGGATTTGAAGACCCGGGCGGCACACCCCCACCAAGAATTTCGAGGAGTACCCCCCCCCCCCCCCGTGACCTTCCCCGCCTGATCGAGTTGACAGTCGGTGAAGATATCACCTCTTACGGGTGTAGCCTGCGTAGCAGTTGTTTCCGTTTCCCTCAAGCCAAGCGGGGTAAGCGCGCGGGGGCATTGGGCAAACGGGTAGCAAAAAAGTAGGAGCGGGGGGGGGGGGGGGGGAGAGGGGCGGGGAAGGGTGCGAAAACTCTGGAGCAGATTTGTTTGTTTGTACGAAGTGCTACGAGAGACTAACTCGATTAGAGAAAGCAAAGAAGAATGTACAATTTATTAAGGGAGATCTGCACTATTTATCAGTCCATTAAAGACTATTAAACGGAAAGTTACACGGTAAACGACAAAGAGCCGATCAACTTGTGGTCCTTGTGGAAAATGCCGCACATGCCTCCGAACAAATTGCAACAACGAAGCGAGTTTCAACTGCAAAATCTTTAAAGTTTACCGACATATCGGGTAATGCACTAGTCATTTGTTTCCTCCGCCCCCCCACCCCCGCGACATTCGGGGACTTTGTCGGGCAATAGCGGGGGAATTACTGCAGTTTTGCGATGATTTTATGCCCAGACCCCCAGGGACTTTACCTCAAATTTGCCTAACCTAAAATACCCCCGGGAAAACCCGGGGGAATTTTTAAAACAAAGCGCCCACGAGGAGACTGCGTGCAAAGGATTCTGGGTGCATTCCTCACAAGCAGCAATCCAACATGGCTACCGGAGAGAGTAAAATAATGATGACAGGCCAAACACGGCTCCTATAGGTCGAGATAAGAAGAGCAATTTGCTCTTGCGAGTACGCATTTCAAAGATCTCCCTTTTCTGTACAAAAGTTGGGAATAGTCTTTTTAGATCTCTTTCAGCAAAGGCTGATTTTCTATCAAGTGCCACATACTCATCTGCATGGTTTTTAGGTTAAGCACAGAAGGGCGATATTCTGTAACAAACGGCGAAATGATTTTGCGCGTTTCTTGTTTGTTTTGTAGTGCCGACATTCTTTCGCTGATATTGACTTCTGAGAGAGTTTTATCTATAAGGTTATCGGGGTAACCTCTGTAGCGTAATCTCTGGTTGAATAGAGTAATGTTGTCTTCAAATGTTGTTTTTGAAGATTTTGTTTTGAGAAGTCTTATGACTTAAGGCTTCGCTTTTGATAGAGCCTGTACTGGAAAGTTTCTGTAGGGTTGAAGTGCGTGTGCACGTCAAGAATAGATTATTTTTTAAAGATCGTTCGCCCTTGTGTAAACATGTCGGTAAAGGAAAGTGATTTGGATGTTTGAAATTCTTTCCACATGTTCGTTTAGTTTCGGTTCATGGACCGTACGTAGAGAATGCCTTATTCGTAGTTTGTTTTACAACAGTGCTTTTTCGCGATTCAAGCCGTTGAATTCTGCGAAGTTTGAGTGCGGTAATGTCTTTTGGAAGCACTGATGTGGATACAGTGAGTAGTCCTTCATCATTCAAAATATTATTTTCCTCCATAGTTTCTATCAAGCAAGACTGCAGTTTCGATTCTGTCAGTGAATCTCATCAGTTGCTACTGTGTTAAGGTTTTGAGGAATGATTTTGAGAGATGGCTTCATTCTGTAGAAAGTGAGGCGTGCAGCCATTTAAGTACTCGTTGGATGGATCGAAAATAGAAGATTTCTATTCGCTAATGAGGATTAGCCAAGAGGTGGTTGTATTTTCGATCCTGAGTGAAGTTGTGTTTCTTGAGGTCTTAGAGCGTTTTATCCAGCAAGTGAGATTTCTATTTGTGCAGCATGGGCTACCGTGCTTTTTTTTTTTTTAAGTTTAACACTTGCATTTAGCTGTTCGTTAGATACGGTGACCTCTAGGACGGGGCTCTGCCTAAAAATATCACAAAGATGGTAAAGTAATGATGACAGGCCAAACACGGCTCCTATAGAATTTAGAATCTCAAATGCCTTTTAAACCCCGTAAAGTAGCAATGTTGTTGCCAACTGAAATTTGTACTTCCTTCTGAAAAGGCGAACTAGCTTATAGCTATCTTGAATTTATCTTCTTAATAATTTTGCAATCACAATTTCCTAAATCTCAGCCCCTTACTTAAAGTGCTTCAAACAAAATGTAGTACATATATGCCCCGTATTGTGACAGCCACCCATGTGGCCAGGTTTCTCTCGACAAGAACGAGTTCAAGAGGGGGTACCAAACAACTGTGTCTGTTGCTGGCATGGCTCACGATTTTCAAGTCTTCTCTCAGCTTATTGGTTATTCTCCCACACTATTTGACTGATAAAAAAGCTATACTCCAAACAACCTCAGATAAAAGTCTGATTTTAAGCTAATTGAAACATTCCTAATAGTTTGTGTTTCTCAAAATGTATTTAGTGCAGAAATAGACAATCCCTTCTTTTACAAGGTCTTTCAGGCAGCCCCAGGGGGTGGTGGTTTTGCAAAGAAATTCTGCCCTGGTGGGTGGTAGAATTCCCCATAATTTATAGCATCGCTTGTTTGCAAACTCCCCCGCTATGTCGCGGGGGTGGGGGAGCGGGGGAAACAAATGACTAGTGCATAATATTTCGGTTTCCTCCACGCCGACAAGGTTGAAGGCAAAGCTTGATAAATATTAAAGCGACATTGCGTAACCAGTCGACAATTCCCGGACAATTTGACGAAAACATCGCTATTTCCCGTCACGAATTATTTGATTGCAGTCAGTTGATAGGCATTTAAACGTGGAATTTTGAACGTAGGGCACACGGTGCTCAAAAAGAATACGTAAGCTCGGTTAAGTTCTGTCTCTGCCGTGATGTTTTTCGCTGTTCCCGCGGGAGGCGTTCTAAGGTCAAGGTCAACCGGCTTCCAGGATTTTTGAAGGTTCACACTGATTGACTCAGCAGGGGAAAGGAATGTGTCGCTAGTAGCCTGCGTAGCTGGCGGTATTGCCTGATTTCATACCGTGGGGGTCTGGGTACGAGTCTGTGTATTATGGGTTATGGGACTCAACACCCACATAGCCGGAAAGAGCACATCAAACTTTACAACATCCTCAAGTTTGGTGTCAATCAAACTAATATTAGGCGAGATACAGCCATTCAAAAACTTAAAAATTTACTAAGAAATGTATGGAACGCCGGACACGCGTCCGGCGTTCCATACATTTCTTAGTAAAATTTGGAGTTTTTGAATGGCTGTATCTTTCCTAATATTAGCTTGATTAACACCAAACTTGGAAACGTTGTAAAGTGCGGTGTGCTCTTTCCGGCTATGTGGGTGTTGAGTCCCATAACCCATAATACACAGACTCGTACCCAGACCCCCACGGTATGAAATTAGGCAATTGTAGGCGCGCGCGAAAGAAAAGGGAACCTAAGCACCAGACGTTTTCTACGAGGCGACGGCAACCGGAACTCAAATTTACTTCCGATTCACGTTTCCCGCCGACATGGTCAGCCGTCGCGACTCGGCGCCGACTTTGTTTTGCTTGTTTTGACGTCGCTTGTAAAACGTGAGTTTCGCCTTTATGATTTTCGTTCCTTTATATCATTTTGCCCTCAATTTTTTGTACTTATCGATGCTTAAAATATTATTCAATCGTTTTGGCGCTTGTACGGGCGCTTATCAAGTATTTGCAGTCATTTTTTGAACTTTTAAGCCTCTAACGTGGAGATGGCTATCAAAAAAACAACCTGTAATGGAATCATATGACCACGACATTCTCCTGTTGCGTGAAATGATTGCTAGCGAATTGTTTCAGTTCAAGAAAGGCAGTCCAGACCGTGACAAATTCTGGGAGTCAACCCAGAGAAGATTGAACAGGCTCGATAATCGACTCTGAACTCTGCCAAAAATTCGGTTTCGTTGATGTCTTCAAGATCAAATCTTGCGTGCGAACTGTGCGGAAAATCTGGGTTCTTAGAACGGCAGCTCTTCCACAAGACTAATAATTCTTCATCAGAAATTATTTTACCTTTATATGCTAGTAACAGCATCTCTCTTGGTTCACGAAAAGACATTTTTCACAGAGGTTTTCGCAAGCTTTCAAGGCAGTTTTCGAAAGGGTTGCCGTCGCAAAAACACCTCTTTGCTTAAGGTTGGATTTTGGCGGACCTCTTATCCAGGCTGGCTCGTTTGTAGACGTCGCCGTCGCCCCAAAAACGTCCGGTGCTTAAGTTCCCTTTTAATTCGCGCGTGCCTACAATACCGCCAGCTACGCAGGCTATGTCGCTAGGGGAAGCAGGCGTTTGTGGGGAGGAGGTAATACGAGTCCCCTAAAAACGACTGCGTGGGAGGCTATCTTGTCTCTGGATATAGAGAGAATTTTGTGTCAGATCGGAGAAGGAAGAAGTCCTTCTCTGTAGCATGACAACAAAATATGAAGGAACTTCTTCGTAATGTTTTTAATACATCTTTTAATTGAA
>NW_028145526.1:630000-652500 GCF_977016875.1 Pavona decussata
CTTTTTTCAGCTCTGTTGCCTCGTGACTGAAAGACAAGTATTATGTTCTTAGAGCTGACATGTATCTCATTGTTTTGTGGGTACTGCTCGCGCTAACTATCATGGGAGTCTCTAGGATGCTTCAGCGTTTCTTCTGGTTTAGTGTTGTTTCTCAGGCAAGACTGAATTTTCGATTCCCTATGAATCTCGTCACTTACCACTGAAAGTTCTGTGAGCGTCGAAGCAAGTTATGCCGTTTTGAGTTTATATAGGGATATATCCCCCATTCCCCCTTGACCGTCAGGCGAATCGAAACAATAAACGATAGCCACAGTTTGGATTACTATTATGTGTATCTGGGAAATTAACTAACTCAATAATGTTGAGTTTCTCACAGAATAAAGCAGGATGAGATTCTTTGTTTCGTGGATCGCAGACCCCCACAGCGTGCCCCATGAACAAATTAAACGTACATCATGTCCATCATTGATCCATGCAAAATAGGACTCACCCCCACCCTCACCCCTCACCTCCACCCCTCACTCCTCACCCCCACCCCTCACCCCTCACCCCCGTAATCGGACTTGCCGGTATCAGTCACGTTATACATGTAAGCTTCCGTTCTGTCGCCAGTGATTTTACTGCGTACTGGTGATCGTTTCGTTAACAGTAACACGATCATATAATTCAAACTAATCGTTACATCTGTGTCCACCAGCAAACGGCATATGTATAACTTACGCAGAATTGCTTGTTTAGTACGAAAGCTGCCTGCTGCTTCATCAAGGGCGAGATCTGTTATTTCCGTGGAACCGAATTCTTCCCTTGTTGACAAGAAAGTTAAAATTCTTGTGTCCGGACTTGAACCAAACCAGAATGTTACACTACAAGCAAGAATGGTGGGCGAAAAGGGCGAAGTTTTTGAGTCATACGCTCACTATATCGCTGATAAAGATGGTGGAATTGATGTTCGTTCTGACCCATCCTTTGGTGGAGCTTATCTTGGCGTCGAGCCCATGGGATTGTTATGGAGCATGAAACTCGCACCAGGACAGAGAAAAGGAATTAAGCTGATAAAAAGAGATGTCACCAAGCCTTTTGAGGTCGAACTTAAATGCTTTGGTGATCACATCTCTCCAAACGAGGGATTACGGAAACCTTTGTCGAGCGTGACATTTGAACGGTGGTATATGACAGATGGAGTGAAAAGGATTGTTTTGAAAGATCAAAGATTTCATGGAACATTGTTCATTCCGCCCGGGGATGGACCTTTCCCAGGTTAGTAGTGTATTAAATATTTAAGGCCTCCACAGACAAGGCAAATTGCTATCAACTGTTAGCCCTGAAACGCCTTTTATCTATTTTGTTTTCCAGCTGATTTAGTTGTTGCGACATTGCTTGTGATTACGTTAATATTTGCCTAAGTTACGTTCTCTGTTAGTCGTTGCGCAATTCATGTAGAGTCTAGTTACGTATTGATTAGCTACTTTCTCAGATTACACGCTCATTGGGGTTTCAAAGGTCACTTAGGTTAGTTGCTATCGAGAGATCGTTCGCTACGCTATCCTTGCTATCGGAAGAGCTAGAGATGTCAGAGATTGTTACTCAGACACGCTACCAAACCTTGCCAGGAGCTCTATTAAAGTAAGCGATTTTAGTTGTTTTATCTAAATGTTATTGATTATTGTCGTTGTTTAGCTCTTTTTGATTCTTTTAGGAATAGTTGTTCTGTTGTTCATGACCCATATAGGACACCAATATGATTTTTTTTCCATTCAAGTCTACAACTCAATTTTTTTTACTACAAAAATCTGAGTTGTATAATTTGAAAGTTCACAACTCGGATTTTCACTACAAGAATCCGAGTTGTATAATTTCAAATTTTACAACTCTGATTTTGACTAATAAAATCTAGCCTGCGAAGCAGTCGTTTCCGTTTCCTTCAAGCCAAGCGGGGTAAGCGCGCGAGAGCATTGGGCAAAAAGGAGCAAAAAAGTAGGAGCGGGGGAGGGGAGGGGCGGGGAAGAGTTTCCTTTCCTTCTACGCAGGCTAACAAAAATCCGAGTTGTAAATCTCGTGCAATTTACAACTCGGATTTTTACCAGAAAAATCCGAGTTGTAATTATCGCACGAGATTTACAACTCGGATTTTTGTAGAGAAAAACCGAGTTGTACAATTTGAAATTATACAACTCGGATTTTTGTGGTAAAAATCTGAGTTGTGGATTGCAATAGATTTACAACTCGGATTTTTGTGGTAAAATCCGAGTCGTAGATTTGACTTGAAAAAATTTATATTGATGCCCGGGGGGCGGGGGGGGGGGGTACTCCCTTACTTGGGCTATATAGGTATGTGCGGCGCCAAAGGGTATGGTTTTTCGGCTGTTTTGGTCATAAATAGGGTATCGCTTTTAGCCATTTTGCCGCCATTTCGGTAATAAATAGGGTATAGATTTTTGCACTCTAGTCCTGGGTTCGATTTTTTTTAGAAGAAGCTACTTCAGGTCATAAATAGGGTAGGGAAAATCGCAGATTTTAGTCATAAATAGGGTAGGGAAAATCGCAGATTTTAGTCATAAATAGGGTAAGGGTTTTGAGAAGCGGGCCGCACACCCCTACCCAATTTTTTTTTGGACTACCCCCCCGGTATTGATGTCCTATATGGGCTACCGTAAGGCTTTCTTTGTTGATTGCCTTTTTAGTTCGAACCACAATGCAACGTAATCATTAGAACTCAGCTACAGCGCTACTCAGGCAAGCTATTTCACTAGTAATTAAGTTATTGGCCGTGTGAAGAAAAACCTTTGTTTGTGCGATTGCTTGACCTTTGCTACCACGCGGAATCTAATTGAACTTTGTGCGTTTCAATGTAAGCTTCGGCAACATATCCAGTGAACCTCTGAAGGTCACATCGACCACTAAATTTTTCAATCGGCAACTTAGGCCTGGGGCAAACGTCGAATCTTAGTCGAACTTAATTCGTCGAACTATTAATTTTGAAATAGGCGCATGAATGGTGCGACGTTTGCCGCAATTAAGTTCGACTCAAATTAATTGGTTCGACTCCAACATAAGTTCGACTTGCCAAGTCGGATAATGCGACAGTGGTTCGGCGTTACAGCAAACGCCGTTCTAAACACGCGCTGAACTCAATTCATAAATCATGCATATTGCAAAATAATTGATTCAAATGTGATGGACTGCGCAAAAGTCACAAAAATACCGACTCCCTCATCTGCCACACGCTATTTGCCCCCTGACGAGCATACGCTGTACAAAGACAATTTCGCGACCAGAAATGGCGAGCTATCGAAAGTCATTGCTGACATCGCACAGCGTGATGGAAATGTGTTTTTCGTGTTTCATGAACACTAAATATAAATGATTGAAATGCGAATTGCCTATTTGCAATAAATGCTCAGTGTTTGAGTCTTCTCTTTCTAATTTTCGCAATTAATTGCCAAAGAAAAGCCCGACGAACACTGTATTTCGGCATTTCGCTAGCAAGTCCTAGCAGTAACTAGCTCGAGTGAACAGGGACCTTACGAATGCAAGACGGTGACGCCAACGCAAACGTCATTTGAAAGTATAACTTTATTTCATTTGTGCTACTTCGCGATTATTTTAACTCATTCAACTTGTATACAAAAACGACAAACTACCCAGGAACTAAATTGCTAGGAGTACCGTTCAAGTTAAACACGGAGCGATCCTGGAAGACCAGGCTGAACGGTTCAGACTGTCAATCAAAAATCCAAAACGCGCGTATCGAATTGGTTGATTACCAAAAATCTTATTTTAGCACGTTCAAGTTCCCGCAACATTAATTCGAAAGGACGTGACGGAAAAGCTGTTTTAGTTTGAATTATTTTGTTGAAAATCAATCCAACAAATATGGCTACAGGAGAAGAATTTAGAAAGTTAAGTTATCCGTCTATTTTGAGATCGGAAATTCATTTATCGGCTGGTAAAATCTTATCCTTTCGAGATATTTCCGAAATGATTAGGATAAAGTTCGTAGACAAACTCTGTCTCGAGATAGGTTGTTCTTCTGAAACCGGCTTCCGAGATGGAATCGCTTCGATCCTTTGTGTCGTTTAGTGGGGGAGAGATAAGTAAAGACACAAAGTCGCGGAAGCGAAGCCTAAGAGAAACAACGGAGCGGGAAACGGAGGAGAAAAGTGAAGTGTCTCAAGCGGCGAGCGATCGCACGCAAGACGACGGAGCTGATAATCTTTTTGAAGCCGGCCTCTCTATTGCTTACTGTAAATAATAAAACTTAGAATATATTTGGTACTGGCTAATTTTAATACTGATGTGAGAGCCATTGCCATTATCATTTCATCAATAAGATACATGAGAGCAACATCGGGTCGTGTTTTGTTTATCATTCTTTGGCGATTTTTCGAATTAGCAAATATTCATGATCAGGTACGAAATGTGTTTAGATGTTTTTATTTTTGACTTGTGCATAGAAGTTTAGAATTTATTGCTGCCACTTCCAGCGGATTAGTAGAGTTAGTTTTCACGTACGTGATCGATAGATGCACAAGCGGTAATAAACTTGAACCCGACATGACGACTCGAGCGGCCGTTTAGCGGAAAGCATCTGCCAAATTTTGAAAATCCTGCCAGTTTTGGCGAACAACACAGACTCGTTTTGGTTATCAGCATGTTCAGATGGAGGGATACAGATGTCCAGTTCATCGCAAGCTTCAGTTTATAATGGTTTCGATCTTTGTACTGTGTATTTGGTAGAAGGATTTCGAATTTCGAGGTAAGTTTCGTATAATCCTTCGATTGCGGCAACGAAACTTAATTATTTCCGTTATTATCGTTAATCTCGCTAATTTCTGGTGTCTTACAAGATATATAGCTAGCGTTTAGCTTATTTTTATTGATAAATCGATTCCCTCTTCGATTTTACAAACGATAGTTCTTCTCTCTTCTTTCCTCGACCGTTACCGACGTCATCCACCATTATACTGATCCGTTTGGAAGCCAACAAAGCGCTTCAAAGGGGGCGTGTCCTTCTTTTTTATAGGATCGCTCCGTGTTTAAGGAAGAGAATGAAAAATTCACTCCCGTGGGTTCACGTTCTCCACAAAACCTTGAATTTGGTCATTTCACGTTGTTGTTTTGCAGAGGACGACAAAAAAATGTACCAAAATTTAAAACGCACGTGCAGAGCGATTGTTTTTGCTTATTAAGCTTTTTGTGTTGTGGCGTTGTCGTCGCCGTCGCCGTCGCCGTGGTGTTTTCGTAAGTTCCCTAATAGCACGGGGACACGTGCTTATTCCCGTGTTTCACGAAGTGCAACTTATGAATTAGGGTCTACGCAGGTTCGACGTTTGCTACCACACTGGAATTAAGTCGACTCTTTGTCGAACCTATCTTTAATAAATTCGACGCGACTTAGATTCGACGTTTGCCCTAGGCCTTAATTGAATCGACTATTATTACATGCAAACTTGCTTGTAATGCGCATGAGTACATTGTACAGAAAATGGCTAAATAGACTTTGGTAATCGATGACTTTAATACTCAAAATGAGAACTGCTGGAGCGTGTATCATTAGCAAATCAGGTTAGAGGATTTAGGATTCCTGGCCGCTGACAAGCTTCAGTCAAGCCTAGAAAAACAAAATATCTTGATTTGTCTCCGTTACAGGTTTGATAGAGCTGAGCGGTGGAGTTACTACAGTGATTGAAGAAAGGGCATCGCTTTTTGCTTCTCATGGATTTATTACGCTTTCTCTGCCTTCCATTCCTTCAAGCGATTCAGGATCAAAGATGATGCCACCATATATTGAGCTTGAATACTTTGAAGAGGCAGCTGAATGGCTCCGCAAGTATCCCAAGGTTATACCAGGTGGCATTGGTCTCTATGGCAACTGTGCGGGAACCTGGGTTGCACTGTTGTTAGCAAGCTTTAGAAGCGATGCTATTAAAGCCGTTGTGGCAGTTGCACCACTCCCATACGCCGATATAATCCCGTTTAAATACCAAGAGAAAATGTCGGAGGTTATTCACTGTGACCGCAGTAAAATATTGTCCACAGAGGACGGCCTTGTGATGCGACATGCTCAGCCTTCAGTAATAGAATATAATGGTTCGAATTTTAAATTCTCAGCAGTAACTCCTTGTGGAAATATTTCCTGTCCTGTTTTACTGATATATGGTACAGATGATCTGCTCATTGATGCAGAATACAACGTTAGACTGATATATGAGAAAATGAACAAGAATGGAAAAGGACATCTGTGCTCTGTGTTGCGTTATCACGGTGCAGGACATGTCATTGAGCCTCGGTTTATTCCTGTCTGCTTTTCGTCAACTTCAATCTTGAGTCAAATGTTTGGCAAACCTTGCTTTGCATGGGGAGGTGAGCTACAAGCGAATGCGCATGCTCAAGAAGATGCTTGGCCGAAAGTTTTAGCCTTTCTTGGTAAAAACGTTGCGTACTGAGTGATCATGATAAAAGTGTATAATTGCGGTATATATTATAATCCGTTTTTGTGTAATTGTGCAGAGAGCCGGGCCTTCTTCCAAGCTAATTCAGACTAGAGGTCATAATCTTAAAGGGGCAGTATCATGGGAGATATCATGATTTTTGGCCAAAAGTCACAAAATTTAAACTTTGAGCACTGTGTTAATTAATTTCTAAATCGATAATTTAAAAAAATATTAATAGTGATTCTGAGGCGAAAGGTAGAACCAAAATATAGTACAACCAGCAATTTTTAGTGCGTTACGACGACAAAATTTGAAAACGTCTGCCAGACGTTTTCAAATTTGAACCACTCTTTATCTTGGCCAACTGCCGGCGAAAATATCCGTGGATAGTTTCTTTGCATTCTGATAGTCTTTTAATGGAATTTGTCATTATATCTTGGCTGCTATCAACCAAATAGCGTCTTTTTGATTTTCAATGTGTTACTAAAAACAGCGTGATACTGTCCCTTTAAGCTGTCATGTGCTGCAGTCTAAGTACTGTAAGTCACTATTGAATTCTCGGAAGACAAGGTGATCATTTGCTATAATAACAGACGAGACCTATCTCACCGATATTTGATGTTGACACAATTTTAATTACCCGCATGGAATCAAGTTTGCAAATACTTACATGTAGCTTTCTGTTATCGTTACTTCAATTTTATCGACTATTTTCAACAATCAGTAGCTACATAGTAAGTGTAGCTTTTTTATTTGATTAAATTTTAGTTTTGCTTTTTAGAGGGCCACAAGTTAGTCTGTAAAGTTACTGTTTAGGGCCGTTTACACTTGGGATTTTTGTCGCACCCTTTTTTTTTCGCGAACGGCTACATCACAGGGTTTTCGAACATTTGTTACCGCTGTCCACCTGAATTGCGTTTTTAATAACCAATGCTCCACAGTCCACAACTAACAACAAGCACTCTTGATTGCCTGTTTAGTTTGTTTTAATTTTTGGTATTGTCTTAGAAGTGAAGAGGTCGCTCGATAGAAAAAAAAGTTGCCCGAAATCGGAAAAGTTGCCGAGCATCTTGTGGACAGCCTTAATGACGCGCCATAGCTGCACTTAAATTGCTTTTTTGTAAAATCATTTGTGTCTACCACTTAGCGCAGGTCACTGCTTTGAGTTCTACAAAGGTAATTTCGATGCACATACCTAAAAAACGCTAAGAATCGATTTTAAAGTGCTATTACCAACATCTTTGGTCAACTTTAACATATATTAATGCCTGGTTGAGGCTAACTCTGTTCACGTTTAATGCAAGTAATGGCTGAATTTTTGTGCAGTGTATTCAAACAAGTAAATCCACTACATTTTCCACCTGCGCTTAAGTGGAAATAAATTATGCGCGGTAAGGATGCGTAGACTGTTCACAGTCCCCTATTTTTCCGTGGAATTTTCGAGACTCGAACGCTTCGATCGAACTCCCGCCATCAGTTTGTAATGGCGAGCGCAACCTGGAGAGAGTGTCTAAACTACCAAGGGGGCCCTAGTCAGGGTACGTTGAGTTGGGGAGGAGGAGCGAGAGAGATATTTTTCCGGCCGCCTCTCTACTCCCTCTCCCCTCAGCAGTTTAGACACTTTCCCCAGGTTGCCTTCGCCGTTAAACCAAGATGGCGGGAGTTCGATCGAAGCGTGCGAGTCTCGAAAATCCCACGGAAAAATAGGGGACTGAAAACAGTCTAAAGGATTCGCAATGTAACGAAGTTGCGAACATAATAAATATTCAACATTTTAACTGACCATCTAGTTCACGAAGCAAACTACAGTTTGGATTTTCTTATTCTCTGAATAAAATCATGGCATCTAGTTCCACTCAAGAGATGGAGTAGAGATAAATCGAGGGTTCTGTATCAGCTCTTTGGAGGGAATGCAATGACATGACGTGAATCAGTTTAAGACAGGAACAGTCGTTTCATTTCTTTTATAAAATTGCCAACGAATCAAATTGCTAAGGCCATTTATTGGTAAAAGTGAACGGTTCAAGATACTAAACTCTCAGAGTACTCTAGCTGTGTTTCGGAGTATACGGAAAAATATCTAGTAACATCAGTTTACCTTTTTTTGTATCTGTGCGTAATATATTCCAAAGCACAGATGGTCCTAAAACTGTTGAATCAGTAAAACGCATAAAATTGCTTAACCTTCGCTGCTACCAGGCTCTCACTTTATAAATAAACGTTAAAACCCTCAAATCCTCAACTACCAAGTCACATGTAGAATGATAAAAGACGTAAGATGATTAAAAAAAAGAATTCAAATTATTTGCACACGTCTCCGCACAGTTCTTTCCCGCCGTTGACGTAATATGACGTCATTTCCCTGTCTCTGCACTGTGATCAACATGTAGCGTCCTTGTTTCCATAACCGTTCATCTTTTCACTAAGAAAGATACTCGCCAGAGTCTTAGCCGTATTCTGCATAACTTTCCGTTTTTAAGCTATATCCTTCAGTGACTCTTTACATACACACTCTCTAAATTGTCTATCAGAATTTCCGATCTCGGTGTTGGGTTACGTCATCTCTCTCTAACTTGCATGCGCAGTTTAAAATGTACATAGCTTTTAAACGACAGGGAGCTCGGGAAAACGTTACAATGGTAAGGAAAACAAAAGGGTACTCTGGACTGTCATTTCGGTCTGACTAAAAGACCGTACGGAGATCTCTCTGAAATGAAACAGTGACTTTCGATGCTGAGAAGGAATGTACCTCAGGAAGCATTTGTTTCACTCTTTTTTCTTAGAAAGAAAGAACCAGCCTCTTCCCTAATCCCTAGTCATTCTGGGCGCGCGGTTCGAATCTAACGTCATCCGTTAAGCTAATCGGGAAGATGCTTTCGACCCCAAGCCCCCTTCTTGCCAGCTAAGTTAGCTCGATAAGCACGTTGAGGCCTGGCACCGAGGCTGAGGAGGCACCTCTTAAACACAGGGAGGAGTCTGGTCGAGCGTGTCCGCGTTGTATGGAGATAAGGATAATTTGATTTCATACGGGTTTGTTTCCTTTGATTTTTGAGCGGTGGAATGCTTACTCTTCCTGCAACGCATCAACGAAGCGAGATTCTCCCTGAACTGTTTACTGTGGAGAGTGTAGATCAGTGGATTGAGACAGGAATTCAGCAGAGCGCTCGCGGTGGACACCAGATACACTGTAGCGTACCCGCCACGTAGCACAGGACCCACCGCGCAAAGCACCATCTGAGGAGTCCAACACATGATATAGATGGCAGTAACTGAAATGAGCATCTTGGTGATCTTAGTTTTGGACCTTGTTACGGGCGATTGAGAGGAGCCTGGCACGGCAGTGTAGGTTCGCAGGTGGAAAATAATCCGCGCGTACAGGTATCCCATGATGCATATGGGCAACATCGAGTTGCAAATTGACCAAGAAAGGCTATAAGCGCGGACCGCTGTGTAGTTAGGCCAGTTCGCCCCACAACTTTGGCTCTCCTCATCGTAGACCGATACTGAGAGAGAAGGAATGATCAAAACAATGCCTAGGAAAGAGAGAAGTGGTACTAGCCACCGCGAGCGACAGCGGCTGAGGGAACGAAATGGATGTAAGGTGGCGTAATAACGTTCAAATGCGACTACCACAAGCAGAAAGCTGGAGGTTGATGCAGCTGCCCAGCCCAGAGTCCCACCGGTAATGAATTTGCACAGCACATCTCCAATCACGCCGCCTGGCTGTTCAATAAAGTGGCTCAAAACACATGGTGGGATGAAGAATATGGCTACCAGTAAATCTGCGACAGCCAGGTGGAATAAAAGCCAGTTGATAGAGGTCTTCATTGCTTTGTTCTTCAGTATTAACAGGCACACCAAGGAATTGCCCGCTATGTTAAAAACTATCATGATGGAAAGCAATAAAGCGTACAGGAGAGAGAAGGTCGACATCGCCATTCTTTCACTTTATGATGACTACTCTACGGGAACTGATGGTATCTGTGTGGAAATTAATTGTGTAGTGGTCAGTAAAAATTCTTCAGAATCCGTTGAAAGGTCATTTTTTGTTATCTCTTTGACTTACATACAATGGCCTCACTAAAAAAAAGTTGCTAGCCTGAATCCTAATCCATGGCACTTTCTCCCATGTCTTGTTCACTTTGTTAAGGACAGTGCCTCCCTTTTTTGCTAATGCGCAGACGTTCTGTGCATCTTTTGATGGTACGAGAATTTCGGGTTCATCAGAGGAGGGTGTCTACTTAAACCAGGGTGTTTTGGCGTGGGCGCGGATTATGAAACTGGGAGAAAAGCAAATCTTAGCAAGGGTTATTGCAATCCTAAAAGAAACTTGGGAGTAAGCGTGCATTTTTCAAATAAAAATTTAAGCTTCAGTTTGGGAAAAGATAATTTATACAGAAAGTAAAAGTGTGAAATAGAATAAATTAAATTAAGACTAAAATTGTCCGGTGTTCATTGAGTGAGGACAGTTACTTTTTGTCTTGATTTAATTTATTCTATTTCACACCTTTACTTTCTGTATAAATTATCTTTTCTTTCACATTCTTCACTTGATAATGGTGCCAAGATGACACCGAAACGTTGTTCCGTTTTCTTTTTTTTTTTTTTTTATAGGCAACTGTATTTCTAAATTTAATCTTATTAGAATTTGGGGAAAATGGCATATATTGTTATTTAGTTCAAAGATTTTAAATTAATTTTTTTTTCGAAGGGATCGATTATTCATCCTTTAGACGACCAAAAAATAAAATAAAATAATGATAATAATTATAATAATAAAAATAAATAAAAAATAATCAGAGATTTTGGCGTGCTCTAAGGGTTCCAGCTATGCTAATGTTCAACTTGACAGCTTACCAACAGGTTGAATTAAGGGCAATGGCAAATGTGATTTGTGTAAGAATCAGAATTTCTTTACAGTGCTCGTACAGCTTGAATATTTTTTAATTTTGTTAAAATTTTTAATGCTGCCACTAATCGAAGAAACATATGTAAAGACATATTGGTTGGTTTGACTTCTATTGAATTGGTAGGCTCAATCCTATGAGCCAAGTTATGCACTTTACAATTTGTCTGCCGATTTCTTCTGCTGTTGTTGAAAATCGGCCCCATCAAAACAAAAAAAAAAGTTCGCTAGTAGTGCTGCAGACTTTTTTTTTAAAAATAAATCTGGCCGAATTTGGTCCGCTCATTCATTTTCTTTGTTAAATTGGTCCAAATCGCCCCGATCAATAGGAGCGTGTAATTTACCCTTTATGTTCAATACGGTTACAAGAAAGACCACGCGCGAGTTAGCCGTTTGATTCAACAAAGAGAACATCACCTGTCTGATTTGAATTCATTAACATTGAACAAATATGTCATGTCAGTAACAATGGTTTGAACAAGAAGTTGCTTACAAGAGAGGGCTTCTGGTGCTCTCAACCATGCACGCTGCAACCTCATGGTCTTCACAAAAGATCGGAATTTCGTGCGAGGAATAGAATTACGGTTTAATATTAGTCTTTGCTGATACTTTTAAAAAAAATATTTTTTGTTCACCATTACGCAAGGTGATCACGTGAATTGAAATACTAAGTTGTTTATTCCTCAATTCATTATTCTTTTTATATTCTTCATTATTTTCAGTTGCCGACTCGTCTTTTCAATCGGCTTTATGCAGCTTGAACCTACTTCGAGAATCATGGGCAAACTATCCGGGAACTAAATTGATAGGAACGACGTGTTGGTCAAGTTAAGAACTGAGACAATGAAACATGCGTAGTCATGCGCCCATGTTTTGAACAAAACTGGTCATTTTGCGTTGTTTTGCAGAGGACAACAAAGAAATGAACTAAAGTCAGTCTCAGAGTAACGCACGTGCAGACTCAATTAGTTTTGTTCATTACGCCTACTGTTTTGTGGCGTGCTCGTTGCTTTCTTGTCGGTATTCACTCGCATTGATGGCTCGTTTGATTTCTGAGCTTTCTTCGAAATATTCAAACCGAAGTGATGTCATAACGATATCGAAACTTTGTGTTTTCTCGCTAATTTTTATACTTAATTATCGAAGTGTAAAGGAAAGCTTTTTAGCTTTATACATTGCTCATTCGAGACATGCCACAACTCATAAACGCGAGTACCTTTCTGATTCTGGGGATTTTTTATCGCCAAAACATTATTAGTAATAAACATGACTCAGATTGAATACTTACAAAGCCTAAATAGTTTGTTCTGGACAACTTCGCTCTTTCCACGTTGCAACTCTGGCGTTATCGTTTCCACTGCTAGATCTTCTGATAACTAATATCAATGTTTCATTTAGCCTGTTCCAGGCTCCTAGAGAGACGCGCGAAGGAGAGGGCGAGGGGACGAAAACGACGGGGGTGGGGGAGAGAAAAAGAGGGAAAGAAGAGGAGCCTGTAATCATTCTCTTAAACACCTCATGCCGCCCACTTTTTCCAGAATGTGTCAACATGTCAAAATGTCAAACTTTTCATTGTCCGGGTTTCGATTACTCACGCGAGTTCTCGAGTTCGCGCGGTTGTCCTTACATCGCTTTGATGTCGCGGACACCGAAAGGTTCTCCGGGTTTGAGATTTCAACCCTCAAAATCCTGTAGATTTTGCCAAAAAAATTTGACGTGTCTTGGAACGAAAGTTCCCCGGGTGTACTTGTTCAACGCCGTTCGAAATAAGGAACTTATTAACGCGACGTTATCGAGCGACGAGACTCTAGTGTTGGCAGATGTTGTGTCTTCGCTTGGTTGTATCCTCGCAAGCTTTTAAGAAACGAAGAGCTTTCCAGCGTCAGCTGCCTCATTTGTGCGAGGATCCTGGCCAGAATTTATGGCACGTTTAATGTTAAAATGCGGTGGACTGACCTGCACGACTCCCACTGTGTGTGCGTTGTTTTGATAAAAGCTTTTACAATGCAAGCATGTCTTTAAGCGATTTTCCTTTTGTATAAGAGCTTCTTCCCTTTTGATCAAAACGTGATGCGAGCGCTCTGCTTAATGGTGTTTATCTTGATCGTGAGGGAGAATTCCCATATATACTGAATGGAGAGTTTCTTACTGATCATTCTGAGCCGTTAGGATTAGATTTTGATATGCCATTGTGTATGCTAGCTCTGTGGCATTTGTTAAAGTTTAGCGGCTAGGATTAACTGCAAGATTTCAGGTAGCGCTAAATAAATTTTATCTGTGAAGATACAGGATCCGTGGATTTCTTTACTCGTGAATTCATGCTTATGCTATTGCATATCACTGCGGGAAGATTGAAACTGCCGCAGGATGTTTGTTTATCACGGATGTGACTGTCTAACAGATCCTCGTCTTTCAAAGCTTATCATTGTTGTCTCTTGCTTTCGAGAGCTATAGCATTTGTAATACATTCGTCGCCAATTCCTATTGCTGCGGCCGAGAACCCTAGTTGTTTTAACTGCTCGACCTGATCTCTCATCACTGAAACCAACGGAGAAACCACTATAATGGTTGACAACGGCTTGACTTCACTTGAGCACAAAGCACTCGAGACTAGAGGAAACAGTTGAAATATCAAGCTCTTCCCGAAACCGGTGGGTAGAATGGCGAAAACGTCTTTCCCACGAGCTAGATTGAGAAGGCACGCTTTTTGCTTCTTCCTGAGTACTTTAACTTACGGAAAATCTCGAAGACAATTCTCTAAAACTGCATTAAACTCAGTCTCATCAAAACCACGCGCGTGTGACACACTCGCCATTTTGACTCTTTCAGATACTTTCGCGATATCTTTCGAGTGATGTCTGAACTGTCAAAACTGACCAATCAGAGGGTATACCGGGAGCTGGTATACCGGCATGAGGTGTTTAAGAGAATGATTACAGGCTCCTCTTCTTTCCCTCTTTTTCTCTCCCCAGCCCCCCTCGTTTTCGTCCCCTCGCCCTCTCCTTCGTTTTCGTCCCCTCGCCCACTCCTTCGCGCTTCTCTCTAGGAGCCTGGAACAGGCTATGTTTCATTTTGCGGTGGGTTTCAAAGTAAAGACAGGTGATAGCTCTGTTGAGAGCCACTCGTATTTTTAATGAAACACGCGTTTCTAATATAAACTTTAGAAATTTTTTTGGTCAGTTATAAATAGAATCGACGTCCTTAATCAGGCAAGACACCAGTTGTTCTGAGTCGAGACAATTTTTTTTTTTAAATGTCATTGAAATGAAAGAGCGCTTTCAATCAGGGAGGCCGTATAGCTTGTTTCTGGTCAAAATGACCTGTTTCATTTCTAATTAAAATGAAACAAACGAATGTAATTTTAAAATGTTTTAGGCGGTGCACGTGTACAAGGGATCTTTAAAATTTGCTAATGTTTAATATCGATCGATTAAAATTCGTGTTTTAATATACCATTACGTTTTCGATAATCGCTTTTGCACTAAGGCTCTGTCAACAAGTATCCATTTTCGATTATAAACGCAAAAGTTTTTTTTCCGGTTTGCCTGTCATCCACAATGACATACCCACGGAAGCTTGTAGGTGCCATCTGAGTTGCTGAAAATCCGACATAGAAGTCTTTGAAAATCCGACATCTGAGTTTAAAAATCCGACATCCGAGTGGTGAAAATCCGACATCCGAGTTGTGGAAATCCGACATCCATGTTGTGAAAATCTGACATCCGAGTTGAAAAAATCCGACATCCGAGTTGAAAAAATCCGACATCCGAGTTGAAAGAATCCGACATCCGAGTTGTGAAAATCCGACATCCGAGTTGAAAAAATCCGACATCCGAGTTGTGGAAATCCGACATCCGAGTTGAAAAAATCTGACATCCGAGTTGTGAAAATCCGACATCCGTGTTGTGAAAATCCGACATCCGAGTTGAAAAAATCCGACATCTGAGTTGTGGAAATCCGACATCCGAGTTGAAAAAATCCGACATCCGAGTTGTGAAAATCCGACATCCATGTTGTGAAAATCCGACATCCGAGTTGTGAAAATCCGACATCCGAGTTGTGGAAATCCGACATCTGAGTTGTGAAAATCCAACATCCGAGTTGTGAAAATCCGACATCCGTGTTGTGAAAATCCGACATCCGAGTTGTGGAAATCCGACATCCGAGTTGTGGAAATCCGACATCCGACTTGTTAAAATCTGACATCCGAGTTGTTACTTCGTTCAGAGCTAGCATGTTGGGTTGACAGACATGCGAGACTCCCGCTGTGTGTCCATTGCGTTGATAATAGCTTTCAGAGTCTTCAGATAGTTTTGTTTTATACAAGCATGTCTTTAAGCGATTTTCATTTTTTAAACCGGAACTTTTCGAAAACGAAGGCCGTTAAATTCGACCTCGTGGGACGTCATTGTTTTCGAAAATTCCGTTTTCAGGTGTCCACGCGAGACTAGAACACGAAAACAGCGTTTTCAAAAAATTCTTTGAAAAGTTGAGTTTCGCACATATCCGTTTTCACCGGATATGTACGAATGGAACTCCAATTTGTAAAGAAAAAGTTGCCCGGTGGACGGGGCCCTAAGACTATTTTAGCATTCATCTCAATAAATTCAGACTTACCTATTGGCACACAGTCAACATACATGTTTTTCTCTACTGGAGCATTCTCAAAATAGACGTTGGTAATGCCGATATGAAGGACACCTATAGAAGAAGCGATTCACCCATTTTACTTCGATACACTGAACTAATCAAATTTACAGGGTGATGTGATTAGAAGTTCACCCAATACAACATGTCAAATTTGAAAGAAGAAAGGTGGAGATCTGTACAAGATTGGTAAACCTTCGCGTCAAGTTTGAAAGATGTTTGCTTAAAGTGGACATGTAATTAACATTTTGACAAAATAAAAGTCAGAATGTACCCGACTTATCAGACAGGAAAGTGATCTTATGGCAATGATTCATGCAAAAGATAAATAAAAAGCACCGAATGTTTCAATATTTACTCTACTATGTACACATCACACGCAAAATATGACTGATAACTGATATCGATTGTGAATTTAACAAATTTTAGAAAAGCTCAGAAAAAGTCTAAATCTAAGGCTGTTAAATAATATTCATACATGAAGACTCAGGAAATTTAGTAAGAAAGTGACAGAAAAAATGACTCAATTACAAAAAATCCTTTCTTTCTGGAAGAAGAAACACTTTTTGTGTAGTTGGAAAGTGCCATTAATTTTTTGGGTTACACATGTTGTATATTCCTCAGATTATATGGTCCATGTTGACTTTAAATATTTTTTCTAGTTACAGGAGTTCGCAGAATGATCAAGAAAGCTGTTTATGACAATCAGTGTTATCAGAACCTCTACGATATTAAAAAAAAATACAACTCAGTTTGGCTCACAGTTGTTAAGATGCTCTTACACGGGTTCGTGGCACGATCAAGAAAATTGTTCGTGTTCTGACACCATTATCGGACGGAATCTCTATAATATTAAGAAGACAACAAACACCAACAGCTGCAATTTGACTCACGGTTCTTGAGAGACTTTAACTCTCATACAGTTCAATAAATTCTATTTTTAAATCAAGCGCGATTTTAGTTAAAAACTGGGTTAAGAATTTTCATAGCAACGATTAACCAGATTCATTCGGTTGTCACAAATATCTCGTAATCATTAACATTAACTTTAACTTAACAATGTTCTCTTCGCCATCTTGGTTTATTTAATTAACCCTTCAAGCCTTTAAAGTGATCGGCATCAAATTTCTCCTTGTAATATCAATGCTTATTTAACCCCAGAGGTCATGAGAATTAAGGATATGATCACCCAAGCTGAATTTTCTTCATATTTTAATAACGTCTCCACAGTACTTTTATAAGAAACGTGTGGGGAAAAGAAAGGAGAATTTGTCCTTTGATATTAGGGGTTAAACTCCTTAAAACGAAGGGAAACGATGACTTATGATATAATGCGCTGAGCAGAGAGTGCTTTATTCGTAAATCCTCGGTCTCGAATCAAGCTGCGTGCTGTTATAAGTGTTTACTTAAAGTTGACTCTATTTCCTTAGTTGTAACTTGTCTTAATTAACTTAACAGGAACAAGGCAACAGTTGTGAAAAGATGACGAAACCCGACACAAATTGTGTGATAAAATCGTCTGGCTGACAAGTTCAAAAGCACAAGGAGTTTTGGGTACGACATTGAGGGCTTTGTCAGTCCACAAGTCTGGCTTCTTTCACTGGTTTGGAAGTTGTTTCAGAAGCGTGTAGGGCTTAACTGTCGGCTGCAGATAAGAAACCAGAATTTCCTTTAACTTATAAGACAGTGATCGGAGCAACTTGCGGCAGGGTTCGGAAAGTTTTGACAGAAAGTTTTATGGCTCGCTCAATTCCAAGCGTGATCATACCCGCACCCTCCCTGGCATTTGACACTTTCCTTTCGGACAATCCATCACCGTCAAAGATGGCGACTTGAACATTTTTACCCATACTTCTTAGCGTGCGAAAACCCTTAAAACACCCTTAAAAGCGCACAAAAAAGTTCTTAAATCTTCAAACCTAGCATACACAATGTTGTTAGTACAGGGACGAGTTTCGCAAAAAAATATGGCTTTCTATGTGCCTATTGGCTGTTTTAGGTTCGCAAGGTATTGTGGTAAAATGTACAGCCGCCATCTTTTCCCGTACGATGGATTGCAAATGCCCCACGGTAAGGTCAACTAATGTCTGGGTCAATTCCAAAAGCGATCATCCCCCCCCCCCCCCCCGGGCATTTGACTTTTTTAAAAATGCCTGATCAAATTCCCCGCTATATGGGCCGATTTCTAGGTCAAATGCCCCACTGGTTGGGGCTGAAAAGTCATCGTGTTGGTTATTTTTTTTTATTCGATAGCTCTATTTATATAAAAATCAACGAAATTGACACATTCATAAATTTAAAACAATTTATTATTAAAGATAATGCATAACATCACATATGAAACTCATCTAACAGAGAGTTTAACGATATATGTACCGATACTCGCTTTTCTTTCATATTAAATGTACATGAAGTTTGCAAATACGTGTCCATTTTTCGCAAAATATTTGACTGCATGATTTGTTAAATAGTTTACGCATTGATTAAATAAACTGGATGATAATCATCTCTTGTTGCAATACAATGGGCGTTTACGTTTACCTATAAATTTAAAAGCATGCAACTTTATCACAAAAAAATGTAAAGCGCATTCACTCCAGGAATATATATTTCTTCATTAGTGTAGTGTGCTTGCTCCCGATAATTTTACGCCGCGATAATTTTAAGATTACGCTTTAGATTACTAAAGATTAGCTAAAGAAAGGCTTCACAGCTTACCTTTTGATACAAATTCTTCGAATGTTGACGCTAAAACAGCTTTCCTCACGTCCTTCTGAAAATTCCAAACCTTGTATAATGGCATATTTCCGAATATTTTAATACGCTGGAGCTCGCATATATCAACATAAATTTTGTCGAAAACCACGAGTAGTTTTGACATGTTACATGGAGTACAAATATGTTTTAAACGCGACCGCTGACCAGCAGTGTTTCGACGGGTCAAATGCCCGATGGGTCGGGTTTCTATTCGCGTCAAATACCCCTCTATGTGGAGCCGAACAGGGGTCAAATGCCCGGGGGGGGGGGGGATGATCGCGCTTGGAATTGACTAATACATAATATAAGCAAAAACTCTACGGTAAAGCTTATTAACGGTAAAACTGATAATCCAGGGGATAATACTGAAATTACCTTTTCCGTGGATGATCGACATTTTATAAAACCGACAACAAAGTGTTGAGAATCCTTATGCAGGCACCCTTGTTACAACAGTTTTAACAGAGTCATACATTTTACGATTTCTTCTTAGCTCAAACTGCTAGGAACGCATTACAGTGAGAACGCTGAGGGATCCTCCACTCAAATAAATAAACGTTAAATTGTTGAAAATACAATCTAATTTCAATTCGTTGGAAAACAAGAGGATTATACTTCTGTGTTGGACAAACAGAATTTGATTATCGCCTATTTTTGCTTTTAATTTCCTGGGCGTCGCCATATTGGATTTTATGACGTCATACGGCTACTGCCATTGTCAGTAAGCAAACATTCTTTTGTGTGAAACAATTGGGCAACCGTCTGACGTCATGAAATCCAACATGGCGGAGCGCGGGATATTTAAAAGTGAAAATAGGTGATGATTATAGCTAATTTTTAGCACACTTGAATGTTATTTCTACTTTTCAAACTAAAATTTAGACGCCATTTCCAACAATTTAACATCATTTTTGTTGCCAGAGTGGAGGTTCTCTTTAAATACCTCCCAGTAAATGTGCCAGTACCACCTTCACTTCGGTGGATAATTGTTAACTATTGCCGGGAAACAGAAAATTGGAGAACAGTGCCACATATATTTGTACAAGAAAATAACGCCCAGAGGGCCAAACAGTTTTTCATTAAGAAACATTTTCACTTCTAGGGTTTTTGTTTATTACGCTGGGTTCCTACATTTAACGACCTTCTGGATCCATCACTACTCTTTATATTTTCGGTTTACATATGGATAGATGCATTAACACATGTATAACCCAGCGTTAAAAACACCTGCTTATTATCCGAGTGCTCCTATCAGGAGTCGAACCTAAGCCCTTCCGATTACTAGTTCGGATGTTCTACCACTGAGCTACAGGAGGCTCGTGGAAGCTAAGGCCATTGAACTAGGTTCATGGGACAAACATCCTGCATACTGCTAGGATCTGCATGTCGATGTGTGGCATATGCGCTATGGAATAAATGTGATCGGACGGTCATAGGCTCGACTTCTGTTGGGACATAGTTAATTAAAGGCAATGGTTATGAAACCTGACAAACTTCTTTGTTATATGTTTTTGTTTGCCTTTATGGCCTTGTCCCTGCACAAACAACAACAGAATTTGGAATGTGTTGGAGCAACTGACCAATCGAAACGTTTTTGTTAAGATATTCAACTGTGGTGTGCACGTTAAAACTGACAAAAGGATTTTGCAGAGTCGCGGCCCTTCCAACATAAATTGCAGCGCCATTGTTTCATGGCAAGGTTTCCTAACCAGTCCCTCAATTAACTATTGCTGGGAGAACTCGGATTTTGTTTTCTTCTTGTATGCCTGTGTCACTGACGGAATAATAATACATCATTCTCATTTATTTACCATGCTTAAAATATACCATCACATTTATTCCGCTGCGCACCTGCCTTTTAGTTTAATTTCAACTTCATATTGTTTAATCCCCTGAAGGCAATGCAAATGAGAGACCTTTTTTGGCATCACCCAATGGCCACGAAAGACTAGTTCAAATAGATTATTTTTATGAATCAGTGAAGCTTGGAAGAAGTAGTGTTTGCCTCAGGAAAGGGAAAACTTCTCAAGAAATGTGAGTCGATATTTAAATCTCTTACACTAAAAATTATGTTCAAACATGTTATATTGACTAGTTGTATTAGTTACTCAGAGGTACACAAGGAGAACATTTAAACATCAGATCATTTTGTGCCCGTTGAAAGACATATTTGTGTAAGCTAATACAGTCTGATCTGTTCGGATCCTTCAGCTGAAAATTTCAGTTGCAGAAAGTTTAAGGAAAGGGAATTTTATTGCCTAAATTTTCTAGCTGTTGTTGGTTTAACGAAAATGCCAGCTGACTTTTTTTTTTCGCCTTTTAATCGCATACGTACTATTTGCCTCTTCGATAAAGAAAGGAATTATTTTTCCATTGTTACGAAATTTTTGAGCTGACGTTTTGCTGAAGAAAATAAAAAAAAAAAACAGATTTTTGTAAGGATTAATATTTAACGAATGGCAAAAAATTTGTGATCGACAAAAACATTCTCGACTGGCAAAAAAATTCTCGACCGACGAAAATATTTCTTGACCAACATAAATATTTCTCAACCGACGAAACTGATTTCTTATCCGATAAATACATTTCTCGACCGACAAAAAATATTTCTCAACCGACAAAAAATTCTTGACCACTTTTGTCCACTATGGTTTTCCATAGACTAAATCCGAATTTTAGGCCATATGAACAGCTGTCAACCGAAGTACTTAAGCCATTGTCACGAAGACGTTGTCACGTGAGTAGCTGGGTCTGAACTACCTCAAAATTACTTAGCTGTGCCGCAGTAGTTGTTGTAAAGGTAATGTTATCTGTTTACACAAGTTTTCAAAATATCTGAATCGTTTGTTTTGTGTTGGACTTTCCAATTTCGGTTCTCGTTTAGGGCCATAGTCCCTTAACTGATCAGTTTGAGAAAATTTAAATTTAAGCGTCGCTAACATTTTATAACAGCCTTGGATTACGTAGTAGAGTAATCTACAAATACAATTATAGCATTGTTTTTGCTTTCCAAAAGAAAAAATAAAACGTTGTTATCCAAAAGAAGCAAGGATTTCTTGGGGAAATTCAATCCATTTATTCCGCACTGTTGCTTTAAAAGTAATCGAGTTTTGCGCACTGGAGAAAAGGTTACACTTGTCCAGAAGTCAGCTTAACACTTGAGGGGAGGGAAGGATTTCCTTGCAATTCAGTTAATTTATATCCCACACTATTTCTCATGTTGCTCATCTAATGCACTAGAGAATAGCTACTGACACTAGACACTTTTTCAAGCTGTTTTCCTGAAATCAACTAAAAACTCGAAGGATACTAAGTTTGTGTAAACTTGATGTTTTTTCTGTGGTGTAGGGCACAGAATGCTATTATTATTATTATTCAAACAAGATATTCGATTGCTCGTAATCATCCTGTGAGATAAGTCGTAAACATCCGCTTGCTTTTAAAATGTCCACAGAAATGAAATGTGTAGTGTATCACTTTGTCCAACCGTGCGTCATACCTGATATTAAACCCACAATCATCTCTTGTTATATGAAATTACATTTTAGACGTTATTGTATAGGTAAAGGTAGTAGGCAGATTTCTGGTGGTGAACGGAGAGAGATTTGATTGCAAATCGATCCCGGACAATTTAATGTGACTTTAGCTTTAGTTTTAGTAAAAATGTCTTGAAGGTTTTCAGTCTTCAAACATATTTGATGAGTACGGTAACACAAATGCTGCACGGGAGGTTTTATCTGAATATTTATCCTTTAG
>NW_028145526.1:657500-770000 GCF_977016875.1 Pavona decussata
AGTAAAACTAATACTGTGCCCCTTTAAAAAAAAGTAAATTGATAAGAAAAGTAACTAAGTAGAATAGAAAGAATAAGAAAGATATAGCAGAAGGAAAACAAAAAACAAAGAGAAACGAAAATAGTTGGAATAAAGTGTCATTAATAATGAGCAAGGAATGTAATATCAATATTGAGCAAGGTAATATTTAGAGTCACAAATAGGAGGAACACAATTAAATTTCCGGATACCTATGTTACTTACAGACAAACATCTAGAATTTCTGAAAGATTAAATTATAAACAGCTGCTACTACATTAATAGCAGTGCGCAAAACGATGACAAGAAAGAGTTTAATTCCGTGTCCTCCCGTCTCTTTGGTGGAATGACACCGATAAGTATAACCCTCGCTACTTTTAAGACGCATTCAATCAGCATCCCTCAATACGCAGTGAAACGTTTCAAGCTACATTGTTTGTTTAATGTTAATAATTCTTCCCAAGTATTTTGAAAAGGCGGCCGATGAAAACCCGAGCGCTTCTCGGGAAACGCCGATATCGAATTACGGGTCGGTTTAATGATGCGAGGAGGAGCAGAATGATGCAAAGTGAGAAGAAAGGAGAGAGAGGAGAGGAGAAGGGAAAAAAAGAGTATGCAATCTTTCGTTTTTATATTGACGAATTTGAATGGCAAAAAAACTATTCGCACCGTATTGTCAAGGAAACATGACTTGAACGAACCTGTTTTGAAAAATCCGGGAATAGATAAGTTATATTTTTTCAGCATGTTTTCAAAGCAAATCGTTTGGAGGGTGGGTAACATGAATACACAAGAACGGTGAAGTTATATAAGACAAACGCTTTACTGATATGTAATTTATTTTACTCCTTTCAGTTGTTTTTCCTGATTGTAATAAAAGTGCAGTATTAGTTCGTGAATGTGATTCGATTAGTAATACCTCAGACAAATGTCTCACTTTTGACATTAAAAACGGAAGGTTTATTTCAAAGCATGAGTGTTAGACAACAATAGACCGATCAACTGTCTTTATTCAGTTGGAATTCACTGCACGGAAATTTCAGCTAAAGTGGAGACTAGCATCACAAAGATAGAAAGTTCGGGACGTGTTTTAAAAAACATCAAAAATGCATTTTGTTAGTATTCGTTAAATTTCAAAGAATCCACGTTACAGGCATTCAGGGAATTAAACGAGAGACACACGCAAAACCTCAGGACACTGCCTGTCGTTTTTCCAGCCTTGGCGATTTTGTCTTTTCTTATTGGACTTGTTTAATACTTTGCCACAATCAAGGGCCTTCAACAGTCTAACGAAAATTTACGTTACAAAGAGGAAAGGTAAATATCCGTTGTCTTCTACTCTTTTTTCCCTTAGGCCATCGCTCGTAAACAGAGGACGTTTCCCGTCGGTAGCACCGCTAAACCGGCGACGTATGTTTCCTCATGCTGGCCATCACAATATAATATTTCGTTTCCGGTCAAAAAAAGGGGCATACAATGACATTTCAGCAATATGCAGGAGCCACTCCTGTCTTCCCAGATCGTTTTGTGCTCATGACATGACATGACATCTTTATTTGAATAGGGTAGCACCTTCAGCTAATTTACAATAAAAAATACTGTTATCAACGGAGGCCCTATATACAAATAATATCATATGCTAAAAAATCAATAAACTATAACTAAAATTATATGCATAGAAAAAGAAAAGAAAAAAAAACAAGAAAAAGAAAAACAAGGACATGTTTGTGAAGATCTGTTCAGATGCTTTAGCGGCCAAAAATTAAAGTCACAGAAAGCTTCAAAGAACCGAATCTGATTTCAAGTATTTACTTGCAGTTATTGGCGTTAATAAATATTAGCTGACGTTTTTCCCACAATTTTTAACTACATATTTGCGCCTTCGAAAACCAAAGGATTTAATTTAACAGCCGCGTTACGAAATTTGAGCTGACATTTCGCCGAAGAAAACTTCGGCCTTCTGAAGATATACCGAAGTAAACCGTTGGTTGCTGTGAGTGCTAAAAGGCTCCATCCAAAAAAAAAAAAAAAAAACAAAGAAAAGACAGTTACCCCTGCAAAAATGTAAAGCAAAACGACGAAATTACAGATTTCATCGCGTGCTTCCTTAGTGCTGGAATCAACAATGCTATCATTTGAATTTAACGCAGACGTCGAACTGTAATTTTCTTGTTCATGATTTGCTAATATGCCATTGATTTCCGAGTTTCTTTGAACATCATTATGAAAGAACGGCTTCTTCCATGTTCTTTATCTGAAAATTAATTTTATTAACATATGAATAAAAAAACTAATTTTTATTAAAAAATATACACGAAGCCTCGCTTTCATATTGAGGCCAAAGCAACTCGGAAATTTCCAAGCACCTTTTCAAAACACAAGCTTGTTGTTTGTTCATGACCGTAATGATAGTTTAAATGTGCAAATGACTGTTGTCTGCAAACCGTCATTTATAAATGTGCACCCTTTGTATTTATCCACTTACTTCTTTTATAAAACAGATTCAAGAAACAAGAAAAGTATTTTCTAATCAAACAATGGCAATGTCCACCGCCTCTCTCCTGTACGTGTTGTTTCTGATCGTCATGATAGTTTTCAACATAGCGGGCAATTCCCTGGTGTGCCTGTTAATACTGAAGAACAAAGCAATGAAGACCTCTGTCAACTGGCTTTTATTCCACCTAGCTGTCGCAGATTTACTGGTAGCTGTGTTCTTCATCCCACCATGTGTTTTGAGCCACTTTATTGAACAGCCAGGCGGCGTGATTGGAGATATGCTGTGCAAATTCATTACCGGTGGGACTCTGGGCTGGGCGGCTGCATCAACCTCCAGCTTTCTGCTTGTGGTAGTGGCATTTGAGCGTTATCACGCTACCTTACACCCATTTCGGTCCCTCAGCCGCAGTCCCTTTCGGTGGCTGGTACCATTCCTGTGGATTCTAGCCATCTTATTGGATATGCCTGCTATCGTTGTGTCGGCCTATGACGTAGAAAGCCACATGTGTTTGGAGAATTTCCCAGGCTACACATCAACGCGGGCGTATTACATCACTTGGGCAATTTTTAATTCGGCACTGCCGATATGCATTATGGGATACATGTACGTTAAGATTATTTTACATCTGCGCAATCGCCCTGTCGTGCCAAGCTCCTCTCAAGCTCCCGTGACCCGGTCTAAAAATCAAGTCACCAAGATTCTCTTCACAGTTACTGCCATCTTCATCACGTGCTGGACTCCTCCCACAGTGCTTTGCGTATTGAGTCCCGTGATTCCTGGCGGGTATGCGACTGTGTACCCAGTCACCACTGCAAGCGCACTGCTGAATTCCTGCCTCAATCCACTGGTGTACGCTCTTCACAGTCAACAGTTCAAGAAGAATCTTGTTTCACTGCTGCGTTGCAACATTGAAACTAGAGTGAGTCCTTCTTAATTATTGTCAACGTACATTAAGGTGGACACCGTTAGCAGAGAGGCCGCGGTATTCTCTTTGCAAGATTATGAAACGTGATGTCTGCTTTAGGGTCCGTCAAGTGCTTAGATAGCAGGAACCTTGTCTATTGCTAACATTTGTTGAAAGAGACTGAAGTAGTTGAGTTCAGTCGTTTCTTTCACGCTCTTGAAATGTCTCTTTACAACACCCAGAGTCCTCACTGCAGGCATGGTTGGAAGATCTGAAGTCTTTTACGTCGCACTCTGCGTACTTAGAACTTCACGAGAGATCACAATGTTCAAAGGTTACCTTTGTGTAATTACAAATACTTTGATCGCCTTTCCACGCTGAAGTTGATGGAAACACATCAAATTGCGACTTTTCAGATTAACCTTACCATTAGAACTGCTTCGTACAGAGACATTCTTTCTTCATTCTCTGAGCCGATTAGAAAGCACATTAAACTCAGAAGAGGAAGCTGTATGTACAGTAACGAGTTAAATTAGTGTAGGCTCGTAAAAACAGCTTCGGTACATATCTAACTAGTCAGCTAGATAGGTAGATTTGTGGCTTAGTATCCGTTCAAGGGAAATAACCATTAACAGAAAGTGTCTTTTTATGGTGACTTTATCGGAGGACACACTGAAATTGCGCTCGTCTCCAATGTATTTGTTTCCATAGCTACATTGTGTTCAGGAAAAGCAGTGAGTTGTATCATGTGAACTGAGGTTCTCCCTGCCTGCAAGGAACGAACAGAACACTGGGAGTAGAGGGAACTGCACACAAGTTCCTTCAAGCTTCTTCTCGCTTCTCTGCTTCTCCAGAAATAAATCATAGGATCTAGAATTGCGTTCATAACAGCTGCTGACTCAGCAAAGGGAAAAACTCCATGTACTAGGACATCTTCTCGCAAAAGCGGGAAAACCTGTACAATGTTCAAACAGAAAGCAGGTACGAAACTCGCTATTTGAACACCGATTATCAGACCGATTGTTTTGGACGAGCTGCGGTCCTGAGTCATGGATGTCCCTTGTCCTGGAAGATCAGCATGCACAATGTTTCCCCGTATTTCCATGAATATCTTACAGTAAATAACTAGCGTTGAGACTATGCTTGGCAGGACAAAGCTTGTTACGACGATGGTACGAATGAAGTGCGAAACATTTGGGATGAGGTGCAAGATTAACACCACTGCGGACCAGAGCATCCACGACAGAACAACTACAAGAGATATTCGCGTTTTGGTCATCACCTCTTCGTACTTAAAAGGATGAAACACGGCGAAGTAGCGCTCGATGCTGATAATCAGCAGCGTGAAAAACGAAAGTCCGTGGCACCACCACGTAAACAAGTTGTAAACAAAAAACAACGAACAGGAATAATCTTCGGCAATAAATTTGTTTACCAAGTAAGCAATCGTCGAGGTTTGAGTCAAGAGGATCACGCAAAGATCTGCAGCGATGAGCCAAAGGACCGAGGTGTTGTAAACTGTTCTCAGCTGCGGCTTTCTCAAGACTGTGATAAACACCAAGACGTTTGCTGTTAAACCAACTGGCCACATGAAACAGTTGACAGCAATGCTGAATATCGTTGCTAGTTGCATTTGTTCCGTTGGGTAGTAAGGAACAGTGACTGAAGCAGAGATTAGTGGGCAAAATTTGCTGCCATTGCTAAAGTTTCCCGACCTCAAATTCATCGCGGCACAATCTTTGTTAAGGTTTTCACATTTTGGCATTCTCCGTATTTTGAAAATTGTTTTTGTATGTAGAGATTTAAAGCGCGTCCCTCATTAATATTGCATTGAAAATGGTGTTAGGAACAACCAAAAGGCGGCTGTTTTTATCTCGGAAATATTAAATTGTTAATAATATGTCCACATCCGATGTCAATGATGTTCTTCATTTGGACACACAATATCGAAATTAAGAAATAATGGTTCAGTAATTTTACCAATTCTAAACAAATTTTGACAAGGTCTTTCAAATCTTCTATTTTAACACGGTAAAGAAATTACCGTCAGTCAAAATTAATCAATATTCGAGAGTAAAGTCTTACTGAATACGAGCAGCCTGTTCTTCTTTCTTACCAAATACTGTACATTCACTGAAGCGATTGTTTTGAGCATTTAGTGGCAGAACATCTTAAGTCTTGCGGCTTGTCCTTTGGTGGTTGGGAAACAAGAGTCAAGTATGGAGTCGCTCACTGTGGTCTTCACTATCACTTGTGAATTTTTGAGCCAAAGCCAAGAAGCATTGAGCAACACTCTCTTATGGTGCTGTTTAAAAACTATGCTGTTTAAGGTGGTCCTAACTTATGAATCTAAGGACAATAACCATTCAAATGAAAGCACTAACTAATGTCTTCTTGTGGTGCTATTTATTTCACAATTAATCTACAAAACATCGTTTGGAGCCGTCATCATCTCAGTTCTGAAATCATTTGGGCGTGTGGACGAAGAGAAGTTGATAGAATTACAACGGTCATCAATCTAACGGATAGAAAATTTCATTAAGTTTTCAGAAGCCTTCGGTTTCTTCAAAAATACATTTTTTATTTACATAAGTTTAATTAATTTAAACAATAGCTTTGCAAAAACGTCTTAAGTCAAAGAACAGCTGAATGGAAGTTGTGACAGGTAACATCGCCCACTGATTGCAAAGTGTCAACCGCCAGCCAACTCTTAAATTTTTTAACGGTCCTCGCTCGTATTCTACAAACCAATGCTGACACCGGTTTTAAGGCAACTGAACAAGCATCTAATGTCAGATTTCTGATTTAAAATGCTGCTGAATGTAGTCCTAAAGAAAGACCATTTAAGCGAAAGGACTTTGACAGGACTTTGTCATGATGAGCCTGGCTCTACCATAATCTTTTTTTTTGTTGTTGTTAATAAAAAAAGAAAATTCGATGAACTGTGCCCAGTTTAGATTGTGAAATGACTGCTGTCTTTGTACTTAAACATTAATCAAGACGTAAATAACAAGTTAGAATGATTTTATTAAAGCCATTAAGGAAATTCACCTGTCCAAACAGTGTCTGAGTTCAAAGACATCCAAGCTATTAAAAGCATATTCACTGACTAGTGTGCATTCACAGTGTTCTTTCACAATTACTAAGGAATTCAATTAGCATGAGGGAAAATAAAACTGACAAGGACTACAGAAAACGCGCCGTCGAAAGGAAATGAAAACGAAAGGAAATGGAACCCCTTCACCCAAGAATGAATTGCATTCAATAGATCTCATTTTCATTTTGTAAATTTTTAAAAAGCACAGTAGGAGAGTACTGCTCAGGAAATTTCGTTTGATTGGTTACACTTTAGGATTTCATCGACAGACTCAAAAGTTAGAACCACCTTGTACAGCATAATAAACATCACCGCAAGATAGCACTACTGCGTAGCTTTCATTTGAAAGGTCACACTTTAGAATGTTATCCACAGACAAGTTAGAATCACCTTGTACAACACAATAAACAGCACCACAGGAAAGTATTGCTCAGTAGCTTTCATTGAATGGTCACACTTGAGAATGTTATTCACAGCATTAAAAGTTAGAATTACCTTGTACAGCACAATAAACAGCACCACAGGAAAGTACTGCTCAGTATCTTTCATTTGAATGGTCACACTTTTGGATTTTATCCAGAGACTCAACAGTTAGAACCACCTTTTAAGGGTACTTCCTGGGTTCGATAGGGTAAAAAAGGGAAAAAACATTTTTTTCGACCAAATAGAATTTGGGGATTTTATCTAACATTTACTGAAAAGAAAATTGAAAAATATTAAAAAGCGCGCGAGATATTTTGGAAAACGTATTTCCATCTAAAAGTAAATAAATAAAAAAGGTGTCATAATCTTCTTAGTGCGAGACGCCCCAGAGGAATTTTCGCGGCAAACGCTTCATCCGGGAGCTCTTATTTCAGAAATAGGCATATTTTGTTTACATCTCGCCTGCAGAAAATTTCTCACTTCGAATTTTCTATTCTTTGCCGGCGCTTCCCACATGGAAAAGTCATCAAAAAACGAAAAGAGCCTGTGGATAAAATCCTGGAAGATGCCAGGGCCTAAGAAAACGGGAAAGATAGGTTTCAGCGAAGATCGAAAACGCGATCTTGCAGAGAGCAACAAAGGCTCTTGGTTCGACCAAGAAACTCTAGTCGACGTTGAAGGTTCTGTCGAAGGTGATCACGAAGAACTGGAGCAGCAGCCTTCAATTTAATCCACTGTTATTGGATCAAGTACACAGAGGTCGATTGCCGTGCAAAAGTCCTGCAGCCGTAACTTTGCAAGCGTCCTGTGAAAATATCAAATATCATATTCTAAATCCTCTGGGCCGATTTCTTTCTTCTGCAGCGAGATAAAACCAAATAACGTTTTACTACGCGTTTGTAATGAAACATTGGAATAAAATCAGCAAGAATTAGACCGATGAAATAGAACTCAACAGAAGCGTATCAGCCCACGTGTAATACTGGAGATAGCGCGTTCTGCGTGGCCCTTTCTCTCGCTTTTTGCTCCGCTCCACGCTATCTTGAATATTTCTTACGAAGAAATCACCATCGTACCTAAATAACAGTAAAAATGCGATTTTCTTTCATTATACATTTCCTTTGATACGAAATGAATAATCGCTTTAGCTTGAAGCGTAAATTACATTACACGCAATCAAAACGAACAACCAACCCAATAGCTTTCATCTCTGTTATCAGTGCACTCCTCCGGGGAGTGCACAGTTTGGCAAACTCTCCGCTGACGCGCTTCTGGTTTCGTTAGCCTTGGTTTTTCCCCGTTTTCCTGGTTGATAACTACGTTTTCCTTTCGCCACTTTCCCCATCTCGCTCGATCACAACAGCGGAGTCTAAAAACGTGTCTGCAACGCGATACTTTTTCGGCGAAATTCTGTGCTATTGTTGTTGACGCCATGGGGTCCTGTTGCTCGATTGGCTCGCCACCTAATGAGGTGTCATAATCTCCTGTGGAGGCTTGTTTTTCTTGCAAACCTTTATCGAGCGAAAACTCGCTCTTGAATTTTGGCAGAGTATGTCGACTTTGAACGAATTAATAGGGTATGTAGTTTTGACGGATTGTCGTGAAATTTGGCCAGAAGATTCGAGGAATAATGACAAACAAAAAGGTGTCAGGGAATTTTGATTTTCAAAATATTTTTCCCGTGGCGACTGTTTACGCAACACGACTCAAATATTTTTTGCTACTCAAACTTTAGACGTGGATATCTAAATAACCAATCAGAATTTCGAAAAAGCCTGACACCTTTTTGTTGATTGATGCCTTGTGAATAACACTGTGCAGCGATTTCGTTCTTCGCGCGGCGTTTGTTAACCGATTAATTCAATGGAACGACCATCGGTCGATTCGAGGTTCTACTGGCTCCTGGCACTTAAAAAAGGAAAAGATCGCTCAATTATATTTTTTATAGGAAACTACATTTATTAAGCTTTATAATGATATATAGTTTGTTAGAGGTTTATTAAAACTTGCGCGCGTACGATTTTTTTTCCAAAGGACACCCGCGAACCCAGGAAGTATCCTTAAAGCATAATAAACATCACAACAAGATAGTACTGCTGAGTAGCTTTCATTTGAAAGTTCACAATTTAGAATGTTATAAGCAGACTCAAGGCGACTTAAAAGTCAGAATCACCTTGTACACCACAATAAACAGCACCACAGAAAAGTACTGCTGAGTAGCTTTCATTTGAATGGCCACACTGCTGTAGTATATCTTTCTCAGAATGTAGTTACAATGCCGCGGGAGTGAGTACCTGAAGGTTACAGAAAACGTAGAGAGAAGAGCAAACGACAGAACGACAGTGAGAAAAAAAAAGTTGTAGAACACTACCCTTCCCCCTCTCCGAAGGGCACAACATATGGTATCAATCAAATTTGTCCAGCCTATATCCAACAAAATCGATTCATCTAACGGGCTCTAAAGGATATATGTAGGCGGCGTCAAACTAGGCACTTATCTCCAGTGACGGTATCAATGAAGCAACTCCCAAAGGATGGGGTGCTCGTCAATCTCAACTCCAGTCAATCATAACTCCAGTCTCGCTTCCACTCAAAGACCTGGTCACTAGGCGCACAATCCACATTGGGAAAGAATTTAAAAAAAAACTCGGATGCTTTTCGAAAGCTTCATTTAAAAAAAAACAAACAAACTTCAGATTAGTTGCTGGTACTAGGAGATAAGTGTTTGTGAGTACATCCGGAACTTTCCTAGCGCGGGAAACCGAGAGTCATGTGACTAAGCTGTGAGTGCGCTTTGGGTGTACATGTGCGTGTATTAACAACAACTGAGTGTTTTTCGAGTTTCTGGCCTTTGTGGCCCTTCAGAAATACCACAAGTGGTATAACGCGCAATAGGCCATTTCCGAGTTGCTGTGAACCTTATTATTTAAGCGAGACTACGTGCAAAGCTTTTCATGTGAAAATTAGTTTTGTTTGCATATGAATGAAAACTAATTTTCATTATAAAAACTATGCACGAAGCCTCACTTTCATAATGAGGTTCAAAGGAACTCGGAAATGGCCTCACGCCTTTTTTTCATAATCTAAAGTGGAGAAAATAAGGTGATAACCGTTTTAAGCACAACGCGCTCATGTGTACACAATTCAGAATAATAAAGCGTGCCTACTTGTCTTCGAAAACTCTTCAAACCTGCAGTAAAATATAATCTTCAATGAAAATGGCAATAAATTGCTTTTGTTTTTTTTGCAAACCTCAGACTGAACATATAAAATGAATTTTTGCTTACAACGGCGCCAAGCTATGGAATGAGCAGTATGACTATAGGGTAAAGTAAAATGTACAAATTTAGTCTGTACAATCCAGTTGACCCAAATGCCGAGAGTTGGCTGGCAAGATATCTCGTACAAAGTATTAGAATACGCCGTGTAAGCACGTCACAGGTGAGTTGATACCACATTTTAGCAAATAATGAATTTTGATAGGTACCCTGTCCCACGTACGCATTGCGTTTTAGGCACGTTCTTATAACAAAAAAATAAATAAATAAACAAATAAATAAATAAAAGTATATACAAAAAGAGAGAGAGAGAGAGAGAGAGAGAGAGAGAGAGAGAGAGAGAGAGAGAGAGAGAGAGAGAGAGAGAGAGAGAGAGAGAGAGAGAGAGAGAGAGAGAGAGAGAGAGAGAGAGAGAGAGAGAGAGAGAGAGAGAGAGAGAGAGAGAGAGAGAGAGAGAGAGAGAGAGAGAGAGAGAGAGAGAGAGAGAGAGAGAGAGAGAGAGAGAGTATATGCCTTATTGTAAAACGCCTCAGAGCTTTTCTTTAAGGCGCCCCTCAAATCAGCTTTCATTATAACATAGCGTCCGTGCTTCCATATCTACTTCCTATTGGCGTCATCATGGTACGTTTCTCAATATACGCACGGCCGTCCGTCCAGAAGAAGACGTGTGCAAATGAGACAAAACTCGGGTTTCCATCGCTTAGTTTTTACAAAGTTTCTCCAGAAATAGACGAAAACAGTGAAGAACTACCCGACTTTTTCCTTGGAATTAACTTTTCTCCAACTGTACCGTGCACAACGTAAACATCGCGGTGAATCGAAACCCTAGTTCAGGACGTTAACTTTGACTTGAGCATTTGAGTACTTAAACATTTTGTGGGCTTGGAAACTCGTTTGTCTACATTTTCATGGACAATTTCAGATGAAACGTTCTCGTTCAGACCATACCATTGTGCCGTGTTTGTAACCAGCCAATAAGAACCTTTGTTTTTCTGTACAGCACGTTGAGAGAATTTTTCAATCAATCACAAATAAAACCTGTTTTCCGCGCACTATTTTGTAGTCACTATGTTATAAAAGAATTGGTTCATGATTGTAGCTGTGGGTATATCGAGTTATGGATGCACTTGGGAAGTTTGGAGAGCACTCAAGAAGCTAGAGTTGCCCTCGGATACGCCTCGAGCAACTCTTCACTTGTTTCGTGCTCTCCAAACTTCCCGCGTGCATCCATCAGGGGCACCCAACAGATCGGTTCGGTAAATTATCTGTTCGGAAGGCCTTTCATCCCTTACAATTTTCTGAAGGAAATTTTCACCTCGAACTTTCGTGATATGGGAAATTTAAGGCCTAGTGTTTTCGGATTGATAAAAATGTCGTTTCGGGTACCGAAAAAAGGTCAGGTAAGATTTTCGGAAAGGAAATAAGACCTAAAGTTTTCGGGAAATGGACAAAGATGCCCTAGTAATTTCGGAAAGACTCAGGTTGCCCTAGTATGACCGTACAGATAAAAATATTATAGCGCGGCCTAAAATGAACCTACAGAGCTTTAAAGGCACTCCAGATAGCCTCAAATAGCGTTTCAAAGGATCTGAGAGAAAACTGTCGTTGGGTGCCCCTGATCCATAACCCGATATACGCGCGCTAAGCGTGAACCAATTCTTAAATTGTTATTATTCTTTATTATCAGCTTACGGAGCTAATTTCGTAGCGACTAAAAGCAATATCAAAAGAGTTGACATGGTGCCATATCAATTTCACTCAATTTCCTTGACTGCTATTATGCTTAGGTGAAATGTAATCATGAAGCAGACAAATTGCACCGAGATCGTGAAAAAAGGCACGCGCGTCCGGAAATGTCATTCAAGCCACCAAATCAAGCAAATAACCACAAAGACAACAGGACAACAAGTACTGCACTGCACTTTGAGAGATGAAAATGGCCTAAAAAAGCTCGAAACAGAGTGTAGATTGGATTCTTATCTGTCATTTCGATTGTGCTAGACTTGTCTGAGATGTCACTTATAATTACAGCTGTATTTAGGCCCAAAGATAAATCAGACTCTATCTTCTGTTTTTGTTTTCAGTGTTTTTTAACAGGGTTCCGGAAAGACATCAGCCGTAAAGGAAATTCGGAATAAAACTAGCATTTTCTTTAGCGAAAGGGCAACTCAAACTTTCGCAACACTGAGCCTGCTGTTTACAGAAGGGCAAATACGTCTTTGAAAGTGCGAAAAAAGGTTAGTCAGAATTTTCAGCAGCAAATCGTATTAAAACATTTGGGGAATAATATTCCGTCTCCTAAAATTTTCGGCAATTTTCAAAAACTTTCAGCTAAAGAATCCGAACAAATCAACTGTGTTAGTTTTCACAAATATACCTTTCATAAGAGGGCACGAAACGACGTGGGACAGAGGAGGCGACATTTTCAGTATTTTGCCGGCTTAAACGTTCTCATTGGCCCGTGCCCCAGATTGAAATTCGTATCTGTCAGTTGGATTGTACAGTATTATTACAATATTGGAAATGTCCGAGATCTGACGTACATTAAGGCCAAATGATAAATTGCTAACTTCTGTTTTCAGTTTTGTAACAAATTTCTTTCGTGCAACCGTGCAGGGTTTTGTTCAAATTTGTTTCAGAACTCACTACAGAATGCCTTGATTAACAAAAAAGTAGTAAACAAATTGAAAATGAGAGGTGTTTTCGAGATTGTTTAAACTTGCGACATCCTCCACTGGTGTTGCCATAAATTCTTTCTCCTTCGGAAACAGTATTGGAAAGTTTCGTCACGGAAACTGCGCACGATCAACATTTCAATGACGTTCTTAAAACAATAATACGCCTCCTCAGTCTCAACATTATTTAGAATCGAAATATTTGTTTTGATTTTCAAAAATGAAAAAAGCGGCATCAAGATTTCTCCCTATCTACATGAAAGGACAGCAAATGACTTCCATGAAAGCCTCGTCTCGACAGGCAGTATGGTAATTGCTGGAAGTCACTTGAAAACACACCAATCATAAAATTAGCGTACGTGATCAATTTTGCATCATTTGTTTTTGACTGACATATCAGTTTTAATTTTCAGCCGTCTTTGAGGAGAATTTCATGTTCGCGTGAGCCGTAGAAAAACAGCTTGGTTTACACTGTTCAACGCAACTGCTGAGTATTGTCTAATATCTCAAGTTTGTAAAGCTTTCCGGCATAATACGCCTCAAAATCAGCGCAGGAACTGACACGGCTTGGCAACCGGCTGACGCATTGGACAAAATTAGTTCATAACACTGAGTCCTGGCCGGACAATCCCATCTGATACAAGCATTTGGTGCTGTTTTAAAGTTATTTTTAAATGAACTTACAAAGGTAACTGATATGTAGTTATCGCTACTCCGCGGAAGTTCATCTTCAACCTACTCGCTTCTCGTCGTGTTTAAAGTGCGTTCGATTTGGGCAAAACGTTATCTGACATTTGTTCCTCCAAACTGAAGGCGTTTAAGATTGATCCGCAGCTGTTACATAATCACAGGAAGGCTGATGTATTAGGAGAAGATATGAAAAATTGATAATTCTTGTTTCGTTCTATACTGTTCGCTTTTCAAGCTTGAAGAGACTGATTCCTTGTGGTCGAGTATTGAACGAACGAACTTCGTTACAAGATTTGTAAATTAGGCTGCCACGTTGAAGGCCTTAAAGAATAACACCTGTACACTGTTAAGGGACAAACGGTATTGCATAGAGGATTAAAACGAATCCCTAGCGCAGTTCAGGTTTGAAACGATTATTAATGGTCACAATGAACAACACAACTATTACTGGCAACGGGACGGTGTCCCCTGTTCCTCTTTGTCCAAGCCTCCCAATCGGAGTTACAACGATGTCTTACACGCCAAATACAGCGACGAAAATCGTAACCCTTATAACCTGCATCGTAAACGGAATTTCTTCGCCATTGGCTACAATGGAAAACCTTCTAGTCTTTGTGATAGTTATAAGGAATCGTAGTTTATGGACCGTCTTCAACACCTCTGTTCTGTGTTTGGCGTTCACCGACCTTATAATCGCAGTATTTATGCAGCCCTCCTTCATCGCTTATCAGGCCAGTAAGCATATAGGCAGAGGTTTCGCATGCATCCCGTATTTTATTAAGACTGTTTTCGAGTTCTGGTGCGTTGGTCTGTCGTTTGTAACGCTTGCACTCATAACATTAGAGAGGTATTTTGCAGTGTTCAAGCCCTTTCGCTACCGAGCTATCGTGTCCCGATCTCGCGTGATGTGCGTGATTCTGAGCGGTTGGATCGTGTGGTCGATCTTTAGCTTTAGTCTGCGATTTTCTTCAAATGGCATGAACTTGAAAGCTTATTCAGTTCTTTCTTCCATTTTAATATCATTCACTCTGCTGGAAACCATATTCGTCTATATAAAACTGTACAAAGTCACAAGAGTGAAAGAGAATGCAGTTCATTACAATACAGCCCAAGACAACAATAAAAGTGACATTAACGGTCAAGAGACTAAAGCAGCAAAAACTATCATAATCATCACAGCAGCTTTCTTTCTCTGCTTCGCGCCAACTTTGTGCGCGTCCATAGCACACCAGGCCGGCGCGGTCAAGGATGACGTCATGTTACACGTGATCTATCCCTTGGCTGAGTGCGCGTTGTTTCTTACGGCCCTGATTAACCCCTTCATATATGTGTGGAGAGATGCGTCCGTCAGGGAGAAGGGAAAACAAATTGCAAGGTACATAAGGCAACGGTCTAGAACGGAAGAGACCCGGGAGGAGACTGTCCTTTAGATTACAATTTATTGCACTGAACTACCTTGAAACACAGGGAATTGAAATCTATGCAGAAAACTACAGAATTTTGTCAAAGTTTGTCAAAGCGCGATCGAAACTCATCCCATATATGTGCATCTTCCAAATATTCGGTACGTTCGGCTGTTTTAGTTTGGAGCGTAAATAGACCACCATTTTGCCAGCATATGGAAACGCTGTTCTTTGCGATCGAGCAAGTGAACAATATCTACGAAGCGAAGTGACAGAAATGATAGAAAATGTACACCAGGCCGGCGCGGTCGAGGATGACGTCGTAGTACACGTGATCAATCCCATGGGTGAGTGCGCGAAGTGAAAGAAATTGAAGCCAGGTTCTGCCATGAGCCTGTGCGTATGTGTCACGCGACCCGTTGACAGACGAAAACTATAAACTTAGACGGTACGGAGCAACCAAGGTAGGCCATGGAAGGAAACAGCAAGAATTCTTGCGAGCACAGGGGATCATAGAGTGCAAAAGTGAGGACTTCTGTCCATATAGTTCCCCGCGCTTGCTACCACTATGAAAGAAATTTGGTTTGCCGAGCGGGATTTGGACTAGATCACAAGCGCTCTAACCAACTGAAGAATTATATTATTTATTTATACTATTATATAATTTGTAATTGTAACTTATATTTACTTGTAATGGCAAGTGAAAATTGTATTGTACAAAGTGTGTGAGCCGAGTAGCCAGGTACGTTGTACTGGAGGCAGTTGATTTCAGCGCGCGCGAGCTAGGAAAAACTCTTGGCATTATTAAAGCAAAACCACGCCCAGTGACGAGGTGAAACAAGGTGACAAGGGAATAACTGTTAGAAAAACGGAAAATAGACGCGTTGTGGTGTGTCCTATATTCTTAAATAGACTTTTATAACATTGAACGATTGAATATAAATACAGAAAGGCCTAGTTTATAGTTTATACGTCGCGCTATCGTACAACACTGAATAAAACATTGTGTATAACTCTAAGCCGTTTCCAACCTTGCTCTAGCTCTGAAAGCCAGTGTACGGTGTACATTTGTTCCACAGTTATCATTGGAAGCAGACTCCGTTAATTTTTCCTGATATTTTTGTCTATGTATTTTTTTGCTTAAGATTTTCGATCATAAGCACCAGAGTGTCTCAGCAAAGGTTGCTGTCAATCATTCAGAGCGGAATGTATCTGGTCTTTGCTTCCCATCATCTATCGTCTCGTTTCTCGGAATTACGCAGAGATTTCTTACGTCTATATCTTTACTTTCGCTTAATATCGCTCTTTCGTTTTCTTAAGCTGTAAGCTTTCGAAATAGCCAGGTAAGAGCCCTTGATTTATCGTCTCTCTCACGGCCATTTTGTAAACAAACGTGACAGGTTGTCCTTGTTCGCAAAGTCATGTGACGTAAGGTCACATCTGCCTGACGTAGGCCCATAGACTATACACGGTACCAACCCACTGGTCCTCACCGGCAATCTCGCATCAGCGGAGAAATCATGCTTCATTCAAACACTGAAGCAGTTGAATAAGATTTTACCTGAAGTGAAAAACGATTGAACAGAAAGCCAAGCGGAAGCACAAGTAAAAGGAAAATGTTTATTCTTATGCTTACGCTAATGCTGCCCGTTTTCACATGGATAGCAGTTATGCTTCCGCTTTAACACTTAAGCTTAGCGGTAGGCAAGAAAAAGGAAAATTTTTAAACCTAGGGCTCTGTGCTTATGCCTCTCTTTATGTAGTGCCCATCAGTTTCACAAGGACAGCTTTTGCTTTCGTTTCAGTAGGCTTTACTAGTTATGCCGGTAGCGGAAACCACGACTTGCGACTTCTCTGCAAGTTGACCTACGCGTAGAGAATTTCGATAAGAAAAGATCGGGACCAATGGAAGTAAACGTCCTATGGACACCCTTTGGCCTTTGTCCCCTATGGGACGGTAAGGAAAGATGACGATAGAGAATTTTAACACAAAGTTAATCATCGGAACTTTGGAACCTTGTAAATACAGAGAGCCATATTCTCCATTTCCATGTCCGCAAATTCAAGTTGAGATGGACGGTTGAGAAAAGCAACACGGGTGTTTGACTCTTCCGGCCCCAGTAGAAAATGTCCGTGAGAAACAAAAAATTCCGAAAAGGTAGTCCCGTTTTGCTGGTTAGGCCTGAGTTGAAAACGGAAATTCGCGTCCAATTTACACGTTTTACAATCGTTCGCACAGTTCCAAGCCTTTGGCTTTCACGGCCATGACAAATATGATCTCAATGAAACCGCAATGGCAGTTTTATGGGGTAAATTGAACACCTTATACTCGAACTTGAGTACGAGTAGTTCTTTATCTCTCTGAGGGATCGTAAAGCAAAGGGAAACACGCGAGCGCGGGGAAAAATTGCCGCCCGCGCGCGAGTTTTCAGCCTGATAGGGTCCTTCACTTTGAAAATAGAGCATTTTGAATTCCGGCGATGACTTCCGTGACAAAGCCGTCCCATATATAAATATATAGATATAAAAAACGCAACCTCACCGGCGATTTGTGGCGGTCTAAACAGTTTAAGCATTTGGATAAATGTTGATGCGGATATGCAATAAGAAAACTAATCGCCTTTACAGCAAAAATGGATTCCAGATGTTTTTTTTCTTTTTATTTCCGGCCGCCATGTTCGTGTCCCTCGTAGGGAAACAAAAATGGCGTCTCCGTACAGAACTTAATAAATTCGTGTGGAATATTTGGACAGATAACTCAAATACGGGACACCTAGACCTGGGACTTGAGCAAGTTGTTTTTTTTATATTATTAATCTTCTACAAAACGTCAAACTCTAAACATCATTCAGTGAATTATTTTGATTTTAAATTTTTAGGGCGTGAAGGTGAAAAATAGAAATACTCAAACAGAAATTTCGATCCCAGCCGCAATTTCCGGAATTTTTTGCAAACTTGGATAAACAACCGTTCACACGTCATTGATTTACGGCAAAGTGTGCCTCAGCGAGGTCGTACAATCCAGCACGCCCGATGACAATCTAGTAACGCCATCAGTTCATGGTACAAATCACGATCACTACTTCAACAAAGTATCTCAAAATATTAGTGAATAAAAATCAATCTACAAAAAGTGAATTAAAATACATAAAATACGTTAAAAGACGATCGCAGACCTTATTGCGATCTGCGATCATATGGAAACCAGCCTTTACATAGAACATGGTTCTATCTTCTGCGATCGTCTGCGATCACGATCGCAGGATCGCAGACCTTATTGCGATCTGCGATCCGCGATCACATGGAAACCAGCCTTAAGAATGTAAATGTAAATATGTTCTATGTATGTATATTTTCTTAACATTAAGTCATTCTGAGTGATTTGTTTCCATTAGATTGTACTTTTTGTCATTATTATAGACCTTTGGGATAATTTAATTATAGATTTTATTTCTTGTAAATTATACACGTAATTCAGTCTTCGGACTGCAAGGTGTTCTTTTCAATAAACTATTTTACTACTACTATCATGACTCAAACTTCTGCAAAGCTGATCGGACTGCGTAGAAAACTTAACACGACAGCGACATGATAGAGACCAAACCGAGAATCAACAGAATGCGGCAACCGTGGACAGCTGTTTCGAGCTGGTTGGCTCTCGTCAGCACGGTGTGGCACAGCAAAAAGTAGAACACCAACGCGAGTATCGTGACAGATTTACCTGTCAACTACGCCATCATCATCATCAACCATGCAAGTAGTCTGCGAGCAAGCGCTCGGGGTGGGGGAGGGGGACAGCTTGGACAGCAGGGAGCAGCAGGGAGTATTGGGGGCGGCATTCAAATCCCTAAAACATCGTTGCAAGCTCTCTCTCCTTCTCCCCTCCCTGCCCTTCCTCTTCCACGAGAGCTTGCTCGCAGGCTACGACGGCCATAACAATCGACAGACCCTGGGGCGGGTTGTTCGAAAGCCAATTAACGCTTATCCACGATTAAAAGTTAATCGAGGTTTTCATCTCGCTTGTTAAAAGTGTTTTTAAAAGCTAATTTTAACCTAAAGGTAAAGAAAAGTCTGAGTTAAAACTGAAGGACAAAAATGGTTTTGAAGAATCTTTTTGATTAGTTATTAAACTCGTATCTTAGTTCAAGTTAACCAGGATTAGCTTAATCGGGCTCTGGACAACTGGGCCCTGAAGAGTAAAAAGGACTGTTACTTAGTGAAATGTACCCAAGGACAGAAGAATGGGCTGAAATGATCTTTGATAGCGCCATTTTGCCTCAGATTGTGACCAAAATGACCCTAGAAATCCTCTAGAAGCGTTAAATTAGTCCCTAGCTCACCTGGGCGAAACTGGCACCTTGAGGATGAAACAGATATTTTGAATTTGCAGTGTAAGTGATCTGGAATACCCCCACCCTCCCTTCCACCGCTGTAAAGACACCCGCTTAGCACGGACATCTTGCCATTACGGACAGTTTTGTCTCATCCGGCGGAAACGCCACACATTTTCCGCAGTAAAACTAACCTGGTTAATGCGGGCACATTTGATACGGACATAACAACTGACAGCTTTTGTGGTCAGGATTGAAACAATCTCATACAAAGCGAAAACTACAGTTTACAGCAAAAGTGGATTCCAGATGTTTTTTTTGATTTCTGCCCTCAATGTTCGTGTCCCTCGGAAGGAGACAAATTCGTACCCCTCCTCTTCTCCGAGAGCTTGCTCGCAGGCTATGACGGCTGTGACAATCGACAGGCCCCGGGGCGGGTTGTTTGGAAGCCGATTAACGCTTATCCACGATTTTAAAAAAGCTAACCGAGGTTTGATCTCGCTCGTTAAAAGTGTTTTTAAAAGCTAATTTTAACCTAATGGTAAAGAAAAGTCTCAGTTAAAACTGAAGGACAAAACCTACTTGAACCCGGAATTAGCTTAATGAGGACTGATACTGCTAATACCGTAAAAGCTATGTTAAGCCTTTCTTCCCTTTCTAGCAAGACCCCCATTGGATGTCAAGTGCTGAGGGGAAATTTGGCTGTCCTTAATAATTAGGGCCAAAATAACTCAAGCCGCCGTTACACGTTGAAACTTTTAGCTGAAACTTGTGTGCAAAGGCGCTGCGAAACCGTGTAACATGGTCGGTTTCGTGAAACTTTTTCGAACTTCCGTTCCGATACAAGTTTCACGAAAAGTAGAAACCGTGTAACATGGTCGGTTTCGTGAAACTTTTTCGAACTTCCGTTCCGATACAAGTTTCACGAAAAGTAGAACCGCTTTCTACTTCTGCAACGGCTTGCGACAGCAGTGGTGAAAAAGCAAGAGTTTCACCGTGTAACACCACTTCGTGAAACTGGTCTCGTTCGCCGTTGCACACAAGTTTCAGCTAAAAGTTTCAACGTGTAACGGCGGCTTATAGTCTCACAGGCTGAAATGTACCGAAGGACAGAAGAATAGACTGAAATGATCCTTGATAGCGCCATTTTGCCTCAGATTGTGACCAAAATGGCCCTAGAAATCCTCTAGAAGCGTTAAATTAGTCCTTAGCTCACCTGGGCGAAACAGGCACCTTTGAGGCTGAAACAGATGTTTTGAATTTTCAGTGTAAGTGATTTGGAATACCCCCCACCCTCCCTTCCTCCGCTCTAAAGACACCCGCTTAGCACGGACATCTTGCCATAACGGACAGTTTCGGTCTGTTCCGGCGGAAAGGCCACACATTTTCCGCTCTAAAATTTAATTAACCTGGTTAATGTGGGCACTCTTGATACGGACATGACAAACTGATAGTTTTTGTGGTCCGGATTGAAATAATCTCATAATCTCATTCAAAGTTAAGCTCGTTAAGAGGGAATATTCGGCTAATTCTAAGCTTTAAAATCTGGTACATTCTTGTAAGTAACATATTTAGTAACGACTTTATTTAACCTTAAAGCCAACGAACCTGCGCATGCGGACCTTACTTAAAATATGCAATAACCACAAACTAACGATTACAATAAAATTATCAATAAAATTATCTAAAAAGCCTACTAATAATAATTGAAAATTTAAAAAGGCCTATCTACATGTATAACAAAAGTGAAAGGAAAAAACAACAACAAACACTCAATTGCAAAATGGTGGATGGACTGTTGTCGACTAAAAATAGAGTTCCAAAAACAGTTTACTGTTCCCATTTGTCTTTTGGCAAGTGATAGGCTGTTTTTGGGATGTTAATACTGCAAAGCCGTTCTTCCTCCTTCAGTCTGCCTCTTATATCGAGGACACACTAAATTGTAGTTTGAGAGCTGTGCGAACTTCCGCTTTACTTATCAATCGAAACTGGAAGGTTCAATTCACTTGCCTTTATGGATTATGTGTGACACAATCATCCCTGCCCCGCAATCTGTGTTTTAACCATCTCGTCACCTACACCGATTTTAGTAACGTGCCTTCGATTCTTTTACTTTAAAGGCGCCGGCTTCGCATTGATACCAACATTTACCTGTGAACCTTTCAAATGAAGGGTCTTTAGGGTTTAAAATAGGCGCAAAAACTATAATATCAGTCATAATATGCCTCGATTACAGTTCAAATATTCAAATATCTTTTTATCCACTTCCGCTCAGGGCTTTTCATGGATAACTTAAAACACTGTGTGGGGGACTTCGCCAGACTGCTTGTGGCGCAGTTTACAATTTTTTAAAAATGAAGTAATGAATGTCCCCTAATGTGAATGTGAATTTGAGATAGACGGTTGTTAGAAAGTCAATGGTCACTGCCTGAGAGATTTGTTGCGTCCTTGGGGGTTCTTTTACGTCCCACAGAGTCAGATTATTAAAGTGAAAGTACTGTGAGACAGTGAAATGGTTATAAAAGATAACTTTTATCAGAAGCCCACCACTATGTTTTTATAATTTATGACGTGTGTATTTGTTTAGAATATTCGGGCAATTGAGCAGTAAAGTACGAAATAATAAAAACCCAGGCGATACACCGAGGATTCGCGGAAAACAAGAACGGCGAAAATTGCTAAGATGGCCAAAATTCCACCCACTTATCCTCGAGCCGTCAATCAATATCAGCCGGTCCTCTGACCTGAACTCAAGCGCCATTCTCGAATTCATATCAGCTATTTACCTTACTATCAGCCACTATCAGCAAAATGAATTACGTGGTTATCGTAAAATCTTCCCCAACCAATATAAATCGCTGATCAGGCGTTGATTACCAGGTGATTGACTATCGCCCTATGAAAGTTAAGGTGTTGACAAGTATTGTGTGAGCGGCCAATCGTGTGCGTCGTTCCATTAATCTATTTACATGCATGCAAAACTGCAGCACTAAAATCAGAGTAAATGTGAGCGCTGCTGTTATCGCGAAATCTACGTTGGAGAGACCGAAGGTGTTTTTGTTGATGCTTAAATTTAAAAGCTCGTTAAATCTGGAGCCTGGATGAGCAAAGATTTGCTCGCGAGGACATGACTAAGTCTGATGATATATAAACGCGGGAAGTCGTTTAAAGACAGATTGCCTTCGAAGAGGCGGCTTTTTATTGTTCTGCTCGTTTCATCTGCAATTCTAACATATGTTGTTTATGACAGTACTTTCAGAAACAGCCGCTCTGCGAAGCTGAACCATCTGGTCAGTTTGAAAAATATTGACAACGAGACCGGAATTTTGACTGGAGAAAGGATACTGTCGAATGGCCAGCCTGCAAACCAGCCCAAACTGGAACACGCGGCCCTTGCCTCGGATTACAAAACAACATTCAATCCCGCTCTAACTTTTGTTGAAGCGAAAAAAATTCCTTCGGTGGCGCTCGAAGAAAAAAGCAGCAGACATAAAAATGCGGAAAATGGTTCGCAGCGCGGTCAAGAAAGCTCCCACAACGAGGAAGACTTTACTTCGGGTGTTGACAAGCGCGGCAACAATTCCGTGTTGCAATTACATGCGTCAAAAACAGCACAGGGCGATCGGAAACGTTTGGTGAATTTTGGGAATGAAAATGAAGACGATGGGGATAGCAATTTTGATGAAAACGAGCTGGATGAGGTCGAAGGAACTGAGAGAAAACGGCTGCCAAATGCTATCATCATTGGCACCAAGAAAGGGGGAACGCGGGCACTTTTGGAGATATTGAAAATTCACCCCAGCGTTCGAGCTTGTAGCGCTGAGGTGCACTTCTTCGATCGCGACGAAAATTACGAACGAGGTCTCGAATGGTACCGTCAGCAGATGCCAACTTCGCTGCCGGGTCAGATCACACTCGAGAAATCGCCGAGTTATTTCGTTACTTCAGAAGTTCCCGAACGAGTGTATCGTATGTCCAAGACTGTCAAGCTCATTGTGATAGTACGTGACCCTACACGTCGAGCTATATCGGATTATACCCAGTCATTGGAGAGAAAGCCCGACAACCCGCCTTTTGAAGAAATGGTAATGAATGACGACGGGGAAATCGACGAAAGCTGGTCTAAACTCGAGATCGGTTGTTACGCTAAGCACCTCGCGCAGTGGTTGGAATATTTTCCCTTGAGTCAGTTTCATTTCGTTAGCGGGGAAGAGTTGATCAAGCGTCCCGGGAAAGAGATAAAGCTCGTTGAACGATTTCTAAACTTAAAACCCTTTATAACGGAGGACAACTTTTATTTCAACGAGAGCAAGGGGTTTCCATGTTTTGTGGGTAAAATCACAAACAGCGGTAGTGTAAGCAAAGCCCACTGCCTACGCGAAACAAAGGGACGCAAACATCCTGCCGTCCGCGAAGATGTTTTGAAACGCTTACGTGATTATTTTCGCCCTCTGAACGAGAAGTTTTACTCAATGGTTCGTCGAAATTTTCGTTGGCCTTGACGGACGGTTTTGTTTTCTTTTTTGACGGCGAAAACTGAAAATGTGTGTCGACTCGGCTTTAAAGGTGTTGAGGTATTTGTCGTCGAATATTGTTTACCTTGCGAATGACACATTACGCTCGCTTCACGCCAAAGACAAACATATTTAGGCGGATTATGCAATTGGAGAATTCGCTATTTAACAGCATCAACAAAGGTTACATTAACATACAGGAACCAGTCAAATTCACTATTCACATCTTTAGCGTGCACTTTTAATCGAAAACTGACAGCTGGTCTTCAGTTCGTCGCCCAGACAAGTAATTATTTATTCATAAACGTGCTATTTATTTACACAATTTCTTCTATTTAAGTTAATTTTCACCATGGGGGTAAAGGAAGCGTAATATCAAAATGCCCAGAGGGCAGAAACAGGAAACATTAATTAAAATTGTAGAGACTTTCCTTGTAATGTTTAATAGTCGTATACACTCATCTGAATGATCTAAGAGGGTTTTCTCAATGTGGGATTTACCAAGGAGAACTATAAAAACTTTATATAATTAATGCAAGAGCCTTGGGGTTTTCAATCAATATTTTTGAAGAAGCAATTCATTTGTTGGATGTTGTGATAATTTATGGGGCTGGAGGTTGAGAATCTTGTTTTGATGGTGCAGCCCTATAACTCTCCTGGTGTGCCCATAATTGACCCCTAAGAGCATATTTCTTTTTCAGATGAAAAACGCAAGCAGTACATGTACATGTATGGTCACTTTAAAGTGTATATGACACAAAATCTTTTATTAGCTTATTAGGAAGAGCTTTCAAAATGATGAAGAATGGCATTTATTTTATTGTGATAGCATTCTTGGTTGCCGAGTTATTCAAGATTTAGGCTTATGCAAATTAGACAACTTGTGACGTCACAAGACTGACACAAAATGAAGGGAAATCACAAAAAATGGAACATCTCTTAAGCCTTTTTCTGTATAGAACTGAAACTTTGTAGAGTTGTTATACTCATCACAACGTTTCATGATATGATCCACTATGACATTTCCATGGAAACACAATGGGCTCCAGGCCCTCACCATCCAAAGGATAAAATTAGAGTTTCCTTTCCCAAGAAGCACTTTTTGCTCTTGATGTATATTCAGTGGGTGTGAGGGAATATGGACATTACGCAGCACAAGTATAAGAAATTCTGTTTGACTGTGGAGCAATAAATAAGGCATTTGTCATTTTGGGAAGGTAGAGGTCTGGTAACGAGTACGTTGCTATGGTGACATCATAGCCACTATCACAATGTGTAGTTCTGTCAGCACATCAACCCTGCAAAATTTCAACCCTGTAGATGTACTATTTGCGTAGATATTCCAAATTTTGTGATTTCCCTTCATTTTGTGTCAGTCTTGTGACGTCACAAGTTGTCTAATTTGCATAAACCTAAATCTTGAATAACTCGGCGACCAAGAAGGCTATTGCAATAAAATAAATGCCATTCTTCATCATTTTGAAAGCTCTTCCTAATAAGCTAATAAAAGATTTTGTGTCATATACACTTTAATTTGAAAATCTTCGATAAGAAGCTCAAGAATTCCTTTTCAAACATGACTCGTTATGTCAGCTAACACTGTTTGTTGTCCCATCATTTTCTGTTTGAAGGATGGTTCAGCAAAAATTATGGCAGTGGATTTAAGCTGCCTAAAGACTATTTTGTAACTTCAAGGGCTGCTCAACACTTCCCTCAACCAATGGCAGCTAATTTTCTCTCATTCTTCTTATTCTCTTGGCCATTTTTTTCAGGAGCACGTTTACCATGTGCAAGAAAAATCCACAGTTAGGGGTCAGAAATCAAATGGATCACAAATTTACAGAAAGTCAGTCCAGAAGTTTGGGGTACTTGTATGTTGAAAGGTATTTTCTTCCTTTCCCTTTTGAAATGGAATGTCAGGAAATTCCTTACCATTTGACATGTGATTTCCATGTCTAGTTTTGGCTCCAGGAAATGGACTTGCTTATCACTGTCAATGGAAAGTGACATCTTTATGGGATTTTCTTTCCATATGATTTCCATATATAGTTGAAAATTTTGCCAAAAACATGCCCCATATCATCACCCAACCTTTCTATACCAATTTCAGATATAGCCCAGTCTTTGGCATATCATTCCCATAGCTTTGTTTTAGTAAGGGTTGTTGTGTTGTTTTGAAAAATGTTATGACTATTTAATGGCGATACCAGCATTTTTTTTCTTGCAAATGGTTTAAAACAACACCCATGGTATTTAAGCTTTCATTTTTACTTTAACATTTCGGGCAAAACTCTGAAAAGGGGGGAGGGTTTTGCATATTTTGGTCTGTATTTGAAAGTTCTGGACATCTGCAGATGCCCACTTACACTCTGTTAATTTTTTTTTTTTGCATTTTTTTAACATGTGAATTTGTATATATATATTGTTTACAAATCAAATCTGCACCTACCTTGTTGGCCTACTCGTTTGCACAATCTTTAGGAAAATACGTTTTCTCATCTCTCCAGTAGCCAAATGTTCATATTTAACTTCTCAGATGAGTTTCATTGCTATTAAAAGGAAGTGCAAATTGTAAGAAGAGCTTTACTGAAAATTACAAATTTTGTTGCTTAGGAAGTATGTAAACTGATACATGTAGTGCAAACAACACACAGCCTCGTTCCCAGGTCTTATTGCGCTTATCGAGTGAGCCAACCTGCCTGTCTGAGGCTTGGGATGGAGCACAAGGGGGACCTCTTCCCAGTAACCTTAACGGGAAACATCACATTTGGCTGCGCACCAAGGACGACTGGGGACAAGGCTGCTGACAACATTTTCACAGTAATTTTGGGCAGCTGGACTCGCTTACAACATCGAGTGTCAACTAGCTGGAAATACGTGACAAACAGCGATACCACTCTTTCAAGAAAAAAATTAACCTAATACACGTTTAATTTAGTAAAACAAACCCTTTTGCCCTGTTATTTGCACTCTGATTTGCTTATAAAAACTTTTCTTTGCAAAGTACACTGTTTTCTCTATACCAAAGTCTCCTGTTGTCGACCTTAAAATTATGTTATTGTATACAAAATGGTTTAGATATTTCAGGTCCAATTACTGCTTAGTAGTATTACACAATTTGTGGAGCAAACTTCAAAAGTCATTGTTCAGTAGTCAAAATAACGTAAACAACGGTAAATCTAGCTGTCCAAAATCTATTTTGTGGATTACGTAAAACCACTATATATTGAATGTCGTATTTAAATTCCACCCAATCCAGCCTCTTGATGATAGCTAAATATGGATGGAAATTTGTAAGTAGCTTTAATAAAATTATTTATAACACGTTGCACTAGGATATTTAAAAGTAGTATTTTCGAAAAAAAAAATGTAATTTTTCTACTGCAGCTGTGTATAAAAATAAATATTTAAAACAGATTAACTTCAGTCTGTATCATTCATTGATGTTGTTGTTGCATAAAGTTTTGAAGTCAACCATCGCCACTAATTTACAATTGTTATGAGGTTTGTCGCCTAATGTTGACATCAAATCTGAAGATTGGTGGTCAGTTTTCTAGGTGAGAGGGATGTTAGGTACAAAACCTGAGAAAGTAAATTGAATGTCAATTGTCCAGCACTCAGAAGCTCTCAGAGTCTTGGGCTCAGATTGTTTTTAGGTAAAGACTTGGGATCGAAAATTATGGAAACAACGAAGTCATTTTAAAACAAGCTTCTTGCAGTCTCAGATTTACCATACTATACCCCTTATATGGTCTTAGCTTTGAATCTATGCAGTACTCCGTGAGTCAGCATCATATGAAAGCTGTTTGCTTTTTTCTTACCTTTACATAAAAACAAAACAAAACAACAACAACAACAAAAAAACTACCAAATGAATTTTAAATTCTGTGACAATTCAGTTTCTGGATAGTTTGTTTGTTTTGGAGGGAGGGAAGCTGGGGGACGTGGGAGAAACCAGGAAAAGGTGAAGTAAAGATAAGAAGTAATGTCTTCAGACCTAAGCGAGGCACATGTGGACAACGTTTAACCCAGTTTCTGTAGCCATAAGCAACCAGAAGTCAGGTACCAATGTCTCCCTCCACCTCCTGGATGGGATGCTAGTCATTTGCAGTGTTACCTCTGGCCCCAGAAATTTTTTCAACGGTACGCACACAGATGTTACCCAGGGTAGAGAGGGAAAATGCAAAAAAAGGTCCCTTTTCATATATTTTATATAAGAAAACAATATGACAAGATATGTACAGAGGCCAACCTTATGTGACATCCAAGTTCTATGAACAGATTCAATCCACTTGTGTTGCCGAGTCCAAGAATAGCCCATGGTACAGTTGTGTACTAAGTGACCTGGCATTGGATCGGAAGCAAGGCTGGGGCTGACCTTGTTTTGATACAGACCTCACTGCTTTTCATATTTAGATCATGTTGTTCTTATGCTAACTAGTTTGCATTTACATATGAAAAACAATGAGGTTTGCATCAAAACAAGGTCACCGCCAGCCTCACTCCCAATCCAAGGCCAGGTCACTAAGCACACAAGGGTAAAATGGCCTATTGAACAAGAGCTCATTTCCGCGCTAATTCCTCTAGCCAAATTATCAAATTTATAGTATCACTGTGCTGACAATTTACATTACATCCAGAGTCTACAGCTTTGTGTTCTCATAAGCATAATTATGACAAATCTCTGGTATAACATACAAGTCATTTGCCATTCAAAGACACATTTATAGCTCTCTTATTTGGGCTTTAAATTAACCAAGTGTACAATTAAAAAAAAAGCAAGTAATATGGTAAATGAAAAATGTAGAAATATTTTGTATCTCTGATTATCCTGACAAATGCGTTCAACAGCTGACACAGCTACAGTGTCAACACTCCTTGATACACGTACCTTAAGGAAAACTCCGAAATAAAAGAGGAATGTGGCAAGACAGCTGGTCGGTATTGAATCTTAGTAGTACAGAGTTTAACCTTTAGCAGGGATACGTGGCTTCACTAAATGTTATCTGAAAACTAAGCCTAAAACTTATCTTATGTGAAGCACACAAAAAAGCTTGCCTGATGAGGGAACTTGTTTTCAGTTTAAAAACGCTAAAAGTTAAGATTACCTCTGTGAATGTGTATTTTTGCTTGAAAATGAGAACCCAGGTATCCTTGTTTCTGTTAAAGGGTCTTAAAGGGTGTTAAAAAAGAGCCAAGAAGGCAAGTAAGTATGCCTTCCAAAAAGTAGCTCGCAAAATTAAATTGAATCTTTCATCCGTACCTGCTGTACGTATGTAAATTCCTCTGACTAGTCAGACTTCATATGAAAGAACTTTTTTGGGGATAGAACAACTTCGAAGGATTTTCTCCGCGGGCGTTTGATTCTCGCGCCTCAGAGCATCCGTCACTCGTCCCAGGCTCTCACTCAATACGTCACTGTGCACGTGTTGCTCTTCACGCTCGCGGCCATGATCGGGAAAATGGCGGACGAGAAAGAATTTGATGAAAAGGCGGCTAGTAGCGATTCAGAAGACGGGGATGACGACGAAGAAGATACGAGTAATGAGAAAAATGATGTTGGGGACGATGAGTCGGAATTTGATGATCCAGAGGGATTCGTAGACGATATTACGGACGAAGGTATAGTCTTGAATAACGAACACGCCGGGTTTCGGGGCAAAACCGAGACTGGTAATTTCTCTCGTCTCGTTGTTTGATTCACTTGTCCAACGACGAGGGCGACAAGAGAATTATTTAGATAAAAAGTTTTTTTTGTTTCATCCCTCTTCTTTGCTTAGTCTACCGCGTGGTAATCAGCAACAACTGACTCGCATATATTTTATTTCCTTGCAAAATTGGCTTAAAATTATGGTCATGTCGATACTGTAAGCTTAATTTTATTCCAGTTTTTTTGTGATATTTGTTCTGCTGATCCTCTTGAAGATTAAGACGACTTTTTACTGTTATTTCAGATCATATTTAGAACTCATGACCATTAATTCTTACTGTCCATTTCAACAAAATTAGCAACTAGTAACATTCAATATTTATGTCTTTATTTCTTAATTTGATTGTTTTTTCTTTAACGTTTGTTTTTGCCAAGTGCAATAGTATTCCACACTGTAGTGGAAATTAAAATGAACGCATCAGTTCAGTCAAGTTTCCAATCGCTCAAAACACACGTTGTGGTTTCCATGTACAAACAATTGAAAAAAAAATAGTCATGTGCTTAATGCATGCAGCACCATTAGCAAGAAGCCATATTTTTCTTTCTTCTTAAAAAGTTCTTTTTTGGTCATTTAACTTTCCAACTTTTTAAACTATGACATTGTACGGAAGTTTCATCTTCAATTTCCTGGTGTCGACAGCTGTATACTAAAAGTAGTTTGCTTTGCAGAGCAACCATGGTTTGGACCAAATATGCAATTGTTCCTTTCATCAGATCACAAAGAAGAAGAATGTGGTTGAACCCCTTTTTTATATACCAATACTAAATTTACAGACCTGAGGGGGAGGGGTGGGGATAATTCCTGCGCAATATGAGTTGTAGTGCTCAGCCTTAACTTTTTCGCTAACCAATCATTGGGCTACTCAGGTGTAAAATTTACTAGTCAAGCCCTGAATCATATTTGAATAATAATGATGGTTATAGTTGCAAACTGTACTAAAACTCACTTTCTTACTTTCTTTCTTTCTTTTGCTTCGTCTTTTGTGATCAATAGAATCTGTTTAAGAGTGCCAATTGGCACATAATGCCATAACTCTTTCAATACACTTGTATTTGACAGATTTCTATGAATTGTTGACACCAAGATGGTCTTGTGAAGATCTATTCATTAAAAGGATGAAAACTTAACCCCCTCCCAAATGTGATATGGTTGACCACCCTCATAACTTTTCAACTTTTCCCCTAGAGACTATGGGTCTTAAGACATCTCTCTCATTAATGAACATGTTGAGAACTGCAAAATAAGCTATAGTGTAGGGGTATACCTAATATACACAAGGATTGGGACGTTTTTTTGAACTTTTAAATTTTTATGTTTTAAGGCCATTTATCTCAAAGCCATAACTTTTCTCATTCATAATTAAACATGTAACAGTGTATGAAATACACTCATGAGTAGCTTAAAAATGTTTTGTCTTAGGGGTTAAAGGGTTAACCCCTTTATATGGAACTAGCCCAGTGGATAGTAAACCTCAAATTTTAGTTGCCCAAACTGAATTTCCACTAGTTGTGGACTAGTGGACTACAACCAGGGTGGATCACTTAGTTGGTTTTCAGGATTTTTTTGTCTTGGTCAGGAAACGGGTGTAACAACTTTCTTTTTTGGAACTTCTTTGAGTTTATCATCAATGACTACATAAACATGTACATTGCAGCTTACAGCTGTAGTTGGGCAGAACTTAAGGTGAATTTACCAAACAACCTGGCCTTCTCTGTTCAGTTAACCTTGCGTACCAGAGTCTTTTCTTCCCTAGGTTCCAATTTAAGTTCAAAGTCTGAATGTCTCTATTTGCATATGAGACAGCTTCCCACAAGAATCAAGACTGTGAGGCCCATGAAATTTTACTGAAAATTTGCAAGACACATGTGGTTTTGAAAGACCATTTGCTAGTACTGATCTTCTCGTCTGTTGATTTAGGAACTCTGGTCTGCTAGTTATAAAATAAGGGATAAAGTGAGCAACCATTGTTTCTTTCAGAGCTGTTGGGAGACATCTTAGGAGAAAAACCAGTGGAAGTTCTTGGAACGGATTGTATTATTGTTGTGGATAATGTTCCTACCATCCCGCCAGACAGACTGGATAAGCTCAAAAATGTCATCAGAAAGGTGTTCTCCAAGTTTGGAAAGATTGTGACTGAGCACTATCCTCAAGATGACAAAGGGCACACCAAAGGGTGAGGAAACAACTTCCTTTTGGGATTTAAGTAAAAACACTAGGGAGGTAAAAAAATAAGGAGGCGGTGGAAAGAATAATCACCAGAAGACTTGACTTTTTTTTCTTCCTGGAATGCCATACTGATTAGCTCAAAATTCATCATTTGCGAAAAAATGCGCTATTATGTTTTAAGTCTAGTGCATAAATGGTGGAAATACATGTATTTTTTTTTGTCAGTGTCATAGGCATACTCAGAAAAAGAAAGTCCAAGTTCTCCCAGCAGGAGTCGAACTGAAGCCCTTCTGATTACTACGGTATCGCTCGAAACTATGGGACCATTTGCCGCGAATTTGCCTCAGTCGATTCGCAGTTTTGATCTGCGGTTTCACCTAGGCAAAACCTCGTCTAACCGCAATAAAAACCTCGGTTTCACCTAGGTTGTTTTTCGGTTGACTTAAGCTGCGGTGAAAGGCAGGACGCGGTTGGGTTTGAATAGGCTATTGTTCGCTTTGTTTTCATGTTCTTCGAGGACAATAAGCGAACTGTCGGGTTTTAGGTGTGATAAATTTCACGGAAGCGCACTCGCTCTCAAGGGAAATAATCAAAGCGCTCTGTGAGCGAACTCGTGATTTGAACTGGTAAATGTAATAATATTTCGGATTACATGTATGCCAAAAATTATTTGCTTAACGTGCAAAACAATTCATTAAACTTCACTCGCACAATTCCTTTCGATACGCGAAGCAACGTAAAGGTCAGTGAAAGCTCGAATGCTAGTCTACGAAAGATGAGAGCGCTTCCAGGTCTTTTTGAAGGAATTACAATGGAACTAGTTGGGCATAAGTGAAAAGTCACTACTACTCCCGTTGTGGCTGAATAGCAAACTGCAAGCGTCCAGGTTTCCAACCAAGAATCGCCGTAAATTAACTTACTATAATTTTTTTCCGCGTTGTGTTGTTGCAGAATGAAACTTGATACACCTGAAGGAATTTGGTTGCCTAGCACGTGACTGTAATCTTCCCGGTGTTTTCATCATGACACGGTCCTTTCTACGTCCAAATGACGGCTTCTCTCAACGTTTTAAAACATCGTAAGGAGCTTTTCACTTTTGCTAAAGTTGCTGTTTTCGTTTTATCCAAATATTAATAGAAATACGTTAAGCGTTGCGGTAATTTTCCGCGTTTGTATTTGCTCCAAGTGAATCGATCTTATCGCTAACACTCGATACTGAATCAAATCTATTTATACAAAGTTTTAGTTTTTCGAATCCGGATTACATTGGCAATACATTTGGAGGGATTTTCACTCTGTTTTTCTCCGCGTCCGTACTGAAATCCGATTGCATATTTTGAATTCAGCGTCGCTTTTTTGATTGAACTTTGTTGCGCACTTTACATCAGTAGGTAGGGTTATCAGGAGGTTTATCAAACGAATAGAATATCTTTCTTGACTGTGTGGCGTAAACAGCAAGAATTAAACTGAAACTATGTCTTTTGCTCTGTGATTATTGCCTGTAGCGTGGCAAAAACTAAACATGTCCCAAATGCAGAAAAAGAAACTTTCTTCAGTGACTGCCAAACGAATTGTTATCAGTCGTTCGGTTTCCGATTCGGTGAGTCTTTACAAATTCTTTTGTTTGAGGGCTTCTTCAGGATGAAAGGTGAGATAATGTTTGACAATACCCTGACAATAGTAATTAGTCATTATTGTATTTTTACCGAGGCATTGCCGCGTCTAATTCTCCGCGGCTTTCGGTTGCTTTCGTCTTTGCCACGGCTGCGGTTTTCGTCCCACCGCGGTGAATTCGTGGCAATCACGTTCGGCAAAGACGAGGTTTTACCGCGTGCAAATGGTCCCATAGTTTCAAGCAGTACTGTAGTTTGGATGCCCTACAACTGAACTATAGGAGACTCGTAAGCTACTGTAGTTTGAATCTCCTATAGCTCAGTGGCAGAGCATTCAAACTAGTAATCGGAAGGTCATATACATGTTCCACTCCTTTTGGGAGAACTCAGATTATCTTTTTCCGAGTATGCCTGTGTCACAGTCTGAAAAAAACCCTCTATCATTCATTTACATCACCCAAATCTTTTGCCACTGATAAAGAAAAAAAGAAAAAGAAGTTCACTTGCTGGAAATACAGCACTTCACAAGGGTTCTTCAATTTTCCACTTGATGGCCAGTGTTTTGGAGAGATTCAATTTTTCATTATTTTTCTGTTTCAATTTTCAGGTATATATTCTTGGAATTCTCTAATGCTAAAGATGCTGCACAGGCAGTTAAAACAGCAAATGGTTACAAGTTAGACAAGCATCACATATTTGCTGTCAATCACTTTGAAGATTTTGACAAGTAAGTTTGACGTCATTGGCTGGAGTTTTGGGTAGATTACAGTGTATAAACTTTCCTGGCAAGGTACGCTTTTATTTGCCTTTCCTTCCCCCAACTTTTAAGCAATACCAAATTAGGATGCTGTGGTCCTCATCACATGCATGTGATTTATATACATACATGCACACATACTGGTACAGCTTTATTTCAAAATGCTGGCCACAAACAACTAAAGGCTGGTTCCCATGTGCGGCATTTACAAAATAATGAACAGAGCAGACAGGTACAGATGTTACAAATAAAAATGTGAGAACACATTTAAATTATAGCACCTTAAATTACTCCACAAAAGGATAGACTACTACAATACAGTCAATTACATTACAGTACATGCACTGTTTGCACATCATCATCATTTTCAACTTCCAGGTTGTGCTAAGCTATCACAGTTTTGACTACATCGACTCCCGATAACTCAAACCCTCACTAACTCGAACCTTGCGTTAATTTGGACCAATTTTCCTTTTTTTTTTTTTTCAGGTCATTTTCTATATAATTTTACCCTTGATAACTTAACTCCCAATAACGCAAACCTTTTTCACTTTCCCTTGAAGGTTCAAATTATCGGGAGTCGACTGTAGTATTCAGCTTCAATTTTAATGTATTTGTTTCACATGCTGAGTAGCATTTCATTTTTGTATCACACATAATTTATGCAGTCATAATGTGCCAACAGCACTGATGTGATTTCTATAATTTAAACCACTTGTAGAAGGTGCTGTCGGGCATGTCAGGTACTTGCTATCAAATTCACAAATGATTCAGTTGTAATTATCATTAATGACTGATTTTGTCCACTCTTACAGTTATGATTTGGAGAACCTTTCACCTCATTATTTAACCATTGACAGAGATTTTGTAAATTCATCACCAATTTTCAAAGATGCTGACTTTATGGAAGCATCTCTTTGTATCGCCATAAGAAATTCGCCAAGTAGGCCTATAGTTCTCAGATATGATCTCAATATTAGCAATCTGCTAATGGTCAAATTTGCTGGAATGAGCATATAAAATTGCTAGTTGTTAGGACAACTAGCAATTATGGCTTTTTGTTGTTGATCCACAAATTAATTAAGTTATTCTAACAAAAGTGTTTACTCCACAGGCTGGTAAGTCTAACAAAGGATTGGGAAGCACCGACCAAACAGGCATATGCTGAACAGGCAAGTTGTCTTGATTTCACAGTGTTGTTGTGGCATTTGCAAAATTTTGTTGTTGAACAAAGCAGGTGATGAAAGTCTCCTTTAGCCAGTTCTGCTGCTGACCTGAAGTGCTGAGAACTGGGAGAGAATACAACTGATGCTTCCTTGTGGTCATTAGGGAAGTGTTCAAAACGACTTTACTTGAACAGGACCCACCAAACCACAAAATAGATGGTGGTCTCTAACTGCAACCCCCTTCCTCGACCTCAAAAGTTGGTATCTTTATTGCATAGCCACCCCTCTATCCAGCAAAAAATGGCAACTGGATTCAAACGTCACTTTTTTCTTGTTTATGTGGCAATGCTGACTTCTTGCTAGCTGAATATATGTCAACTCAAATTTTAAAACCAATGAAATTTTAATTAATAAGTGATGCATAGCCAGGATAAGACGTATCAAAATATTAACAAAATAAAAGAAAAAAGAAATCCTTCAGCTGTCAAACAACAACCTTTGATGAACTGTCCATCGAGGCGTAGTTTGACAGCTGAAGGCTCAGATTTCATTTCATAATTTTAGCCGGAGAACATTATTTTGCAAATATTTCGACAGTGAAATTTTGTTGACTAATGTTCATGAGATAGGTGGTGTCTTTGGTTACCTGGTTACCCCAGACAAGGTGGGTCCTCTTCAAACAAACCTGTTATGACCAGTTCCCTAAATAATAATTATGTTACTAATAAAGGTTCATTTATAACCTCTTCTCACCTCAACCTGCTGTCAATGTGGGCATGACATTACATTCATGTGTACAATGGAATTTGTTTCGATCCTAAAAGAGCATTTCAATTCTTTGCTTTTTCAGGAAAACCTGAGATCATGGCTTTTAGATCCAGATTGTAATGACCAGTATTCTGTGATTCATGGTGGAGGAGACAAAGTGGCAATCATGTGGAACACTCCACAAGAACCTATACTGTCAAAAGAAAGAATGGTGAGCTCAGATTGCTTATTTTTTCTATGAGATACAAGGTTGTTGCCTAAGAAAAATTTCAAGGAACCCAAAAGCCAAGAAGGAGAAGCTAGGAGCCCTACATGTGAAGTGTTAGGTACTGCTACAAAAAATGTACGTGCCTAGAGCATTTCCTTGGGTGCCCCAGGTTACCAGGCTCCAGTTAGGCAACAGCCTTGAGCAAGGGTACACGTGGTTGTGATTTTTTGGGGAGTTTAGTTTAAACTGTCATTTTCAATTTTGCATGACCATGGTAGCAAATGATGAATGTCTCCTTTTGCCAGTTCTGCTGCTGAAATCAAGTGTTGAGAGCTGGGAGAGAACAAACTGATTACTGCCATGTGTTATGGATGTTAAGGATGTTTTCTTTTGAAAGGTGAATGGTAAAACGAGAAATGCAAAAAATGTAGAATCATATTAACCTACCCCTGGTTTATTGTGGCGAAAGAAGGGGTTAAGTCTGATAATTTGTTATTTATTTGTATTCATGATTGTTATTTTCTTTTCTATTTCACGTAGAACTGGACAGAAACTTATGTACGTTGGTCACCTAAAGGCACATACCTAGCTACTCTTCATCACCAGGGTATTGCCCTGTGGGGTGGGGAAGAGTTCAAGAGGATAATGCGATTCAGCCACCCAGGGGTTCAGCTTATAGACTTCTCTCCTTGTGAAAGGTACATGTATATGTATGTTTTTCTTTGGAACAATCCATAAGATTCTCATTATATCTAACAGATTCATACTAATGTATACAATACCGTGTAAATTTGTCCAAACAACTACCCTGGATGCTTATTTCAGTCATCTGACCTTGGATTGGAAGGGAGAACCAATGACCCAGGGCTGCAACACGGGCGCAGCCTTCTGCCAACGGAGCAATTCAGCCCACTGAGAGCTGGATAGCTGGATGAACTCACAAAATGATCAAGTCGCCACTGGTAGAGTGGTACACCTGTATCACATTGTTTTTGTGCAGTTACAGAGCATGCTACAGACTGTATGTGTACAGTGAACTGTAATAAATATTATTGATACCACGCTTAATAGCATTTGTTTATTGCGGCAGGTATTTGGTGACCTTCAGTCCCTTGGCTGATAATCCTGATGATCCACAGGTACTGTTTGTTCTAATAATTTAAATGATCTTGCCTTTTAATTTTTATTGATCTCTACATAATATAATTAATTTATGTACATAAAAACAGTGATAATATTAGTTGTCTAATATAATTATTATAGACAAATGAAAAAAAAAAAAGTAGAAAAGAGACAGTGTAAATGTAATTGAGAAAGGGCAAAAAAAAAATATGTGTAGTTTAACTAATACCTAGCCCTTTACATACAAAGATGGTTAAATTATCACTTTATTTTGTTTTTTCTTTAACTCTTTTCATTATGATCTTGCCCTCTACCCAACACATAAATCATGCTTTTAATGTGAAATTTACATATCCATTTTCCAGAAATAAAATGTTTGTTTTCTTTGTTGGCAAGTTGCGTTAACCACCCCCGGCAAGTAATGTAATACTGTTAGTAATTCATGAGTGCTGTTTGTTATTTTGCAGGCTATTGTTGTGTGGGACATAAGACCAGGAACTAAAAAGAGAGGATTTTTATGTGGAGATCAGTCTCAATGGCCAGTGTTCAAGTAAGTCATCACCTTTTGAAGTTGAATGCCCATCACTAGAAGTGTTAGTTTTAGTCGACTGTTGTGTCCTTACTGCATATTAATGTCTCTCTCTACCAAGGGCCCAGTTGCTTGGAAGCCAATTGATGCTAATCCACAATTGAAAATAAGCTGAGACTCTCATCTTGTTGGTTGAAAATGTTTTTTTAAAAATTAGTTTCAACCTCTGGTCACTTTTTGGGCGTAAAGGGTTATACTACTCTTTGTGATGTTAAAAGCTGTATTTTTTCTTATTGATAAAAAGTAATTATTATTCTTCATCTAGGTGGAGTTCTGAAGGCAAATACTTTGCGCGTTTAGGAGAAGACAGCATTAGTATATATGAAACACCCGTAAGTGTTCAGTATGGAAATGTACATTACCCTTGAAATTGGCTGGTACGGTGAAACCTTGATTTCACGAACATCTCTTGACCTCTACATGTATATAACAAACAATATTCTCCAGCCTGGCCTTTTAAATCATATGGAGCAGAGCTTTGATATAATGAACCAATTTTCTTAGTCCCTTTTCACTTCATTGAGGTTTCACTGTACCTTTAATTTTAGTAGGCTAAAACATTTATTTTGTGAAAATCTACAATTGGCTGGTTAAATGTTTGCAGGTAACATTATGATGTTTGATAATACCTTTCAAAAACTGAGAAAAATCAAACTTTTTCTATCAAAAATATTAACAAGTTTTCATTATATTTTTGCCAAAAGCATTTGACTGGAAAATATAATTTGTTTGTGCTCTCTCTATTGCAAGTTTGGAAAACTGAATGACAACTTCCTTGCAACTGAAGTTTCATAAAATGTTACCACTTCAAAAAGTGTTTACAGAAGTTTACAAAAGGCATTTCTGTGTATAATATGTTGTGGTTCAAAATTAATTAACCAGTTTGTTTGATTTTTATTCCCTTTGTCTCAGATTATGGTAATGAATACTGCACAAAGGAAAATAAAAATTACACTGGTTTGAAAAATTTAAACAAAAAAAATTAAACCACAACATATACAGAGTTAAAACTTAGAAACAATGAAGAAAAGCAAAGCAAATATTCATTGGCTGAGTGTGGGGTAGATCTCCTTCATTTGTGTCATGGCATGCCAATGAGGAATAGATTAAAATTTCCTTTTTACGAGTATTTTTTTGTGCTCTGTCATCAGTGTACAAAAAATAATAGCAAAATTAAAACCTGGGTGAAAATAAAAGGCATAATGGTAACTGAATTGCATTTACTGTCTATTGTTTGGCTCATGAATACATGTACAGTGCTGTACATATATCTACAAATGTACTGTAACTTAATTAAAGGCAGCTAATTTTGTGATCTGCTTTTCTGATGCAGTCGTTTGGCCTTTTGGAGAAGAAAAGCTTAAAGATCCAAGGAGTAAAGTAAGTAGGGGTTTTCACTTGAAACCAGGATGACTTCAGATTGGTCTTCATATTATTAGTTCTCATGTCTGCTTAACAATAGTATTGTTAAGCTTTGCTCAAACCTGGTCCACAAGGAAAGTGCAATGTCATGTAGCTATTCAATCATCTCTGCTATACAGTCATGTAGTTCGCAAACCATTGATAATAGTTGCTTAAGACAACCCTGGTGATGCATGAATCCAGTCAGAAAAATCATCTTGTAAATCATCACTTTTCATGTGGCTAAATGCAGTTTAGTGTTTGGTCAATAGTGGCACCCCATTTGAGTTGGTGATATGCAAGGTGGCCATTCTTGATCCAAACTATTGCTATTTTACTTTATACATTGCATGTACCATCAGCTCAGTTTGTTGGCCTTTACAGATCTAAACAAAGCTTTTGCAATCTCAGCAGATTGCTGCTTTTGTCCCCTAGCTTTTTGGATTCTTTGCTTGACAATGCCTCATCTTAGGGCACACTTTTTTGGGAAATATTGTGTGTATACCAAAATTAGAATACCTCAAAAAATTAAAATATTCCTCTTCTAAAATATTAATAAGAATTTGACCTTTAACTTTGGCCATTTGAATATTTTTCATTATCTGGATACAAAGATACAACACAGATTTTTCAGTGTTTTCCTTTTCCTGAATACACAGAATATGTCCTAAAAAATGACACGCCTTTACAATAAGAAGACAGGATTCACAAATTCTTGTTGTTTTGTCTTCCAGTGAGCCCTAGCTTCTATAAATGTTTCTTGTTTGCAGTGGTAACTTGTGTCTGTACAACTTTCCATTAACCTTACTGGAAAGTTGAGAACGAGCTAAATTTTTTGCGCTGTATCAGATGACTGAATGCAAAAGCTTTGATGCAAGGTAAATTAACTGATCAGTGATGTGTTTTTGTATTCAACAGAGATTTTGCATGGTCACCAACGGATAATGTTATAGCATTCTGGGTTCCTGAGTACAAGGACACTCCAGCACGCGTCACACTGATGGAGATTCCAAGTAGAAAAGAAATCAGAGTTAAAAATCTGTTTAATGTTTCTGAGGTACACTGTAATTTTGTATTTATTGCCTTTAAATGTACCGTTTATATGTACAGGATTTTGAAGTACTTGTCACTTTTGTGTATAGTATTTTTCACTTTGTATGGGAGGTAGAATTTACTTCTTGTTCAACATTCTTGGAAATAAAATATCAAGTACATACATCTTTCAGAGTATACATTGAAAGCATCCAAATTTTAGTTTTGGTGCATGTCATTCGATTAGATTCCATTAAAATGTTTGTCAAATTCTGACACGAGAGTGACAGAGTTGAATACAAAGCAGCTATACCTGGTAGGAATTAATAATAAAAAGTTCTCACGTTGTAAGTTATCACAGTCATCACATTGAAAATAAAAAGTTGTCACATTGTAAGCCAGTGAAAATTTCACTAATGATTTTGTATTGGGTTTAATTTCAGTGTAAGATGTTCTGGCAGCAAAAGGGAGACTATCTTGGTGTAAAGGTGGATAGATACACCAAGAGTAAAAAGGTTGGTGTGATGACTGTTCTATCTTTACTTAGTGTAACACTGGCAGCAATGATGAATGTCTCCTTTTGCCAGTTCTGCTGCTGAAATCAAGTGTTGAGTGCTGGGAGAGAACAAACTGATTACTGTCATGTGGATTTAGTTAAATTGATGTTAAATAAAAGGAGGGGACTCACTAATTAAGAGCAGCGCGCCGGGCATATTAACCAACTGGGAACACAACTTTGTCTGCCTGCTTTTAACAATCTCAACCAACAGTTTTCAGAAATAGCATGTCCGAGTGTATGCCTAGGAACTGTTACCTTTTGCCTACTTGTTCAAAGTCTTAATGAAACCTTGTAAAAGGTGACTTTTTCCATTTTGTTTATGTCCTTTTTGCCATAAAATGAAAAGCTAAATTAACAATGCAATGATTAAAAGTGTGCACATACAGTCATTTGTTTTTTGTTTTTTTTTTTTGGGGGGGGGGGTGGGGGTAGCCCAAGATCTTTTCCCTGAATAGGCCATTTTCATGATGGCGTCATTTTACTACAACTACCAGAATTCATTTCGTTTTCCTTTTCAAATGCAAATTTTGTAATCCCAGTGGACAGCAAAGAACAATAGCTCTAATTAGCATGAGAAAACAAAAACCTGAAGGATTCTGGTAGTTGTAGTAAAATGACGCCATAGTGAAAATGTCCTATTGCGGCTGGTAACCTGGCTTAGATGCAAGGTGTACTGGTTGCTTTTCCCCTCCTCCCTCTCCTCCCCCTCTTCCTTCACAGCAACAACTTGTAGTCACTTGTCAGCATGCATCCATGTGTATGATCAAGGTTCAGTATTTCAGGGTATTAAAAGTATATTTTTACTTTTTCACTTTAATGACTTTTTGTACACCATAATCATTGTTACTCCATTTAGGGCTTGTATTACAACCTTGAATTGTTCCGTGTTCGAGAAAGGCAGATTCCAGTAGATGTTGTGGAAATGAAAGGTCAGTTTGTGGAAGACATTTCTCTTAGACTTGTTTATTTGCTGTCACTTTTTCCATCCTTCATTTTGTGTTATGGCAAACAAGTGATAGCTTTGGAAAACAAAATTAGCTTTCAGGATCTAAACATTTTTTCAAATGTTACAAGCTTTCAATTCCTTTGCAGTAAGTAAGTGAGAGGCTAATTTATAGGATAGGATAGGATAGGATAGGATAGGATAGGATAGGATAGGATAGGATAGGATAGGATAGGATAGGATAGGATAGGATAGGATAGGATAGGATAGGATAGGATAGGATAGGATAGGATAGGATAGGATAGGATAGGATAGGATAGGATAGGATAGGATAGGATAGGATAGGATAGGATAGGATAGGATAGGATAGGATAGGATAGGATAGGATAGGATAGGATAGGATAGGATAGGATAGGATAGGATAGGATAGGATAGGATAGGATAGGATAGGATAGGATAGGATAGGATAGGATAGGATAGGATAGGATAGGATAGGATAGGATAGGATAGGATAGGATAGGATAGGATAGGATAGGATAGGATAGGATAGGATAGGATAGGATAGGATAGGATAGGATAGGATAGGATAGGATAGGATAGGATAGGGTTTATGTCACATGACTTGAGATGGTGTGGGTCACGTGACAAAATATCCAAAAAGACCGTCAGCCTGGTAGTTTGTAACTGATGTCTCAATTGAGAGTGGGGGCCCCGGCACTTTATCTCGATGGCCTCTCTGATCCTCCTCTGGAAGCTTGTAATGCTTAACCCATTAAGCACCAGCCGTTTCCAGAGGTTTTCCAAAATTCAGCAAAATTGGCAAAGTGGTTATTTCCTAACCCATGTGCAGTAAAAATACATAACTTACAGGGCAAAAAAAACAACACCCCTTTGGTCTAAGATAGTTAAAATTACTAATTATGGAATAAAATACACTAGTTGCCAATTAAAAATTTTTCAAAAAACAAACTTGAAGGTAAAAATTTCCGAAATTTCGATGTAATTTGATCCGCGCGTCACATGGGCGAAATTGGATCCGTCTCGAGAGCATGTGTTTGTTTACGCAAGATTACACAGTTGTCACGTTTTCTCAATGAAAATAGAAAGAAAAACACACAGAAAGCTTTCCTAAATGAAAAATTTATTCAGAAAAGTCTTTGTTTACGCCTTAGAAAGAAACGCGTATAATTATAAATGCGAGACGAGCGACGCGCAAGCGATTTGAAGGAACAACAAGTCCAATTCGAAGCGAATTTATCGACCCGTGCGGGGCACGTTTCTCAATAATTTCGCAAAAACTGTTCAGAATACAAAGAATCAGTCAATTAGAATAGTATTTCAGTACAAATTCACAATCAAACCTGTATTTTTTTGGCTGTTGAATTCCCAGAAGTAGTCTAAAATTTCGCAGAAAGTCCGTGGCCTGAATAATGATTTGAGCTGTCCGCTCGCTCGTCGCCTGGATAAAACAACAATTCGTACTCGAAGCGCAATTTCTTCCCCGTTATTTCTCGGATTTTCGCTGTCGAAACTGTTGAGTATTCCTTAGCAGTTCTTCTTTCGATTTACCATTTCGAAAAGGTGTGTTTTCCTTCGGAAAACGCGAAAATCGGCGACTAAAAATTTAGCCGCGCGGCCCACGAGGCAACAAAAATTGAAATTGGACACCAATTCCTAAAGATAAAAAGCTCTTTTGTCTGGGCCCCCCTAAGACCTAAAAATATATGCGCAGTAAGTGGATTCTGATTGGTCAGTCCTTTCTGAAGACAATGAGAACAATAGGGGACAAAAAATTCCCTTCTAGGGGAGGTAGGCTCAAATCGTGGAGTGCGCGCAGATGAGGCCAAAATCACGGCCGGTTTTGGCCGGCACGGTGCGTTATGGGTTAAAAAATTTTTTTAGACCCTGAAAGCTAATTTTTTTTATTTTCCAATCTTCAATATGACAGGACCAGGAAACAATTCATTTTCTCAAAGTGGTAGTTTTGTTTTCGTTTGGGAAAAGTTTAGCAGCTTTCATGGGCTTGATTTGAGACCAGTTAATTATTTCTAACTATATTCTGCTTTGCTGTCTTCACTTTGTTATAGAGGCTGTCAGTGCATTTTCATGGGAGCCTGGCGGTAGTAAATTTGCTATAATTCATGGTGAAAGTCCAAGAATATCTGCTAGCTTCTACAACATGGAGAAACATGGAAGTGTAACACTTTTGAGTAAGTCATTGTCAAATTTTAATTCAAATTTATAAGATACATGTACACTAGGGAAATTGGCTCATTAGTTTGAGGGTTTGTTATATTGAGGTTCTTTTCCATACATTTTAAAAGGCCGGGCTGGAGAATATCCTTTGTTATACCAAGGACAATAGAGGTTCGTTAACTTGAGGTTCCACTATAGGTTCAGTGTTATTGATGAGGGAATTCTTGGGTAAGTATTGAGGTTTTAAAATGTTGGTATCAAAGCATGTGATGAACTTCTCCTTAAGCCAGTTCTGCTACTGAAATTAATTGCTGAGAATTGGGAGAGAATTTTACTGATGCTTTGCTATGACTAAAGTCTACAAGAATGAAGCTTTGTTAGTTTTCAAAGCCGGTTTCGTTGTCATTGCCACTGTAATTTAGGTGACATGTTCTTGTTTGCAGAAACGTTTGATAAGAAGCAAGTCAATAGTATATTCTGGTCACCAAATGGACAATTCTGCATTCTTGCTGGTCTTAGAAAGTAAGTTTTGAGCTCATTAAGTTATTAATTTTCAAAAAGATTTTAACACAGAATAGAGAAAGCCAAACTGAGAATTGATATCATTTTAAAACCACAGATGCGGACTATGCTTGTTTCTATATTTCAATCATTATTATATACACTTGGAGATGTTTTGAAAGGAAACCCAACATTTTGGAATTTCAGAAAAAAAAAATTATAATTACAATGTTGAATGGAAAAATGTGCTCCTTAAGTTTTTGAAACATTTCTCTCCTGTCTGTATTTATTATCGTATTATTATTATTATTATTATTATTATTATTATTATTATTATTATTATTATTATTATTATTATTATTTTAACAGCAATGTCTGTGTTCTTACTTCTGGTTGTTTTCACATGCACTGTATTGTAGTGATTGATGTTTTCCTTTGTGTTGCATGCTAATAAAGATTTATTTTAAAAAACTCATTTTAAAACCAAGTTTTGGTTAGTGATATCGATTTATTCTGTATTCTGCATTGCCACTTGGTGTCGGATTGTGATTGTAATAATATTATTAAAAATGTACATGTAGATCATAGGAAATGCAACAACAGTGCTTGTATGAGGTTGGGGCGGGTCTCGTGAAATGAAATTCTGTTACCCTGTACCTTTTGGGGTATTGCTTCAAACTTTCTAGCAGGCATCCCTATTACTTTCATGTGGGAGTTCCCCATGCTGGTTCCTTTCTATTGTTGTGTGTGAACAGGGTGGACAGAAAGGCAGAATTGAGTGGTCATTGAAATCAGTTTAATTTGTTTTGTGTACTTTCCAGCATGAATGGTGTTTTAGAATTTTATGACACTTCAGATGTGGTGTGCATGAACCAAGCGGAGCATTTTATGGCGACTGATGTGGAATGGGATCCCACTGGCCGATATGTAGCTACTTCTGTCAGTTGGTGGGCACACAAGGTATTAAGCAGCTCTATCCTCTCCTTATTAACTAATTTCTTGTTTATTGACAGTTAGGGGAACAGTTTTCAGAAGAATTTGGGCAGTTTTTGTTGTAAAGTAAACAACATTGAGGCCTTTCATTTAGCATTTCATTTCAAGTCAACCAAACCACCCAATTCTGTTGTAAAAAACAGTTTCATTGCTGGCTCACTTTTCTTAGGCATTTGCAAGTCTTAATTCCCCTTGTAATTATCACTTCAAACACTGTTTGAAGTGATAACTTGTGAAATTTAAGTTTTGTGGAAGCTGTTCTCACAAATGTTCGAGAGCTCTGGGTAATGGGAAACAAAAAAGAAATGTTGAACACAATATATCAAACACAAGAAGGAGTGTTTCATCCGATTTCCAAACGCCAGGACAACTGAGTTTTTGAACCAACTTTGAAGTGTTTTGGAAATTGGATGAAACTCTCTTTGGAGTGTTTGATGTAATAATATCAAACACGAGACACAGTGTTTCATCACATATCAAACACCGAGAAAAGAGTTGAAGAGAGCTTTTCAAACCATTCATAATTCTTGGAGAAGTTCAAAGCAAAAGTTCACCAAATTTTATGACAATTAAGATCACATTAATTTTCTCAACCTCCTTTGCAGTAGTGATTTCCTTTGCTTTCTCTTCATGAATTGTAAAGGAGTTTGAGGAAGAGATTTTCATATGAAAGATCAAGTGTGCAGTTCCAGTAAATATCCATACTCCCCCCATGGAAGGTTTTTGTTTTGCAGCCCCCCCCCCCCCCCAAGGAAATCTCAGTTTAGCTTCATACTTTGCTTCTAAAATTTTTACTTTTAAGACCCCCCTCCCCCAAGGAATTTGCAGTGACCTTCCATGGGGTGGGTATGGATTTTTCCTGAAACTGCACAACGAAGCCTAAGTGAGCTACAGTGTTTTTTTTTTTGTTACTGTTATCACTCATTGTCTTAAAATGTATGATTACATTTTGTTTAGAATTTGAAAGAGATTGACTTTGTTTCTTTGACTTGCATGGTTGACCTGTATGTTGTTTATTTCTTTACCTTCTTAGTTTGTGTGATTTTTGTAGCTTGTAATCCTGCATTCACAGCTCCTCCTGACCATCACCACTCTACTCTGCCATTTGTATTGATGGTGGTTTTATTTTGTAGGAGGGAGATGAACGTAAACATGGTCTTCAGTGTTAGCTGTTTTATAACTGGCTGATACTCATGTTTAGGTTTACAACATCACTTCAATATCATTAAAGAGATGATTGGTCCACATGGTACAATGTAGCAACTAAAATATTCATTTGTTGAAAGCACTTGAATATATTAAAATTCATACATTTGAACTGCGGAAGAAAGGATCAGTAAGTGAATGATCATCACAGTTGTGTATGCAACTTACATGTAAGCAGTTACGAAAAGAAAGCCTGGAAAAAATTCCTGAATTTTTCTTTTTGCAACTGCTTAAGTTGAATATATAACTGTGATGATCATTCACTTATCACTTAAGTTATAGATTGCAATCTACAACTTAAGTGACTACATTGTGAGACAAACAATTATTTTTTGTTGACATTACTTCACGCAAACAAGAAATCAAGTTGTTGGATGTTGCGTACTTACATTACCAAGGGAAATATGCTGTTAGCCAAATGCATGTGACATAATTTTTGATGGTGTGAATCTCCATCCCATTTTAAGCAGTGATGCTGGCATTGTAAAATGCTGGTAAATTAACATATTTTTGTAAACGTTTGTCTCGTCTTTAGGTGGATAATGGTTACTACATTTGGTCATTCCAAGGAAAGTTGCTTCAGCGTCACGCCTTGGATCAATTCTGTTCACTTTTGTGGAGACCCAGACCTCCCGCTTTACTCTCAGATGATGACTTGAAGGTGAGAAATTGCTGGCAAATTATTTTTACAGCTACTTTGTACATGTAGTTGAGAAGTTTACCCCAAGTTTTTTAGTAGCAGTTTGTTCATGATCATCGGCCTTTGGAGGGCATCACCATGTCACCCTCGCTATTCTTGCAGATTATTTTTTGAATTAATAATCAAGTAAGCATATATGGAGTGCTATCCACCCCCCTCATTAAGCTAATTCATTTAATGCCGTCAGAATGTGACAAGATCACAAGGTGATATGGGTAATTCATTAATAAATTTATGATGGTTCGACTGCATAGCTAGCAGTATTCTCTGCGTGAATATAAAAGCCATGAGCAGCAGGAGCGAGCCACAAGAAAATTGCCTTTTCCCCATTCCCCTCGCAGCTCTGTTGCTCGTTCGTCCATCTTTTGCTTTCACCCAACATCCTGCCAGCTATGTAGGCCAAGGTATAGCTCATGCCTACAGAAAATAAACCACAGAGACAAATGTTTATGGTATTTTCTTTCATTCTGTGGCACGCACAACTGTGAAATTACAGCTGAATTAAAAAGAAACATACAGCTGCCCATACTAACTTTCGGTCTTGTTGTGTAAGCTTGAGGCTTTGAAATCCGACAACGTTAATTGCAAGAACTGTATTCATGTTTTTTTACACTCTTCATTTACTTGGTACGCTTACTAGAAAATAAGTCTGCAAATTGGCGGGGGTAGGGACAAAATGAAGCATCTTTTTGAATGTGTGGCTGAATTTAGTGGGTGTTGTCCTCTGCTGACCAATCACCATCGACATGATCCCTTCTAGTAATCACTTTTCCTTCATAATGGCTTGATACAGTGACTTGGTTTTGTAATCCACCTTACCAAAAAAGATGGCAACTGGTCCATTTACCCATAATTCTCAGCGTACGAAATCCCCAAAACGCTAGTAAAAATGAGCAGAATGTTCTAAAAGCTTCAAACCTAGCATACACAATGTTGTTAACACATGGACGAATTTCACCCAAAATATGGCTTTCTGTGTGCCTTTTGGCTGTTAGGTTCGCAAGGTATTGTGGTAAAATGTACAGTCGCCATCTTTTCCATACGGTGGATTGGCGTTTACAGTTATTCTGCTGCCTTTTAATAGAACTAATTTTGGGACCTGTGTTGCTATACTTCAGAATATCAAGAAGGACATCAAGAAATACCAACGTATGTTTGAGATCAAGGATCGAATGAGCCAATCACGAGCCTCAAAGGTGAGTAGTTAAGTGACGTTTTGTAGCTTGTCAGTTAGATTGGAATTTAACAAGGCCTTTCAATACAGTCTCGATCTGAAGATGATAAATAAATAATTAATAAATGCTATTTAACCAGGGTGACCATAAAATGCTGATATCAATAAGGGCCCTGCAAAACAGGAAAGAACCTAAAAAGCCAAAAAGCCGAAATACAGCCCCTAACTTTAAAAGTGGCTGAGTTGACTTGTGCGATAGACTTATTGATTTTCACGACAACCATGTTTGCCCTTTTTGGTGAAAGTATGTTGCAGATTGCTAACAGTAATTAACTTTAAAAGTAGCCTCTGCACCTAGGAGAGTGGAGACGAATATATGGTTTTATCAACTGAGTTGAGTCGAAACGTGAGCTCTTGAATCTCTTTACAATGGCCAATTTACTTTTAGCTATCAACTCTGTTGATAAACCAAACATTCGTTTAACTTTCTCACCGACGAAGCACCACAGTACCCCCTTATCTACAAACGAGAGTGGTCGACTGTGCATGGACTACTTCAATAGAAAATCGAGGTCTCGCAGCCTGCTCTATTTAGCTGGATGAAGCTCTCATCTTGTTTGTTGTGTGACTGTATTGTTTTTGACCTCCATCTTGGCATCGCTGCATGACATTCATTGTCGGTTGCAAACGGTGTATGTCTGGAGGAAGAGTAACGCGCGGTCGTCTTCAGGTCCAAAGCACTGTCATGTTTTGGCTTCTTCCTAATACCACGCTACAAGTCGATTGATATGAAATAACTAGAATGGCTGGCTGCAAAGTAAACATGGTTGCGTGGAAAAGTGAAAAGTCGCGAAAAACGCAGAAGCATTCTAAAAGAGTGAAAAGTCGAGATAATACAAAAGACTTTATCGAAGTGTCAGTGTGTTTAGCATTGCTTTGCTAATTGACGACACTGTTAATGCCTCAAATAAACATTACAAACTCAACATAACTCTTAAAAATCCCAACTGGCTGGGAAACGTAGGGAAGTGGTCAAAAGTACTGTACTCAAACAGGGCGAATCATAAAATAGATGGTGGTCTGCCTGCACCCCCCTTCCTCAAAAAGATGGTGTTTTCTCTATCAAGCAGTAAAAACTGGCGGTGACATTCAAACCTCACTTTTCTTATTTATCTCAGGCTAGCAATGCTGACTCTTGCCAGCTGAATATTTCTGTGTCAACTCAAATTTTAAAGCCAATAGATTTTGTCGGTAATGTTCAAGAGATAGGTAATGTCTTCGATAACCCCCCTACCCCAGACAAGGTGGGTTTTCTTTGAACAAACTTGTTATGACCAGTTCCCTTACCAGTTGGCTATTTGCAAGATGTAGCCGAGGATCAAGGGAATACCGTGAAACGAATCCATCTGGTGGTCAGAGAGGGAACTTTAACCCGGGACCTCCGGGACTCCTGTGGCCGAGTGACCAGAAAACGGAACTAACTTAACTCAAATTCTCTCTCCAGGAGCTGATTGAGAGGCGGCGGCGAAAGATGAAAGACTTCCAGGGTTACAGACAAAAGAAGAACAACGAGTACGGGCAGCAGAAAGCACAGCGCTTGGAATTACGAAACGGTAAGAAAATGGAAAGTACACTTGGGTAGCCGGGGGTCTGCGAGCAAATTCAAACTGACGTGTCGCGACACTGGACTTCTTGAAGGCGCACTGTCTCGCCGGGATAATGCTCTGTTTTGGTCAAAGCTGCTCAAATATTTGTCAAGGAACCTCTTCTCTAAAATCAAATTGCTCTTTTGTGAACAAAGAGGACATTTTACGTGATTTCCCTTAGCAATAACAAACGGCAATATTTTTTTGAACGATGTCCCGAAATAGTCATGAAGAACTTGAAAAGCGTCCGAGATTTGTTTGGTGTGAGGGTGGGGGAGGGGAGGTTATGTTCGACATTTTACGGTAACATACACGTACGGAACGGACGTCAAAGATGTGGTTTCGGAAAGGAATACTGGTCGCTACAGTCATTATTCTCTCGAGATATTTGTGTGGCTGTCCATTTACACGTTATCCGTGATTGGTTATCTTGCACCGGAGAGATTGCACAGTTTTTTACATATATTTTGTCCTTTTGTATTAGCTTTTTTTAGCCCTGTATTTCATTGTATTATATATTTTATTGTAAATCAAACGTAATTCAGCCTGTGGCTGCAAGGTTTTTGATTAATAAACTATCTATCTATCTACTATCTATCTATCTATCGTTTTTTCAATGTCTCGTTTTTTTCTTCGCTTCAGGTATCGAGACGGACGAGCTAGATAGCAATGCGGAGGAGTTCGAGGATGAATCGGTAGAGTTCTTTGTCAAAGAAGAGATCACCGAAGTGGAAGAGTAGTCCGAAGCATTTGTGCGTCATTTTCCCGTGAGAATCAGAGCGAGCAAGCGAGCATTTACCAGTTACGAGTGAAGAAAAAAAGTTATTTGATCCAAAATATTCCTGGCTTGGCCAAACAAAGCCGAGTGCCTTTAGCATTCTAACAGGCACTTGTCATTCACGTATAAGCTTAGCACAAAAGAAAATTTGATTCACTGTTCTGTCTGTAGTGTGTAGTGTTGTTTCTTTAAACAATTTGCCGGTGTCGTCTTAAAACTGATCTGTGTGGTCAAGAAAGACTTTGATTATCCATTCATAGAAGTGATTATTGTAGGTTTTTAAACTGTAGCTGAATAGAAATGTGTAGTACCAAAAGTTGTTGGTTTCTTCCGAAAGATGAGTTCTATCTGAGGATCTTGCATTGTTCGGTGAAACTGTGGACTTTTTACTGTCATAATTACTCTTCTGCTTGTTATAGGAAATTAAAATGGAATATTGCACGTTCACTCTTGTTATTGCCTTTACTTTACCTAGTCAGTCCGGATCCAACAAGTGGTACTTTCCGTGGGCGAGATATATAAGCGAGCGTGGAGCAGGAGAAAAAATATATATAAATTCTGGTCTTTTTTTATGGCGCTCGCTTCTCGCCCAGAAAACGCTAAAAATAATACCAGTTCTGCGCCTGAGTATAAACTGCACTGATTCATTTGGATAAGGGAAACAACGACAGTTTGTGGGTGACGGTCATTCAGTGAACGAAGTGGCCAGGCTTTATTCCAGACAAAACCTCAGGTAAATAGTAGCACGTCTGGCACCACTGCCGGATAAAAAGCTGTTATTTAATTGGTTAAGAGAATCCACCACAGACTCAAAAAGTTAAGCCTGGTTCCCACTTGTGAGATAAGCACAAGCATAAGCATAAGAAAAATCGTGTGGGAATGGCATGAAATAAGCGTGAGTTAACCATAGGCATAAGCGCAAGAAAAAGAAACTTTTTCCATTCCTTGTGCTTGTGCTTATCTCACGCTTGTGCTTATTTCACAAGTAGGAACCGGCGTGAGGTAAGCACAAGCACAAGTTCTTCGTCCGCCAGCTGGAATCAGTTTCCAGATCTCCTCCAACGTCATTGCGCTTGCGTATGCCTTATTTTCTTGTGCTTGCTTCACATGTGGGAACGTCACAAGCTTATGCTTGTTCTTATCGCACAAGTGGGAACCAGGCTATCCACCTTGTACAACATAATAAACAGCACCACGGGAAAGTACTGCTCAATAGCTTTCACTTGAATGGTCCCACTTTAGGATTTCATCCACAGATTCAAAGGTGAGATCCACCTTGTACAGCATAATAAAACAGCATTTGAATGATTACACACACTCAAAAGTTTCGATCACCTTCCTTGCGCTGAGCCCCAGAAAAGTACCGCTCGATGGCCCAAGCTTTCCTTACTTATTTCTAGGAACGACGTGAAAACACACGAGACTACTTCACTTGGAATTTAATTATGCATTTTTTCCAACAACCCGTGGTCAGCAACTACCTTTGCTAATGTAGTGTTGTGTGGTGTGCAGTGGAATGTTGCCGATTGCCGTAAATTTCTATTTTAGAGACCACTTGTGGCATAAATTTAAATTTTTTCTCGCTATTCGTTTACTAAATAACATATTCTTATCCCTCGCTCAAAATTTGGTCCACTTTCTTTTCACAAAATGAAGGAAACAGATTTTTCAACTCCTCTTTCTGATTGTATTTAGCCTTTGTTTACACCATGCTGGATAGCATTTTACGCCGTTGTGAAAAATTTTCTGGCCTGGTGTGAACAGAAGTGGCCCAAAACCGCCGCCATCTTTCCACTAGAATCCAATCCTCGCTCTTCGTTGTTGACTTCGTTACGTTTCGTTTCGATTCTCTGTTCACACAAGAAAGTATCACGAAAACCTATCCGATATGTGATGATTCAAGCAGCGCAGCATCGCTCTTAATATCTGGCACAAAAAAACGATCCGAAATTGATGTTTTGTGTATGAACGAAAGCCAGTTTTTGGTACTGGCACAAGACTATTCCGGTATAGTGTAGCCATGATAGCCGGCTTAGACTTGCTCATGTCGACTTGTGGGGGATGGAAGTCGACATCAGCGACGAGCGACGGATTCCTCGAAAACGGATGGATTGTGCTCCGCCAGTAACCTGTTTACAGTGGTTTAATAGACAGCTACGTGACGTAAACTGATGAAGTTGTGATAGCAGCACATTCCAGCGAATCCGAAACCGAAAACGAAAGGGTCAGCAATCTCTTAAAACAGCGTTCCGTAATTGGATTCTACGCCTAAGATTCAATCTTAGGCGTAGGATCCAATTACGGAACTCTGTCTTAAGAGTCTTAGAAAAAGAGGAATGAAGGTGGTGCGCAGTCCTCGTTTGCACTCGAAGACAACATGGATATCCATACGTTGCTTTTCAATCTCCGCGAAGAAGTGTCCTGTCCGGTCAGTGTAAGGACATATTTAAGGATCCCAAACACCTTCCCTGTTCGCACAGTTTCTGTCTGCATTGCCTGAAACACTGGCATCAGGCGATTGGCGGTCAAAATAAAATCAATTGTCCGAAGTGTCGAGCCTCCAGTAGAGTTCCTGCAAGCCGTGATCTTACGGATCTTCCAACCAGCTTTTATCTGAACGGCTTGATAGATTTACTGGCTATTAAAGAATGCAACAGCACTGAAATAACGAGTGGAAACTGTGAAAAGAAAAGCTCTCAGGCTTCATACTGTTTTGAGTGTTGCGTATTTTACTGTGAGCACTGCCTCATTGGACACAACGTTATGCGAAGCAGTATAAAAGATCATCGTGTTCTTGCAGTGAAGGAGTTCCAAGCCAAGGACTACGAGGATGTATTAAAGCGGCCGGTGTTTTGTCAGAGACAAGGACATCAGAAAAAGCAGATAAACTTTTAATGCGAAGTACAAACGCCGAGCTAATCTCGTACCCCGATCTCAGTCGTCGGTTCGGGAATGTCGAAATGTGAGATCTCCCCTCCGCCTGACCGTGGGAGATCTGGGTACGAGATTAACGCCGAGCTTGTTCAAATAAAAAAATCACTAGAGACAACTTTTGAAGAAATTGCTCAAACTGAGACAATTTCACGTGACCCTGAAAGTCTCCAAGGTTTTGTTTTCGTGGGAAATCGCAAGATGTTGGACTTTGTCAGCGGCGAAGAAATTGGTTCCTTGGAATTTCCACACCGAGCAAAAGCAAGCGAATCTGTGGCTGAAGGCAAAGGGCTGGAAGAAGGAACTGTTGGGCGTGAAGCTAAACTCAGTTTGACCACAAGAAATGCTGAGAAAAGACAGTGTTATGATAAGCGTGACAATGTAACGGTAGAGATGAGAGACGAGCAATGGCGAGAATGTGGGACAAAAGTGCAGATAGATGATAGTAACGGGATGGAGTCTACAACATTAGCTATTGTCCAATAGTTGAAGGAAGATGTACATTGACAGCTAAGATAAACGGAGAGCATGTTTGTGGTAGTCCTTTTACTGTCCAAGTGGCTAACCAATTCCATGTCAAACCTGTGTTATCATTTGGAAAAAAGGGTTCGGTTGAAGGAATGTTTCAGTGTCCTCGGGGGGTGGCAGTGAGTAACAGGGATGAAATTGCGATAGCTGACTACGGAAACCACAGCGTTCAAATCTTTAACCGTAATGGCAATTTCATAAGATCCTTTGGTCACCAAGGTAGCAAACAGGGGGAATTTAACTATCCCTGTGGAATAGCCTTCGATAAGAATGGACACATTTTTGTAGCAGAGAACTACAACCATAGAATCCAAGTTTTTGATGGGGAGGGTAGGTACATTGATCAGTATGTTTGGTGGGAAAGGAAACCGTGATGGTCAGCTCTGTTATCCTTGGGGTTTATCCTTGGATGCTAATGGTAATGTTATTGTTGCTGATTCAGGTAACAGACTGATTAAGATCTTCTCCCACGATGGCAATTTTCTAATGAAGATAGGTGGACCTGGCTCTTTTAGATTTCCTGTCCACTCTGTTCACGGTGACGAATATCTTATAGTGTCAGACAATGGTGATCACAGCATGAAAGTTTTCGGCAGGGAGGGGGAGTATAAGCATAAGCTTGGTAAGCAGGGGGGAGGGGATGGCGAGTTCAATCATCCCTGTTGTTTGTCAGTGACTGAGTCCAAACATATAGTGGTCTGTGACTCGAGTAATCAGAGAGTGCAAGTTTTTGAATTGATTGGTAAGTTTGTTACCCTGTTTGAGGCAAAGGGCTGCCACTCAGTAGGAAAATCTTTTGATCCGTGGTCTGTAGCAGCCCTTAGTAACAACCAAATCGTTGTGTGCGATAAGAACAATCATCGAATTCTAATATTTGACTGAAAAGTTTCCTCTTCCACTGAAATATTTAGAGGTATCGGTGGCGTCTCCATACTGTTTTGATTGCTAGAACCCTTATTTTCAACCCCGGTTTTCAACATAGCTTTTCAAGAGAATTAGAGTTTGGAAAGGCGGCGATAAGGCGCTGCTCATTGTTCTCGTTTTTGGGATGTTGTTTCTAGATTAGTATTTTAGCACAGTTACGTTAAAAATTGCGTCTTTTTAAGTTTCCAACCATTTTTACCTTGTCACGAATAATACCACCAGTTTTACAGACTAGTTAATTTTAGTTGGTGGTGTTTTGAAATAATTTTGATATAGCGCGCCTTTATAAGGGACGGACTATTAGATTAAACCGGAGGGGGGATTTTCGGTGCATGAATTTTTTTTTAAATCCACTTGTCTGCAGGAATTTTTTTCCCTCTGCGTGAATTTTGTTTTTAGGTCCCACCGCTTGCAGGATTTTTTTTTAGACAAGTTTCCCTGGCAGGAATTTTTTTTTTGGGAATTGTCACCTCCTCTCCGGTTTTTTCTAATGGTCCCTCCCTAATAAGACTTTGGAAAGTCAAATGCATAATTATCAATGTAATTATAATTATCAGTAATGTAATGATTATGTAATAATTATCAGTATCATAATAATGTGATAATTATCATTTATTTAATAAATATCTGTAATAATTATCAGTGTATGCAATACGAAAATAGAAAATAGGTGTGATGCTGGACATTTGTCTTCAGAAATATTATGATAGTCAATATTTAATATTGTAAAACTAGACTGAGTTTTGTTACCAAATAATATAATCTGATGAAATTTAATTCTCTACTCTGCCTTCTTTGTTGTAGCACTTTGTATTTTATGTTTTCATTAGTCAGCAGAACTTTTGGACTCTTTTTTTGACGCTTTTGCAATATTGTAACAATTTCTATGGTCATGCAAATAAGGCTTATACTGTTGTTATTGTGTCAACTGAATAAAGAGCTTGTGCATTAATAACTACGTAACCTTCATTAGTTTATTTTGTAGGACACCGTTTTGTATCAAACAGAAGTGAGAACTGACATGGGCTGGGTAAGGCGGGTTGAGTAAAGAATGAAACCGTGATTTCAATCCTTTTTTCCGTATCAAATCACTCGATTTTGATTGGATGTTCAGCGGAGAGCGGTTAAGACTGAATGTGATGTTGTACAACGCAGAAAGACTTCGCAACGCACTTCACCAATCTTATAAAGCCTATTTACACCTTCATCGCTTTCAAACTCAAAATGCAAGAGAACGTCTGTAAAAGATAGCCCGCGGGGTTTTTACTTTGAAAACTTGAAGCGCTGAAAATTTTTTTGTGGGTCGGTGAATTTCGTAAGTCGTTTTTCGATTCAATGAAAACTGTTTCGAGCACGCGCTGATCGGCACTGTATGTCTGTGTTTGCTGCTTAAATGGGTAACTGCTCCGGAAAACCGATTCACCCAATGTTTTGCGAAACTTTTTATAGTACATCATCAAATGAGTAGTAAACGCACAAACTCACAATAAACTTATCAGCTTTTAGCTCTCAAAGTAGAAACCTTTTATTTTTAACGGACTTTTCCAAATTTTTCTGTTAACTGCGGTTAAATTTACACCAGCCGAAAGGTCCGTAATTCTGAAAGCTTTAATTTGGGAACATCACTCCAATCAATAAATAATTAAGGAAGATCACCATTTTACGGCCTGCAAGCACCTGACACCTTTACTGATACTTCCTCCCTGTGGAGATTCTATGCATTAATCGCGATACCTTTTAACGAAGCAATTCATGAAGCAATTTGCTCAGTTCGCGGGGGAACACATCACATTTTTTTTATCAGTCTTCAAGACAGTTGCAACACTTTGCGACAACAAAATGTTGCCGTTAAAAGTCTTGTCCGCGCGCTGGTAAAAGTTAAAAATCGTCGTTAAAAGTTGTTCCGTGTACCTTAACAATCGAGTTAAAACCCGGGGGAAAATTCCACTTAGGAAGTAGAGGTTTACACTAGTTTATAAATTTAGTGAGGTAAAGGAAAAGATATCAAACTTCCAACATTTCGCCCTTAGCTTGTTGAGATAACTGTTTTTCCGCCCGCAGCCGTTAAGTAGACACATTTTCAATCCCGTTTTCCTGCTGAAATTTTAATTGCAATCAATTTCACTTAAACTTCATTATGGTAAATCTGCCTTAAGCCATTAGACACTTAGAATAACAATATAACCGTGAATTAACTGACAATTTCTTTGTATCTGTCGCTCAAGCACCTTACCATTTATCAAGCTTGAATGACGCACACTTGGAATCAGTATGAAGTCCGTCATGATGTCCGGCAGACAAAAATTTATATTGTGCTTCGTTCAACATCGTTATCCGCTTGCTATGAAAATATTGCGTTCCTTTTGTGTTTCCCTGCAGGAAGTTACAGGTGCGAAAGATAAATAAACGAACAAAGTGCTTCAGGACAAATAAATAATTCATTCGCAACGCTAATAGCGATGTTGCTATGAAAGAAATGTTTGGCGTATGGACGAAAATAGTTATATCTTGATCATTGTTGGTCTAGTTGGCTGTAGCAAAACACTTGGAAGACAGAACAAGGATAGTTGTAATATCGCCACGAAAGAATTTGCGAGAAAGTTTCCTAGGATCAAGCTTCACGCACGGCATGGCATTCGCAAACTCCAAAACGGAGGATTACGTCCGTAAAGTCAACAGACTTTATGACATCCACTTAGAAAGAGAGTTGCACCACTTGGAAGATGAAAGGAAGTTTTATCTCAAGACATTTCGCACTGAGTATAGGGCAGCGAGAGAAAAAAGGGATAAAATGACCAGCAAAGCCAAGGAGTATAGACGACTGCGAGTGTTGCAAAGCCAAGAAATTTCGCCCGTAGAAGGTTCCGCTACGGGAACTAAACAAGCTGTGTTTATCACCGAGACTGGTCTAGAGAAATGTGAAGTACAACTGTGAAAATTCAACCGTTACTTCCTTGCGACTCTTTCTGTGAATTTAATTTTTGACAGCTTTACATGACCATCTGTTTGGCACTTGTGGTGGATTGCATGAGGCGCGAGAAAACGTTTTCGCTCACTGTTTGAGATTTCAACTGCGATTTTCTTCAGAGTCAAGCGAAACTTTAGTTGTTTTGTCTGCATATATTGACAGCAGAAATTGAGCTACCGCGACTTCTTTAATATATAAAATAATATAACTTTTAGAGTCGTAGCATTATTACCAAATTTGATATAGTGCATTTAGTTTTTTTTATTAATCACGCTGCCCGAGGTTAGCAAATAACAAACTGACATTTCTAAAACAACATAAATGGCGGCGAGATGACTGGAGTTCTGACAGAAATAAATTATTTATATAGACTGAGGCAAAAATACTTTTGTTTAACTTTCGTTTTATTCCGTGTTTAGACTTAATATTCAAGAAAAGACTGGTTTACAAGAGAAGAGGATTAAGAGGATTGAAACGATCATAAAAAATAATGAAAAACGTGTACCGGTAATGGTTGTTTTCTTTTACACTGCAACTACTTTTCGTTATAGATGGCGGACACCGTAAATTCAATGTACTTTGGAAATAAATATTCCTTGATTCACTACACAGTGCAATCAAGGAACATCTTCTCTAGGCCGTTTTCATCTTCCTTCCTCCTCCCTCATTTGCTAATAGGGAACTTAAGCACCAGACGTTTAAGGGGCGACGGCGACGTCTACAAACGAGCCAGCCTGGGTAAGAGGGCGCCGTCGTTCCCGTCAAAAGAGGTGTTTCTGCGACAGCAACCCTTTCGAAAACTGCCTCGAAACCTCTGTGAAAAAAATGCCTTTTCGTGAAACAAGGGAGATGCTATTACTAGCGTATGATGGTAAAATAATTTCTGATGCAGAATTCTTGGTCTTGTGGGAGAGCTGCCTTTCCAAGAACCCAGATTTTCCGCACAGTTCGCATGCAAGATTTGAATCTAAAGACATCGACGAAGCCGAATGTCTGGCAGAGTTCAGAGTCGATTATCGAACTTGTTCAATCTTTCCTGGATTGACTCCCAGATTTTGCCACGGTCTGGACTGCCTTTCTTGAACTGAAACAATTCGCTAGCAATCCTTTCTCGCAACAGGAGAATGTCGTGGTCATCTGTCCATTCCATTACAGGTTGTTTTTTGGTAGCCGTCTTCACGCTAGAGGCTAAAAAGTTCAAAAAATGACTCCAAATTCTTGACAATCGCTCGTACAAGCGCCGAAACGATAGAATAATATTTTAAGCATCAATAATTACAAAACATTGAGGGAAAAATGATATAAAAGAACAAAAATCATAAAGGCGAAACTCACGTTTTACAAGCGACGTCAAAATAAGCAAAACAAAGTCGGCGCCGAGTTGCGACGGCTGACCATGTCGGCGGGAAACGTGGATCGGAAGTAAATTTGACTTCCTGTTGCCGTCGCTCCGTAGAAAACGTCTGGTGCTTAAGTTCCCTGCCGGGTAGGGGGGGGGGGGGAAGGGGATGGAGGAGCATTTCAACCGTGGTTACAAAGGCGGCATACCTGCACGACTCTTTCTCAAGTTGGTTTCTTTTCCGTTCACTCTTTCGACCAAATTAGCTCCTCGTGTACATTTTTAGCGGGCTTACAAGGAATTGGAGGATACATTACTCACCGAATAGAGTCATGTGCTTAACTGTCGTCTGTTGCAGAGTATGAGCTCAAAGGCCAATTCTTTATTTTGAGTTCGGTGGCTTTTGCCTAATCTCTTTGTTTTGAATTTGATCTGTTGCTCTGTCTTGGTTTTGAAATCCCTCAATTCGTAGAAACTCTGCTCTAAATGTACAGAACAAGAAGCTAAAACGGTCCAAAGATGGCCGGGGGGGGGGGGGGGGGTGGTACCTTTTTCAGGACGGAGGTATATAAAAGGGTAGAGGAAACTATCATTTAGGCTAGGTCTTTAAAAGGAAGTTTCAAAAATCTCTAACAGACCTAACGAAAAAAAAGACAAAAGTGTTACTGTAGTATGTGAAAGGGCACCATTTCCTATGGAAGGTATATGAAAAGGTTACCTCTCCTGTCAAAAATGACATATAAAAAGGTTAGGGAGTGGCCTTCCCATCATAAACTGTCTTGAGTACCCCCCTTCTGCCCTGGGAAATATGTAGACAAAAAAAAAAAAAAAATCGGCAAAGATGGAGAAGGAGGCATGCAGGTCTTCCAAGGTTTTTAACCAGAACTTGTGAATGTCACTTATGATGCATGACAATGGAATTACGACTTTAGCAGGGCTAGGTTTGGATGACTGCGAACTCACCATTCCAACTTGTTCATTGTTCCTGCAATCCAGCTGCTGTTCCTTTGAGGAACTGATTTTTGTTAACACTCACATTAAATTTTGAACAAATTGCCCTCTGGAATCATTTGAATTCTTCCCCTAAATTTGTTTACCTTATAAAGGTTAACCTTTCAGGATGCAGTCGCAAGTGCTATTTGGGAATTATTTTAAACTCTCTGATAACATTTTTTTTTTAAATTTCGGGATAAAAATGAGACAAGGCATTTGCCTTGTCTTGCCTCATACTAGCTAAGACCCTGGTACATGCACATGACTGTTTGTAAAACTGGTTCAGGCCAGCCAACCTGCTTTTGTACAAAATTAGGCAGTTCTCTCACTGGGTTTGGCATTTCACCAACCAATACAGTATACACAACTCTCACAGAGAGCCTTAAAATACACTGAAGGATTTGGTATCTTAGACATCCTGGTGTAGTGAGCTGTTACTCCATGGAGGTCTTGAAGTAATCCTGATCTCATTCACCCTTCAAACTTTATTAGAAGGGAACCTAGTGATGTCTTCTTTTTCCTGGGTTTTGAGACGTTCCTTACTTCACATCTGATGCTTGATGTTTCCCCTGCTCATGAATCTCCACTAACTGATCTTTGATTGATTTTGTCCTACAGCGCAACAACTCAAAGTCCTGCAAGAAGGGCAATATGATTGGTGCGGTTAGAAGAATCATATAGTATCATTGTACAATTCCTTCTTTTTGTAGAAAAAAGAAAGAAGACATAAAAAATGTAAAAATGTAACACACCCTATTGCCCTATCAGTTCGGTGCTCTGTTTGTTCTGCAAAACTGATTCTTCACATGCCCTATTCTGTACTACAGAGCATGCTCATAAGCTACACCTTAACCTTTTGAGCCCCAATGTCAACATGCTCATTTTCATTACTGTTCTCTCTCTCCGATCTATCTTTCCTACAGTCAATCTACATCACACATGCACATGACCAACATGTTTGAAATTTGACTGGAGTTTCGAATATCACAAGCGAGATTTCAGAGTTCCCGTAGAAATTTCCCTAGTTTATTGATGATGTAAAGCTATGAATTTTTCTTTACATTACAGCATAAAGTATTTCCCTCGTTTATTGATGATGTAAAGCTATGAATTTTTCTTTACATTACAGCATTAAGTATTTCCCTAGTTTATTGATGGTGTAAAGCTATGAATTTTTCTTTACATTACAGCATTAAGTATTTCCCTAGTTTATTGATGGTGTAAAGCTATGAATTTTTCTTTACATTACAGCATAAAGTATTTCCCTAGTTTATTGATGGTGTAAAGCTATGAATTTTTCTTTACATTACAGCATTAAGTATTTCCCTAGTTTATTGATGGTGTAAGGCTATGAATTTTCTTTACTTTAGTATTCACAAGAAAACAATAAAACAATATTATTGTTTCCTGAGTATTTTCAACCGGGGCCACCGAAAAAACCGACACTTTGAAATTTAAAGAAATGTTCTGGTTTTTGATTGGTTTACAAACTACCAAAGCCAGACTCCTTTGTTGTAAATGTGACCTGTGATTGGCCGATCAATGTTGGGTGGCCCTGGTTGAGTTCGTTGCACTGTAAAATGTTTGAAGCATTTCACCACTATATTTAAATAAAAATTGCTTGTGCATTTACAGCACCAACTGCCCATCTTATAGAGATGTCTGCTTAGAAAAGGACAGAAAGATTTACTAAATTAACATTAGCACCTTTTCAGCACCATAGGTGGAACCTTCATGAGGCTGACCAGTAGCAACTTGGGTCAGGTATCCAATCTGCTCACTTAAACCTTTCTCTACACCCTAAAAACAAGCAATTCACAGCATTGTATTTGTTAAAGGGAACCTCCACTCCAACAAGAAATTGATGGTAAATTGTCAGAAATAGTGTCTAAATTCTAAATTGTAGTTTAAAAAGTAGAAGTGACATTCAAGTGTGCTAAAAATTGGTTATGATTATTGCCTATTTTCGATTTTAAATTTCCCAGGCACTGCCATTTTGGATTTCATGATGTCATATGGTTGCCGCTATTGTCAGTAAGCAGAAGTTCTTTAGTGTGAAAAAAATTAAGCAACCGTATTACGTCATGAAATCCAAGATGACAGCGCCCGGGAAATTTAAAATGAAAAATAGGGCGATAATCAAATTCTGTTTTGTCCATGATTAAGTGAACTATAAATGTAGTATTCTCATGTTCAGTAAAAAAATGCCTGCTTTCACTTTTTTAAACCTATAGTGAAATGGGGTTAGCCAAAAGGAAGGGGGGGGGGGGGTGGGTGAAGGAAGGAGTAGCAGTTAATGGGAGAGGGCCAGCTCTCCATATAGTGGAAGGGGTACCTTTTACACCATCACAAATGGATACTGAAATATAAAAATTTTGGTATTTGAAAGGGTTGCCAAAACCGACTGTGAATCAAAAGGCTGCAAAAATTGAGCAGAAAACCTGACAGAAATTACAAGGCAAAGACTATATATATGCTTGCTGTTAGTGAGCCTGAGAGGATATTCTTCTGTCCGAAGAATGTGAAATGGGTGCAAATTGTTGTTTCATGCAGAACATGAGAAAGGGTACACTGAAGGGTAAGGCGTTGAACTTCATTGAGTAAATCCCTTCCCCACCCCCCACCCCCTACTCAACCGGATTTTTTACCTCTAAAGACTTTAAAAACTTGGTGGCTGTTGAGTTAATCCGGTCCTCCGAAGGACCATCCTTTGATAGCTCTTCTAAGGTTTCTCCAGCACTTCTTATAACCTTTACTATATCCTGGAAAGATAAAAAGAGGCTTCAAGTTATTAATTCAAGCTTTTTACACAGAGCATCGTATCACCAGCATGGCCCGCATGGAGAACCGTAAAAAGTTCCTTGCGGAATATAGAGAAATGTAAGCCAAATAACTTAGAGAAAACGTAACGAGCCTTCTCGATCTCTTCCAGCTGTTTGAGACGATCACCCGACTGAGACATCGTGGACAAGTCAGTCGTGATCAAAGGATCGCAAAATTCTGTACAGAAAGAATCAACAGCCAAAACAAGTCTTCATGTCAGAGATGGCGTCATGTAATACCACACCAATTTTTCAGCTGGCCAATCGCGGTTTCATCACGTGACGTGGAAGACCAGAAAATCAACATGTCTGCCTCTTTCGTATTGCTTGAGAAGCGGTGCGCCCTGCCTTTTTGTTGACATTTTACGGTCGACCAGCAAGCTGGACGGCGAAATGTTTCAGCGCCAGAAGAACTGGATATCTGACGTCTTATGGAAACCCAAAAAGGCTCATTCCTTGGAGCAGTTAAGGTACGACACTCTAATAAGCTTATAAGGTTGTGCCGAGTCTGTGTGGAGATGTACACTATACGGGCGCTTGAAGGCTTGTGTACATGTTTAATTGTCTGTTCTGTTCGACTGAGTACACCAACAGTAAAGTGCTTGTCCTGATTAGTATTTCATAGTGTTCTCAGCACTTCATCTCCTTGCGCTGCTTATTTTATTGTCATAAGTCTTCCATCGTTAGAAATTAACCTTGATGTTATTGTTGTTACGTTCATAACTTATTGCCAGACAAATTTGATCTTTTTCTTCTGATTTGTTCATATTGTAGGTATCTTCATTATGTTGTAACCAAGAATTCGACCGTAAATGAAACGAACAGAGGATTACTTGTGGAAACCTTGCGTTCCATTGCCGAGATTCTTATCTGGGGAGACCAGAATGATAGCAGAGTATTTGAGTAAGAATGATATCATTATTATTATTATTATTATTATTATTATTATTATTATTATTATTATTATTATTATTATTATTATTATTATTATTATTATTATTATTATTATTATTATTATTATTATACATACTTTTCCTTGTTTCTTTTTTTTATGATATAGTTTGATAGGGTTTTTTCTTAGGTAAAAATCAATGAACGAATAATATTGTTGTAACTTGATGAGATTTCTTTTCCCTTTTCTTAAAAAAAATTGTGTTTAAAAATAGTCTTTTTTATCGAAAAGAATAATTCTTTTCTTTTTACAATTATTGTAAATACGTTTTAATAGCTACTCTTAACCTGTAAATAACATTTTACTTGGAATATTTTAATAAAGAGATTATTATTATTATTGTTAAAAAATTATTATTATTATTATTATTATTATTGTTATTATTATTATTATAAACTATACATTAAGGTATCAGTGAAATCTGGCCAGTCTGCGGTCTGATCATTTTTTTGCATGCCAAAATTTTCACTATGTATGCCAAGTTTAGTACACTGAAAACAGTGGCTGTCAGCCTTAACTAATACCGTTCTCAGAATGCTAAGTTTCCCCTCTGACTTGAGTATGTACTAAAAATATTAAAAGTACAGTCCAACAGTGTACATTGACAGATGTTCCAGGCTGTATTCTATGTAGGTTTCACCTAATATCTTTTGCGTGGGTTTCCAAATCGCTCAGCGTACTGGCGCACAATTGTGGTCTTTGGTGTAAAGCGGCGTGAGATGGAGGTAACACCTGGCATTTGATTGCCTAGGATTTTGCAAACTTCTTTCATTCAGTTGAACTGTTATCATCCAAAAATATCCAGGATTTCTCTCCTGGTATAGGATTAACAGTCTACAAGGCTATCAGCAGCTGCTTGGTGTAGAACTTCGAAACTGTCGACATATCGTCAGTGACGAGACGTACATAGAATGCACCCTGGCAAATGTTATAAGAATAAAGTGTCAATCGTTCTAGTGTTATACAGTGATTGGTGACACAACATTACCATTTTATGTACTCGATGAGGGGTGCAAATTAGAATACATGTATAACTGGTATTGGTCTGTAGTACAGGCTAGCACATGTGTAGTACACTTTAAATACCAAAGGAAGAAAAGTAACATTACATACTGTAATGTTTCCATTGTGTTAGGTGTTAGTCAAGGAACATTAAAAACAAAAATAAGTGAAAAAGTTCATTACATAAGTTGTATAAAACTGCATTAGCCAAATAACATGATTGTATTTGTTGTGTTTCAGTTACTTTATCCTTGGTTCAATTTTTATTTTCCTTTGTTTTTGCATATGGTGATGTATGATAATGAGTATAAGACAAGGGAAATAAATATTAACCCAAGGATAAAATTGAACCACAACTTATATTTGCCATGCATAAATATTTTGAGGTTTTGATCATGAATAATTGAACTGGAAAGAATTTTAATAAATAAATAAATAAAACACTCTTACATGTAGGGATGTGATTAGCATTCATCTAAAAGTTATGTAATAACATAGACATGCATGTACGTGTACCTGTAGACGTTTGGTCAAAACATTAATTAAAATTTAAAATGTTTTTGGAGAATCACCCTGTGAGTTATAACCTAGTCTATTTGGAGCTCAAATAATGTATTTTGTCAGGTTTTCAATATGTTTTATTAATAATAGATAGCAAAAACTGGAAAGTAGGCAGCTTCTTACTAGAATAATTATAAATCAGTTTCGAACAAAGTACATATGGTCAATTAATTAATTTTGGTGAAATGACCTATACACAAGGCAAAAATTATCGTATTTGGTACAGGTGGTATTTTCTTCCTCTCACTGGCTTTTGTTGAAAAACCTGATAAATTTGTGGAGTAGTCGTAGGTGTTAGACTATTGTATAGCTAATGTCACCAGTGGTAATAATTGTTGTTGTATGTTGTTTTGCTTCAGTTTCTTTCTGGAAAAGAGCATGTTGCTGTATTTTTTGAAGATGATGAATCAAAAATCCAATCAGATATGTGTTCAACTGTTACAGACTCTCAGCATTTTGTTTGAAAACATCAGGAATGAGACATCGTTATGTGAGTTGGAAAGATTAAATAAAATAAATATTAAAAATAATGATAAAATAGAAAATTATGTGAATTTTCAGCTCTGTGATTATACGTAAATGGTAGTAGAGGCTGTTCTTGTTATGAAGGATTGTGTGGGTACTATAGAGAAAATTGCGAATGCTATCAACAAACTGCATGGTCAAGATGTGGAAATTCTAGCTGAGTTCTTTTTTTTCTTTACCTCTTAAATTTTTTATCAGTAAGGGAAGTGGTTTTGAACCTCACTATGAAAGCAAGGCTAAGTGCAAAGCTTTTTATGTGAAAATTAATTTTGTTTGCATATGAATGGGAACTAATAATTATTTTCGTTAATAAAAACTGTGCACAAAGCCTTCCTTTCATAATAAGGTTCAAAGCAATTAAACAAATAAAAGGCCTGTCGAAGAGCTGAGTGCAAAAAGGGCCTATGTGCATTTTTAAACCAAATTGTTGAGGAAGAATTAAAGCATTAATTTATCAGCCTTCCAGCAAACAAATAATTATTGTTAGTGTATATTAGATGACTTGTTCCATTGTAGTTCAAATGGGATACATGTACATGTACATTTAAATCTGGCCTAAAAATGCATATAGAAAATTAATGCTTTTTTGTTTTTCTACTCCTGGTCCAGACAAAGCAAGTCAATAAATTTGCATATTGTTCTCATAAAGAAAATGCCATTTGAAAAGGCTCAGGTGGTCTGATTGAAAAGTGAGCAATCAGATGAAAAAATCTGCACAGCTCATGCAACCTTTCAGAATGATTCATTTTATCTAGACTGCGCTTGAAGTACATGTAGAAAAATAGAGCGCATTCAATTTGCTGTATTCCAGGATAATTTTTTAGTTATGTGTTAAATATTATTGCTATTACTTTGTTTCAGACTATCTGCTGTCAAACAACCATGTCAACTCCATTATTATTCATAAGTTTGACTTTTCTGATGAAGAGGTAAGAAACCATTCAATGTGATGGTTAGATAACTATGTACAGTGAACCCTCTTTTATATGGGCTCTATAAGCAGGGCTTCTGATAATTCGCGGGAAAAAAAAAACAAATTTCGCGGGATTTTTGGAGACAAATTCGCGGAGAAAACGGCCGATTTTGCGGGAATTTCGCGGGAATTTTCGGGACAAATTTCGCGGAAATACAAAGAAGAAAGCCAAAAAGAAAGATTCCAGAAAAAAAAAAAAGATATATTGGAAGGATGTCAAATTCAGGGCAAGGAAGAAAACACAAAAGTTCATCCAACACAGTTCTCAAGGCAATTGTACTTTTTTCGAGCTACAAGAAAAACACAAGCTTTACAAATTACCGAAACGCCCGGCCGGTTAACCTCCTTTTTCAGCAGCAATTTAGAGCCGAACACAGCAACGCAATAAATTTCTTTTCTCTCCTTGGTCGGTCTCTTGTGTTGATTTGCAGTTTACAAGGCAAGATTGTTCGTGATCGAAGGTTCAAATCTATTTGTGAAGTCAAAACATTATTGTGTCTTCGATCGTGTCCTGCACGTACGATTAAACATATGCCTGCATTACTACAGACAGCAGTTTCCTTTCCAATTCTGTATAGTGTCACTGAAAAGTCTTCTCATTTCTTGCGCCCAGTTTTTCCCAATATTAATCTAAGAACGCCTGGTAGTTATGGTACGTTATGTTTACTCGTGGCAGTGACGAAATTTCAAGATAAATTTGCATTTATGGAAAGTAGCCAAGATAAGTTTCAAATATGTTGTACCGACATGTATTTGGTAGCATTTTTAACGAATTTCGCGGTATTACGCGTTTTTTTGTGAATTTCGCGGGATTCCGCGGATGTACCTAAATTTCGCGGCTCCGCGACCGCGCGAAATTTCAGAAGCCCTGTATAAGAGACAAAACTAAATATCCATACTGTCGCCATGGTAAAGCATGCTCCTATCTGCTGCTTCAGTCTCCAAGTCCTGCTCTAGTCTTTCCAACCTTACATTTCATCCAGTTGCATTCCCTCACCTGTCGTCCTTATTGCCAAATTTAATTTGTTTTAATAAAATTAATGATATATAATATGGATATCCCAGAACTAAGTAAATTATCCTTAAAACAATTATGTCTGCCAGGAGGTGTTTGGCTGTGGCGAATACAGTATAAATTTCAGGGGGACTGTGAGAAATACTGTACACATTTTTCAATTCTTTTTTCAGGTGTTAGCATACTACATTTCATTTCTCAAGACTTTGTCTCTCAAGCTCAACAGACACACTGTTCATTTTTTCTTTAATGAGGTGAGCTAATGTTTTCAAAATGACAGTTCCTTCATTATCACATTTTATGGACAGTTCCTCCTTTTGGTACTGAGGATGTGTTCTGTACATCTTGAGATGATACAAGAAATGCAGGTTTCTTAAGGACAGTACCTATTAATTTAAAGTATTTTTGCAAGAAATGTGGGAAAAGGAGATATTGAAATCCAAAAAGAAAATTAGGGTAACCAGACATTTTTCAGAGGTAATTTAATAGTAAGCTCTAAGTTGAAAAAAAAAAAGCCATACATTGCTATGTATTTGAAAGTTTTTTTGGAATTAATTATTGTTCTCACACACTGCTGGGAGCCATGTCAAGCCGACCATCGTGCCTTGATCCCTGACTTGATCGACTATGACCTCGCTGACTAGGGCTTTTGTTGTATGGCTCAAGTCGGCTAACCGCCCGAGAACTCCTTTTTGAAGGTCTTGTGTCCTTTGACATGCTTCACTAACGATTTGTGACTAAGAAATGCAAATATTTTCGCACACTTTTGCAATAAAGGTCAAGCAATGGCGGTCAACAAAAAACAACTGCCCGCCTTACATGTCACCTGACCTAAACCCATCCCCAGGCCCCCAGCGGTGTGTGAGAAAAACATTTTCCACTTTTTTCGTTTCACTCAGCCAGTGGAAAATCACCCTTAGTTGCTTATATACAATAACATCTGAAAAACGTGTGGTTACTCCCAATTTTCTTTCAAATTGCAATAGCCCTTGCTAAGATCTCCTTTTCCAGCATTTGTAATAAAATGGTGCAAAAATAGCTTTGTATTAGGAGGCTAAATTTAGAAATACAGTTGACTATAACATTAAATAAGCAAAAAAAAGGAATGACGTTTCTTGATAATGGTGCGAAGATGACACCAAAATGTCGTTGCTTTTTTTGCTTATTTTTATAGTCAACTGTATTAGGAGGCAACTTCCTTAAAAGAGTCTTAAATTGGCCTTTCAGTGGTTGCTTGCAGTACATTGTATGTAATATTGGTACTGCAATGTTTCAAGTCACACACAGTGTACTTGTTTTCGTTGTCATTTAGCACAAGAATGACTTCCCTTTGTACACTGAAGCCATCAAGTTCTTCAACCATTCTGAGAGCATGGTTAGAATAGCAGTCAGGACGCTCACTCTTAATGTCTACAGAGGTAAGGATATTCGTGAAGTCGTCATTGGTGTTTGCTGGTATGTTATTGTAGCAAGTTATTATGTTAATAGAAAAAAAAATGGTGTATTTGGCAGAAGGTATTGTTGAGTTAATTTGGGAAGAGAAACAGGGTGAAAACATTAACATCAACAACTTATGTGTATTGAGCGGGGAGCATTGAACTGGTATTGAACTGGAACTACAACAACTCTCAAAAGTCGTTGAAACACTGCTTCCCTTTTCCCTGATTCAATGTTGGTTGAACAAATCGACATGAGCATCCTCACTACTTTTGTTTTACTTTTAAACAACATTGCTTGGGAGGGAGACAGAGGGAGACACTTTGAACAAACGTAACTTATACATGTATGTTCATTGTGACATGCAAAAGCGTAGTTATTCGTGAGCACTAACTTACCAGTAGTACTGATAACTTAGTACTTCTATTGTGCCTTTTAACAAGTGCATTACAGGATAAACATAAAACATTTAACCTTTATCGGTAAAACCTCCCTTGTGATAAAATAATATCTTTCATATGTTTTTTTTAAATAACTTGAGAACCATGACGCGATTTTGTTATTGATGGCAGGGACACAGGGTCCGTTATATTGTACTCAGTTACCAATAATTGGTATATACAACTATAATTATTATATAATTATTATATATGCTTCATCCTGGCTATTTTTACATTGCTTACAAAAGGATGAGAGGAAATTTACCATGTCATCTCTTTGGTCCCTCTTACAGTGCAACTACTGTTACGGGGGTCACTTAAACAAAACTGGCCAATCAGATTGCAGGACAAGAACAATGAATTTAAACCAAAGTCGATTAAACCAATCACGAGTATAGAAGGAAAACAATTACAGTTAAAACCCAAAATTTTGGAATTATTCACTGTTCGTATCATACTGTGATTTGATTGGCCAGTTTTAAGTGACCCCAGTACTAGTAGTCCCACTGTAATCACCCAACTTCTTAACAAAAACCCTGAGTCTAATTTGGCAGCATTAGGCTATTTGACTGTAAACAAAGTTGAAATCCTGGGCTTTGCTTTTAATCTTTTGTGGTATTAAATTAAATAAAGCAGGGGCCCGGCACTGGGCACATTGACCATCTGTGAACATGACTTTGCCAAGCTGCTTTCAACATCTTGTCTGACTTTTTCCATAAAAGAACGTCTCCAAGTTCATTACTAACCTGCCCAGGTGTACTGACATTTTGCGCACCTGTTCAAAAACTCAATGAAACCCCTGATAAAGTCAACCAAGTATTGACTGCTGTTGACAGCTGTTAACGGATCTCACATTATTTTGATTGCAGTTGGGGACAAGAACATGCTGAGCTTTATCCGCGATAAGACAGCTGATCCATACTTTTGGAATCTGGTGTGGTTTATTGGCAATCATGCCATTGAGCTTGACAACTGTGTACTCAAGGAATCTCAGTAAGTTAATCATTCCATTTTTGCTATGATTGTTAAAGGAATAGTGCGTGCCTTTATCAGCTGGGGAGACATCATACCCTGTTATACGAAACGTCTCTATAAAGATTACCCCCATTGTACAGTGTAGAGCAGGAGTTCCAAAATCAGTACCCCATTGAACGGCACATACTGTACCTGTATACATTAGGTATTTGTGGGGAGCACCCACCTCTCGAGGTTTCAAGAGCCATTTTCATACGTGTGATTCTTGTGCAATTTTGTTGCACTATTTTGAATGCAATTTTTGTATTGCTCGAAGTGAAATTAGAGTATGTATGTAAAAGTAGCAGCAGTTTAAGTGCAGTGTATACTGTTATATTGCAGGGATTTCGAATTTGATTAAACCTTGATGATAATTACATGTGCGCTTTAAAGTCACAGCCTTGCACAATAAGTGCAACGAAAGTTGTATAAAAAAATCGCATGTGTAAACATGTTTTCAGGTTTTGGTTACCTTAAAGTAATGACAACGCAGAATAGCAGCCCTTTTCATGTGGAAGTACCACCAGTGAAGGTTGCTACTATTGCAATTCTTTCAACCAGTCTTGATTTGTTTTTGTTTTGTTTGTTTTTTTTTTGCTCAGCCATCTAAAGTGTGACAGACTCAAGGATCTTGTTGCGGAGCATTTAGATCATCTACACTACCTCCACGATATCCTATCGCTCAACATTCAAGATGTAAATGATGTGTTAACTGGACATTTTATCAACCGTCTGCTGATTCCTCTGTACATTTACTCTCTAGTTAGGAAGAGACCGAACATGGAGCAGGTGTGTAATGGCTCAGATAAATAATTTACAAAACATAATTATTATGTTTTGTAAAACAGAGTAATGTTTAAAAAATATTTTTCGTAAAACAAGTTTTACCAAGAGTGACAACACACCTACACGTATATTAAGATGTCAAGTGCAAATATCATAATGAAGCAATTTCAGCGGATAACATGCAGTACTGTTGTAAATCTACATCATAATTTGTTTGGTGATTCAGATTAGCAAAAAATTAATAACATGTTTGCCTTGATTAAGTTTTTTAATCAATCGGCAGTAAACCAGTTAGAGATACAATAATGTATCAAGGCTGAAAAAAATGTTGATTTAAATGTTGATTTCATTTAATTTCAATGTTGATTTAATTTAAGTTCATGTGTGTTATTTTCTTGTATTGACGTTGTGTTCTACTCTTTCCACAGGATACTCCTAGACTTGGGGTGGTGGTCTCATTATTCCTTCTTTCTCATGTATGTGTACACATATACTGGTTACTTTGATGTTACATCAGAACTGGTCAGATTTCAAAATTAACGGAACTTGATACAATATACAACATTATAATGTAAGAATTTGAATGTATATTTATACCAACTAGGAAGAGAAGTGGAGGGGGAGGGGGGCTTACATTATATTCAAAATGTTTATGGTGTTTGTTTTCTGATGCCTACATGGTAGGTATTTCCATGTGTATGATTTCTTGTCTTTGCCTGTCCTGTTTCAGATTCTTTTAATAATGACCCATCCTCCACTAGTGTCAAGCCTGGTTGATGTCCTTGTTAATGGTGATGAGGTTGCCTCAGCGGGTACCCCTGAGGACTCTCCTTTACCCCTCAGAAAGGTGAGTGGGATAGGCTTGTGCAGTTTAGGTACTATGATGATGATTCAAAGGCATCACTGAAATTTGAACCATACATGTATAGATGACTGATTGGAAATTCATTCATTGCTTCAAGTAGTTGAACCCTACAGATTGTGTGGTCATAATGATCTCATGCACATGATGAAAAGTTGAGTTTTTTAAAATCTCAGGTCACCATAATTATTTCTCCAGTACAGGTATTTACTAAATTATCTCAACTAAGAGATAATTGTCCCAATCATAAAGAAACATTTTTCTCACTCCATCTGAAGCTGACTTCCCTTGTTTACACAGAGTAAAAATTTATGTTAGTCATCAAAAATGTTCTTTAAGGGCTCCCCAAACCCTTGTGGTTAGAACATCTGCTGTTAATGATCAGATGGCGGTCACTTGTACGTTTGTTCACCGCTATAAGGGGGGGGGGGGGGGTATGTGCAGACAAGGAATTTATGTGTACTGTATGTGTGTTTTCCCATGGATACTGTGTGGGCTGCAATTTGTTTTGGAGAGATACAGGATCAAAGTAGGGGATGCACAGATAGATTACAGTATTTTTTTTCCCTAAGGGTAAACAATGCATTGACAAAGCCATCCGTTATCCTTTCAGGCATGCTCTCTAAACAATTCAACGGCAAGTGTGAGAACTTTCCAGAGACCCGAGGAAACCCTGGAGGAGTCTCTTGTTGCCCTTGGAGTGAACACGGAGGGTTACTCTTTCCTTGTTGGAAAGGGGTTAACACTGGGGCCTCTGTCTAGAGGGAGATCAATGCATGTAGCAAACTCAAAATTTTATGTTAAAGGTATGTGCATGGCTGATCATTTTTAGGTGTCCTTCTTCAAGGAGGACCTTAATAAGAATAGATAAAATGTAAAATTAATGGAGAGGAGAACAGGAAAAAATGAAAATGAGTAGAGGACAATACATACACTGTAGAGGAAGAGTTGCTTGCAGTATTGAATCTTGCATTTACCCTCTTTTTCACTTGAACATTTATACTCTGACTATTACATGTACCTTGTGTTTCCACCTACAAGCAATTTTCCAATTTTTGTTATTGTTAAATAACAAAATGGCACCAGTTTTTTTTTTTCATGCATCTGTCCTTGTATTGATGTTAAAGTGCTACCATGATGAAATTCATGTCTTTCTAATCTGAGCCATTTTAAAACATAAACAAGTAGTCTGTACGTGAAGAAGAATGCCGTTTACTATTTTCAAATATCTCTTTTTGTTCCAGAGATATTCAAGTTTATAAAATATGCAAATTAGCCAAGTGATGACGTCACAAACTCAACCAAATTTTGGTCAAATATTATGAAAAAAGATATCTCAGCCAATTTGTATCAGAAATGCTTGATTCTTTGCAGTGACATTGTTCTAGGTGCGTTCCATAATATGAGCTTATCAGTTTTGTTACCATGGCAACATACTGGGTTCCAGTCCTCCCTGATATTTAAGGCTTTGCTGGCCACCTTTGGCATTCTATTTTGGTATTTGCCAATGGTGCCTCATCTGCAGGATCCAGCAAGCGTATAAATATGTTAGGTCAAGATTGTGGCCTTGTTAAGCGTTTTTAAAGCTGAAAATCACTAAAATATTGAAATCAGGTTGGAGGGGACTGGAAAAGAGTGAGTTGCCATGGGAACCGAATTTTTTTATAGCCGTAGGTGTATTGCCTTTAGAACTATTAGCCTGCCAGGTTTCAATGGTCTCTGCTGTAAATTGACTGAGATAGCTCTATTTATATACTTGATGTTATATTGAGTTGAGAATATGACGTCATCAGTCCTCTCATTTACATATTTTACACATTTTTCAAACATGAATATCTTCAGAACCAATGCAGATATTTAGAAACGGTAAACGGCGTTATAAATCTTTCCTAGAATTCTATGTGATTAACCTTAAAATTCAAGAGGTAAAAATTTGATCATAGTAGCACTTTAAATTTCACTGTAAAATTTTCAAAGATTGCATCTTTGACAATGTGTAAATTATGAAGAAAATTGTTATCACTTAAATGGCATTTAAGACTTGTCAATTCTGGACCAAAGTTGCCTCAGTAAAGAAGAAAGCTGTTCCTTCCTTTGCATTCATATTTTGTATTTTAGCGAGTAAGTTGGTATCTAGAGCATCTTTTGTTTATTTTATTTTTAAATTTAATTATAATGATGTTTAATAGATATTTTGCTAATTCTTTAAGTGCCAGTAGTACATAATATCTTTTAATGTGTGTGCATCATGTTAACCTTGCATATTCATTGATAATGATGGCATTGAGTCGTAGAAAAATCAGATTTTCTTATCGTTAATTTTCATCTTAAAATGTTTGTCAAAATCTTCAGTTATTAATGATTATGGCAAGGAATAGTCAATAACAAGTAACTACTCTAACCATTCTTAAAAAACTTATAAAGCGCATGTATGTAAATACTAACTTTTGCATTTAACAATATGATAATGTAATACTGTTTATCAGTCGAAGTTACTGTCGGTAGTTTCTGCAAATGAAACTGTGAGCAATGGCTTTGATATGAATGGCAACCTTTAGGGTGCCATTCACAGATTTTGCAAAATAGATATGATATAAAGCAACTTGCACAGTGCTCATTGCAACAAACGATACCATGCACAGGAAAGTGCTGCTCAGTGGCTCTCATTTGAAATGGTGAAAAGTTAGCACACCTTGTATGTTCGGCATAGTAAGCAGCACCATAATGATAATGTTGGTAATAGATTAATGACTTACTGCTCAATAGCTTGATTTGAATGGCCAGTCGCTTAAACACGTGCGAGATTTCATGTAGAAAAAACATCCACAGAGAGAGATAGAGATATTATACGTAACCCTACGAGTGAAGCTATACTGCCATATACAGTGTACACTCTATCTGTGTATTCATAGTTTAAATGAGTTTTCTGTTTGAATGCCAAGCTCTGATGCCTCTCAACTGGAAGGCTTATCAAAATACTGCATAATAGGTTGTCATTTATTTGTAATTATAACCTTGCATTAGGCAACAGAGATGGGACTATTGCTGATGCAAGGAGGACTCCTAAAAAAGAAGGTAAGTAGAGAGTGATCCCCCAAGGCACTACTTGCGACTGGTGCATTAGGTCTGTAATGATTCCATGCATTTAGTACCCAGGGCAATGTAACTACTTAGGGACCTTAAGGGTTGTTGCTTTGTGCACAGACATGGGGCATGTGGCACAGCGCTTCTCAGTAAAAAAGATTAAATGATGACCCAAATGACTGCTGCATAGTTTGAGGCTCAAAGTCAGGTTACGTGTAAATTTACAATATTAATGATGTAATAATGCAATATTAATAATGATGTAAATTTGCAATATTAATAACGATAATAATGCTTTTCATTTTTATAGTGCTATTAATCTACTAGTAAACCAATCGTGCTTAACAAAACTACTTATTATAAGCAAATAATTATGTAATAATTTACTAATATTATAGTAATTCAGTAATATAAAACAACTAAACAAATTGACAGTCATAACCTGCAAATGATAGCTATACTTAATGTATACTTCGGGTACATGTAGGACATCAGAGTAACATCCTTCTCTGACTCTAACCTTAACTGTCATTTTAACCTCTGACGTTGGCTAAACTTGTACTTGTCAAGGTATTGTCGTTGTTAATAGAAAAGTTTGTGTATAATACAAAGGCTCCATACATGTATTTTTTAGGGACCTCCTTGTTTATGGTCCTAATAGAGTTCTAAAGTGATGACGTCACAAAAACTAAATTTATGAAATTATGGGATTTGTTAGTATATTCGGAAAGAGCATGATGAAAAATGCCTACTTCCCAAAAATCAACATCTTATTGCAATTTATGGGTGAGATATTAGCTCTGTTATGCCCCAATGACTCCATGCAAATCCTTCTAATTAACTTTAGTCTCAGTTCCAAACATGAAGAACTGAGACAAAATTAGAAGGATTTGTATGGAGTCATGATCCGGGCATAACAGAGCTAATATCTTGCCCCCAAATTGCAATAAGATGCTGATTTTTGGCAAGTAGGCATTTTTCATCATGCTCTTTCGAATATACTAACAAATCCCATAATTTCAAAAATTCAAATATTTGTGATGTTACACTTTAGGACTCTTAGCCCTGTGCTTTTCTGTTTCAGCATCTGATTTGAGTCCTGTACAAGTGCCTCTTATACAGACCCCATTAGGACACACTGATAGTGACTCAGACACTGACTCGTCATCTGGTTTCTCTACTCCTACTGCTACTTGTGGTGAGAGCACCAAGGAGGAAACCACAACAGAAAAACGTCCCGTGCGCAGTATGTGTTGCTTTGAATACATCATTTTCAATCTAACATGTATCTCAAGCGCAAATTTGTTGAATGTTTGAAGGGGTACCTGGAAAAGAGCCCTAAGTGACTTCTGATAAATTGTTAGATTCTTCTTCCAAATTGCCTTGTATTTGCTTTTGAAACTAAAGGAGAATTTGACCTTACAGTATCAAAATTAATGTCACTCATGGCCTTGTTCTGTTCACCCCTTCATTTGTTGATTTGTCTTTTTGTACATATACAATACGTATTAGTAAGTTCTTTATTTCCCTTTGTAGCTCAAAATGCAGTGGTTCAAGATGAAAGTAGTGCAGCTGATGGAATTAAGGTATGCTATGCTATCATTGATAGCCACAATGATGACTTGCTGTCATATACAGCAGTACATACATGTAGTCCTTGATGCTCTCGTAAAAGTACCAGTACATGTATCCATTGTCAATGAGCTTTTAAAGGTTACCCGGTACCTTCAGAGGTGTCTTCAGAGGTGTCTCGCGTCCAAGCGATGCAGCGGGTCCAGTTCAAGCTGTAGATCCCTGAACCCTTATATCAAATTAAAGCTTATAGAGCTGGCTATCCAACTAAACCAAAAATTTTGAAATAAAATGAATTGCCGAATTTTTAGCACTGTTTTCTCTAATAAATGTTTTTCACTTGGAGGAGCCTCTTCAAAGAGCTAAAACTCAAAAGGAATTTGTTCGTTTGCCTTCAAATTTGGACAGCAGCTAGTTTAACATATAAACAACAAAAACGTGTCTGCGAATTTTTTCTTTCGAAATATGTTTTCTCCGAGAGCGATTATTGTACGATTACTCCACATTTTTTCATCCTATTTCGAAAATGCTCTATAACTTTTCACTGCGATTGAATATGGCAAAACGCAGACACGTTTTTTAGCGCTTTGGGTCCAGAAAATGAGGAGCAAATTAAATTAGCAAAAAACAAAATTCACCTTGACTTGTAGCTTTAAAAAGGTGATTCGGACGCTCGCAATTAGAGGTCGTGAAAAATTCCACAATTTATTTTATTTCAAAATTCTCGGTATGGTTTGATAGTCAGCTCTATAAGCTTTAATTTGATATAAGGGTTCAGGTATCTACAGTTTAAACTGGACGTGCTACATCGCTTAAACGCAAGACACCTCTGAAGGTATCGGGTAACCTTAAACAGGAAATTCTGGTATAAAAAAGGCCTGGCCTGGCCTGGCCATCCTCACCTTCGGTTGTTCATCAGAGCATAAACAGCTGACAAAAACATGCATCTTTTCCCCGTTTTCAACGACCCCTACTGATGAAATTGGCTTAGGTTTTGGAATAAACCCTGTTAACCGAATGAGAAACCAATGTCTTATATCATTGTGGTGATTATTATGAAGTTTGAGGCATAGTTTTTCAGGGGAAGCTTGACTCAACAACTTGTCACCACTGAACAGCGTCAACATTTGCATTTCACTCTAACAAACATGTGAAAGGAAGGAGGGGCTTGTCCTTTTTAAGCAGAACTTCTTGTGTAAGAATGGTGCCTCCTTTTGCTGCTGCACAAACATTGTGTGCATCTCAGGATGGTCTGAGGACCTCTAAGTTTGTAAGGAACATGCCCACTAATTCATACTAAAGGTATTTTTAACTTTATGACTATGTGGGAAATGATGATCTTAGAAAGGGCTATCCGAATCCAAAAAGGAAATGGGGGAAGGGGGGGGGGGGGGGGTAACTATGCACTTTTCAGGGATAAATAAGCTTCAATTTGGAAAAAATTTCCATACATTGTTGTATATTTAAACACGTTTTGGGGTAACTTTTGTTTAAAGGGGCAGTATCATGGGAGATATAATGATTTTGGGAAAAAATTCACTACATTTAAATTTTGAACACTGTGTTAATTAATTTCTAAATCGCTAATTTAAAGAAATATTAGTAGTGATTCTACTGAGACGAAAGGTGGAACCAAAATATAGTACAACCGATTTTTAGTGCGTTACGAGAACGAAAATTGAAAACGTCGGCCCGACGTTTTCAAATTTGAACCCATTTTTATTTTGGTCATCTGCCGGCGAAAATATCTGTTGAAATTTTCTTTGCATTCTCATAGTCTTTTAATGGAATTTTGGTCATTATATCTTGGCTGCTATCAACCGAATAGCGTCTTTTCGATTTTCAATGTGTCACTAAAAATAGTGTGATACTGTCTCTTTAATTATCTCTGAACAGTGTATGGTTATATCTGTACATTACCCTCAATTTTCTTTGTGGATTTCATTAGCCCTTACTAAGATCCTTGTTAAGCCCTTAAACTGGGCAAACGTACCTTTGTATAAAGAGGCACCGTCCTTAAGTTCAACGTTTTCTATGAGAATTTTTGTTTTATTTCAGAGCATAATTACAAGGCCCAAAAATTTCCAACCAGACAGGTAACAAGATACCAGAATATCTATGTTTTTTTTTCTTTCTCACTGTAAATATGTGCTATCCACAGCTGTCGATTGAGGTTTTTGATTTTTGTCCTGTCTTGTAAGTACAAAATTGCGCCATAGTACTGAGAGCAAAATTTAACAAATCTTGGCGAGCAAACGGTGACACTACTCTAAATTTTTGCAAAAACCATTGTTTTTGCATATGCAGGATTTTACACCCATACACAGACTACCCATGAAAAACGTACTGCAAATTTTCTCCCCATTTGATGTTGACAAATTTCACAAGCTTGCTTTGTTCGAGTTGTGATTTGCCTGACTGACTGTGTCTGACTGACTGACTGACTGATGGTGTGTCTGTCTGTCTGTCTGTCTGTCTGTCTGTCTGGCGGTCTGACCGTCTGACTGACTGACTGACTGACTGATAGGCTAACTGGCTGAATGGCTCATTGTCTGACTGACTTGTGGATGGACAGACGACAGACGGACTAAATGACTAACCAACAGGTGGGCTTACTGACTCACTGGCTGACTTAGTGTCTTTCACTATGGATAGGGTACTGGACTCTCAAGACACCTCTCCATCCTGATCTGTCCTGTACTCGTTGCTAAGTCTAGAAATTACTTTTCAGTTTGTCAGTTCCACATTAAAGTTAATAGTTCAGGAAATACTTTCTGACTTTCTATCAATTGCTGTTGCTACACTAAATTAAAACGCTAACATTAGGGAGCTCTAGCAACGACGATGGCGACGGTAGCGAAAACGTCACTATTAAAATGAATTCGTGTTTTTTGAAACGTCATCGCTGTAATTCCACTCGTTTTGTCAAATGTAGGTGAAATTTCCTGGAGTTGAATTCTTTGAGATCGCACCTAGGTTTAGTCGTACAGTGACGGCAAAGAAGTGTACCAAAAAGTGTGGCAATGCACGTGCAGAGTTGTTGCTAAAGCTCCCTATTTCTTCACTTCAACGTCTCGCCCAATATGAAAAGAGATCCTTACATTGTATTTCTGGTGCTGCGGCCATTCTTTTAATTTTCATTGTTTGTTTCAGTATGTTTCTGGAAGCGATACAAGAAAGTCTTGACTGTAGCAATGATGATGAGGAGGCACTTTTTGCAATTTGTTTGCTGTATGCTGCGATTGGTAACAAAGGTAGTGTAGAGTTTAATAGCTACTTAATAGCTAATGATTATTGAAATTGGGAAAGACATCCAAACCAACAAATTTACCAGCATCTATTATTCCCACGTTTAGAAGTAATAAGACAACATGGACTTATACACCGTCACATTTCCTTCCATTGTGCATATGCCACACGTTGACATTCTAATCCTAGCAGCATGCAGGATGTTTGTCCCATGAACCTAGTTTAATGGCCTTAGCTCCCACGAGTCTCCTGTAGCTCAGTGGTAGAGCATCCGAACTAGTAATCGGAAGGTCTTAGGTTTGACTCCTGACAGGAGCACTCGGATTTCTATTCTTCGAGTATGGCTGTGTCTTTCACTGGATAATACATCGTTCTCGTGACAGGAGTAGTTGACAACAAGAGCTTCTTTTCAGAGAAATAATTGATAACTACTTGTAAGAGAAATGTTAGTTTGTTTTAGTTCTCATAGAACGTTATTCTAGCCTGACTCAGTTTCATGGCATACCGTAATTGCTAATTATTTTAGGGCACTTGACTTCTAATCCGGTGCGGCATCTTTGGAGACCCAAGGGCAAGTAATCTGGAGTCCCAGGATGCTTTCCATTTTGTCAGAACTGGCCAGTCAGCTCGTAAAAGATTTTTTAGTTTTATCCTAGACTTTGCATTTCTTTAAAATAGCATGTAACATTTTCGGAGTGATTATTTTTCAAGATTTTGCAGCATCATCTCTTCAAAATGACGCATTCTATTTACAGACTCGTCGGTCAGGTCTGGCAAATGGAAAGCAATCCTAGTCATCTGCTCCCGAGTCTCCAAACATGTATCTACTCTGCAATCACCCCACTGGATTGAATTTTCCACACAAACAGGCCCCATGTCGGCATTATAGCCGGAGAAAATTGCATCACTTGCAATATTTCAAAAATGACTGAAGCCCATTTGTTTTATCCTAGGCGTGGATAGGAACCTCCTTGAATCAATAGGCATTTCATCAGCACAGGTTTGTATGCTAGAGGTGGAAAACAGTCCGCTGTGTTTTAGAGTAAATATTCATCAGTGAGATGACTTACTACTGTAAGATAGGGTTGGCTGAATAATTTCTGACCACTTTACCTTTACTTAATTGAATCCCATTTTTTTGTGCTTTTCAACTTTATTTACTTTGCATAGCCATAAGATGGCCATGAAAACCTTGCTAACTTGTTTGAGAAGCTTTTTGACGCTTAAACGTACGAAGTATAAACTTGGGGAATCTCAGAGATGTCAAGTTCCAGGGAGAAGCTGGAGGGAGATTTTCTCGAGCACCGAATCCAACAAGTTTCTTACAATGAGAAACCTGAACTGATATCCAAAGTTAATGTTTTGGAACTGTTCAAATTCGAACCTAGGTCACTTCGGGTCAACAAACACGAGCAGTTAAGAAGAGAAAGGTGGGGTCCAATTTCTCGTCGATTTCTCGCTCATTTCCTGATTTCTCGTCGAGTTCACGATTTCTTGGATCATGATCGGTTTTACGTCTGCGGAACAATCGTTTATATGATATATAAGAAAATAAAACTTGTTTAATTCATAAGGCAATTTTCTTTCGTTTACATCTTCTTTTCTTTATTATGATGTATTTATTTCAAAAATTGTTAACCCGAGTTCAGCTGGAGATTTTGCTTGCTCGGCTGGAGAGTTGGAGATTGGGTCTGAAAGCTGGAGACTTGGCATCTATGGAATTTGTAGCGACTGGGAAAAAGTCAAACGTGTTTGTTTTTGTCTCAGGTAAAGGTTCCATACAACGAGAAACTAGTGGAAAACCTGATCAGAGTCCTAGAGCTTGGCTATCGAAATGGTGAGCACTGTTATTTTTTAGCATCTTTCTGTGACCGCCATCGATGTCACGCAGTCGTTCGTAAGGTGGATGAGATCATATCACAAGTGTCGCTATCATAGCTACCAGGGGCCAGGGTAGTAGCTATATTTCCCATCACTGATCCCATTTTCGCTAGTTTCTTAACGGTGAAACAGTCCGATCCCTGTTTTCGTCAAAAACTGCAATCCTTGACTCAACCCTCCCCTCCGATCCGTGATCCCATATTCCTTGCGACCACCCTGAGAGGCACCTTGAAAACAAGCTTATGTCCGATCTCGTTAACAGAGTCGCTTCAGTTGTAAAATTGAAAGGACGTATGTGATATGTACGCTATACAGTCACTTTCATCTTACGCAGACGCTCTTGGGTTTCGTCACGCAGTTTTTCGGCAAGGAATGAATGCGTGACAAGCCCAAAGAACGTCCGAGTAGGAGGCTAGAGGCTAATCTTATCTGGGATTTTACAGTGGTGTTGTCATTTTCCAGGGAGCCAAGTTCGCGTGGTCACTCTAGAGATGTTAATCATTCTACTCAAGGAGCTGATCATGTACACAGCGGACAACAGCAGATTAAGCTACCTTAACGACAGACACCTGGCCTTGATTGAGGTACAGTGAGTACATTTATAAGCTGATATGCTTTTTTTTTAATATTAAATTGCACTGACTTAATCCCATGTAAGCAGCATCTGGGAAATACTAAACTTGGTGTATTTGTTCCTCAGAACGTTCGTGAAGCCAGCACGCTACAGTTGAGACATTACTATAAGGTAGGGAGAGAGTTGTTAACGCCTTTACTTATCGTAACTGTTTTACTGCCAAATTCAAGTGGTTGCGTTTGGAAAAAAAAGCCCAAATATAGCGAAAAATAAACTGGACCACACTAAAATACTGTTAAAATTGTTTGATTTTTATGGCAACGTTTTAGAATTCCCCACTCCATAAACTGCGGGGAGACTGGTGCGAGTGAGGGATTATGGGATCGTTTCGGTAGACAGATGGAAATTGCGCGGATGAATAAGTACATTTCTCGGCGGTTGGTTGTATAAGAAATACTATTTTTAGGTGAAAACTATCTAACAAGAGTTTCACCACCCCGAGAAAATGCCGAAAAATGCACTTATTCGTCGGCATGATGTCCACCCGTCTATCAAACGATCCCACAGTCCCTTACTCGTACCTCACAAAACAAAAGCTGGCACAAAGGCGTTTTTTTAACATTCCAAACGTCTTGCGTTTACCAACACTTAACAACCATTCTGTTTTGTTTTACAGGAAGATGAAATTTTCTTGGATATGTTTGAAGACGAATACCGGCAAACGAAGGTGTGATTTAGTCAGAGATTCCGTGTTAGCAATTTTTAGCATCACTTTGAAAAGCCAAAACACATACCCTATTTCCTCGATTAAGCGGCATCTCTTTTATAAGCATCACTTTCGATCCATTCTTTTCTAGTTTTGCCCTTGTCATTTGGAAGACAGCTTTAAGTACTGATCACGATTTGCTATCCGTTCGAGAATTCATTTCTTACGGGTGTAGCTAAATCAATATATCCAAAGGACACACAAACAGGCTCGCGTGAACACCTTTTTAAATTTTCACACGGTTCCAAAGTTCAGAGCCTTAGGCTCTTTGAAGTTTCTCATGCTTAGCATCTTTGATCCTCCGTTTAGTACAACTGTTTCCATGTTGTCACTGGGTGGTACCATATTTTGTGATTTAATTTTCCAATTTGATTTTAAGTACTGTCTCCAACTCATTATTTTCCTGTTCCCATCATTTATCTGCATGCATGACATTGTAGTAGTACTGTAAGGAGAGTTTATAATGTGTTCACTCTTTTCAGGTGAAGCCCCCGAACTTGCAACATTTGATGATGGACGCTACGCTGCTTCTTCCGCTAACGGGAACACCGCTGACTGGCATCGAGTTTTACAAGCGCCTACCGTGTGGAGAAGTGGAACACACGCGAAGGGTAAGTCCCGTATGCTTCATTCTTTATCTTTGATTCTTTCATATTTGATTCCTTTGAATCAAATAAAACTCATTTTCCTCCGAACACTAGCACTGTACTAGTCCGTCGATCGGCATTAGCATATGGCGTTCGGTCGGAGCTTCTAAGGGGAGAAACCGGTCCTAAAGACCCTTATCACTCGGCGGCCATGTTGAGTCTCGGGGGAATAAAAAGCTTTGTTTTTGCAAGGCAAGCCTCGGCCAGACGCGAATTTAGTGCGAGGCTTACTGTGCAAAAACAAAGCCTTTTATTCTCCTGAGACTCAACATGGCCGTCGTGCGATAAGGGTCTATCAATTCTAAGCTTGACAACTTATCAGCTAATTTCGAAGAGCTTAACAAAACTTTAAGTTATTTGGATAGAAACGTTATTCGTTAATTTGCAACGTCATTAAGCATTATTTACTAAGTCCGGCTTCTCAGTTCCTTGCTGCTCTTTTTTTGTAGTATAATTGATTCTAAACAGCTATTTGGGTCTAACTCGAAAACCTTGTGGTACCTTTAGCCTCTAGGCTCCAATTAACAATTACAATCTTTGCAATTTTTTTTCTAATTAACTTATAATGTGTATAATACTTCTTATCTGTAATTAATCCAAGTGTGAGTCAATAAAGATCACTTAGTTACTTCGCACAACTCCCGCGGTCACTTCGACGATACTTTTATCACCAATTGACTTCCTTTTACAGGCAATTCGTGTGTTCCTATTAATGAGGGATCTTTGTCTGGCATTGCTGGGACAGACGGAGCAACGTCTTCCTTTGTCGAAAGTTGAAAACTCTGTGCATTTGGAAGACGTCCTGGATCTCAGTGAGTGAAAGATGAACTGTTTGCATTTAATACATTGTTGTGGTTTTATTGTTCCTATAATTTATTTTCTTGTCATTACGTAAGCTACAATCCTGGTTAAAAATTCCCGGGACAGAACACAAAATAGCATTGTCAGTGAACATTTTTATTCTGTATATCTTAAACCAGTCTCCAAACTTTTTATTAGGCTGTCTTTGCAATTTTTGGAAAGCCCCACTCCCCCCAAACGATGTTGAGAGCAACTTGAATCATTCGGCCTGTAGATAAATACAGCATCGTAACAACATTGCTTGGGGGAGGGAGGGGGGGGGGGGGGGACCTTTGCAAATCGTCCCATTTTTTTTGGCCAGGATTGTAGGTCAATAAAACATTTAGCACGGATACAGCTCAACACTTGTTTTCTCCTATTGTTTTGCAGATAATAGTGACTTGATAGCTTGCACAGTGAAGACAGAGGAAAAGTAAGAGAATCTTTTTTGTGTGACATGTTTCGTTTCTTGGCAGGTCTTCTAAATCGGACTCTTCCAATCTAAATAGATCAGGCCCCAGTTGTTCAAAGAGCGGATCGTTTTATCCACTGGATAGGTTGCTATCCGGCAGGTGAAATGTGGGCAAGATTTTCCCAATAGCCTTATAATTTGTGGATAGAGTAGAAGCATATGTGAAATTTAAGTATGGGATTGTGTGGAAAACTTGCCAAAGGCGTTAGTTGGAGTACATTTGCTCCGCTGGATAGTGACTTATCCAGTGGATAAAGTTATCCACTCTTTGAACAACTGGGGCCAGGGGGTTAGTTTCTAAAGAAGCTGTCAAATCAGAATCAAAAATCAAATAGAAGAAAGAGCCTCTCAGTATAGAAGCTGTGTTACTGCGTCGGTGGGGAGTGAAAACCAATGTTTTGGGTAGGCTTATGGTAGACCCCCGTGACAGACAAAGTTGAAAAATGTTTAGTTTTATCAATAGAGTTGTTAACTTAATTTTGGTCATCAAAAAAAGATTCGAGTGCTGGCGTTTCGAGCGTTAGGCCTTTGTCGGAGCGAGCTCTTCGCTCTGTGAAAGGACTAACGCTCAGGGCTGAGTTGCTCGAAGCATGGTTAGCGCTAACCATTGGTTAAGAGGTATTAAAACCTATAGGTTGTCATGGTATTTAACCTGGGTTAGCGCTAACCATGCTTCGAGCAACTGGGCCCAGAACGTCAGCACTCGAATCTCTTTACGGTGGCCAAATTACTTTAACAACTCTGTCGATAAAACCAAACATTCTTTCCATCTAAATTTCCTAACAACTCTTCTGAATACAGGAATTCAACGGACAGGCAGTAACACAGCAACTCGATGAATACCAGAATGCTTTTAAATTACTTACCAAAAGAACAATTTCCTCCTCATTTCCACCACTTAAAAAAGGGCGATTTAGACGGTACGATTTTCTCTTACGACTGTCGCATGCGATTTCTAGAGCGCGCGCTGCTTGCGTCATGTAAAAATCGTACACAACTCTCGCCACTCAACATTGCCTTTACCTACGATTGTCGTAGGATTTTAAAACATGTTTTGAAATCCTACGACATTTTTCGTGTTGTGTGCGTCTGTCGTAAGGATGTTGTAGGTTGATTCACACGACGCCATTCGTGTTGTAGGCATGGCGTAAGCGTGTCGCATGAGACAAATCGTAGGCAAAATCGTATCGTCTAAATCGCCCTTACAGGCCGATCACTCGATTTCTGATCCAAATCCGGATCTGTAAACCAAAGTAATTACGCTTGCCAACCTCAACAGACAGAAACAGTGGGATTCGAAGCAAATACATGTAACCGGCGTGAAGCGCGGGAAAGCGCGTGTGAGCAAGTCACGATTGGTTTCGGTTCTGCATCTCATTGGTGGAGAAAATGGCACGAGTTTTGCTAACCAATCATAGAGCGTACAGTGGAGCAAAACGAAGCACACGCGTATTACTTGCGACACTGAATTGAAAACCGCTCTAAACAACGGGACTTGCTTTTGTATCTTTTTCCAGACAACAGCGCCGTTTCCTTGTCATAGACGAAGCTCAGTTTATTCTCGTTGAACCTGACACCACTAAGCTGGGCTGGGGCGTAGTCAAGTTTGTTGCAAGACTTCAGGTCAGACACACCAGTAATTAATCTTTATTGCTCATTTCTTAGATGCCTTCTCGATAACATACCTGGGCCCGAAACCACAATGTTCCTCGACAGATATTCGACGTTTAGCGATTTTGAAAGCTAAATGTTAACACTGACGTTTGTAACATGTGAAACACATCGTGCTAGAAGTGGAATATCTGAAATAGATATATTTGAACTGCAGATGAAAGAATGAATAAGTGAATGGCCATCGCATTTACTACGCAACTTACGCAGTTGCGTAAAGAAAGCCTGAAAAAAACAATTCAGGCTTGAACGGGATTCGAACCCATGACCTCTGCAATGCCGGTGCAGTGCTCTACCAACTGAGCTATCAAGCCAACTGGGAGCTGGTTATATTGTGAGTTCGTAATACAGGTGAAGCAATTGATAATATGAAATTCATATATTTGAACTGCGGGTGAAAGAATGAATAAGTGAATGATCGTCGCATTTATTTACGTAACTCAAGTATCATAAATACTTTTGTTCTTGGGCCATCGTAGCTTGATCAGAAATAAAATACAAACGTATAAGATTGACTTTTGTTATTAAATTAAGCAGAAAAACTAACGCGGAGAGATTTCAACGTTTCGATGACATCCTGTCATCATTATCAAGAAAATGAAGAAAATTTACATAAGTAAGTAGACAAAACTAAACTGAAAACAGTAGTATTGTTTTCAATAGTATTGTTTTCAGTTTAGTTTTGTCTACTTACTCATGTAAATTTTCTTCATTTTCTTGATAATGATGACAGGATGTCATCGAAACGTCGAAATCTCTCCGCGTTAGTTTTTCTGCTTAAAATACAAACAGCGGTGATAAACGTAAAAAACTTGCCCATTTTATATAACTTGACGTTTTGTATGCTAGTCAACACACATTTTCAAAAGTGACCGTCAAAAATTTTGTTAATTTTTTTTTTTTTTTTTTTTGCGGACTGGTTTAATTGTGGAACACTGTAATGTGATAACACGCTGTTTATTTTGCGTGTTAGGATGTGGAGACAGCTCCTGACAAGGAAGACAGTCGCTCCTTATTTATCACCATTCACCAGCCCAGCTCAGTAAGGAGCCTTACTAAAGTGCGCTCGCGTCCCATCCTGTCTGCCAAATTCATATTTGATGATTATATTCGCTGCATGTCTGCTAAGCAGCGCCTGCAGCGACGACGAACAATGCTTAGGCAGCATAAACTGCACTGTATAGCACAACTGTTGGAACTACCAGCCATGGCATCTCCGCCTTCTCATTACTACTCTATAACGCCGCCAGCTTATGTTAACCTTGGCCCGGGGCAGCTTGAGTCGCCCACAGATTCTCAAACAAATGAACCTGTCGACGAGCGGTTTGATCAGCAGGCGCAGCGTCTTGAGCATGCGCAGTCCTCTAGTGACACGTCTCAAGACTCTGTTCAGGCCTCTCTCGCCGGAGCCATGGCTACACCGGAGCAGTGCCTTTCTCCAGTTCATGGTCATGGCAGGCGCACGACATCTCAAGCGGAAGCTCTTGCCAGTGTACTTGAACAGTCACCCCCGAACAACGACGATAGTAGTAAAGAACGCGCTACTTCAATAGAGGAGGCCACAGAAGCTATTGAAATGGAAGCTTCCAACAAAACAGTTGAGAAAGTCAAAGGGAATGATTGTGCTGACAGGGCTTCACCCGGTGAACACTTATCCCGTTCACGCTCTCATTCCGTGGAAAATATCTTGAATTCCACTCTAAGTAGAAACCCCGTGTCGCGCTCCGCTCCTGCCACCCCCCGTGGGGACAGGCATTCTGCGCCTATCAAATTGGAAGAAGAGGAGACCTTTGCGAGGTTGAACAGTAACTCAATGTCTGAGCCCGCGATATTCTTTTCGGGTCAGTGGGAACCCCCACCAGCGCAGGCTAAACAAGTGGAGCATAAACCGAAAAAGACTGGGCATAGAAAAGGAAAAGGAAAGGGGCGGCAACGGAAGAGATGAACGTTGATAAATATTTAGTTAATAAATAAGTTCATGATAAAATTAATAATTTCGTCAAGTTGACGGAAAACTAGGGAAAAACGAATGGTATTTATTTGAAGATTAAGTCTGGAATGATCAGCTTGGACGATAACTCTTATATCAAGAAGAAAGTTATATTATTTGTTTAAAGTCGACTTACAAAATTCCCAGTGACTAGTTTTATCACGATCAAGTGTAAATATTTAAAACTAAAACAGGTGAATCGGCTGTCTAGAAAACAAAATGGCAGTTATCTTATACGCCTTATTCATAAATTGTTATTTTCATGAAAATTACTCGCCTCGTTAGCATCTGCAAAAGTCAATAGAAGTTTTACTCTGAAACGAGTTAGTAGGGCTCATTATCATATATCACAGAGAGTATTAAATCGGGTAATTCATGGTAAGGTACCATATAGTCACCCACATAACCCTAACCCTTACCCTCCATATAGTCACCCAACCCCCCATATAGTCACCCTTACCTTACCATGAAGTATATGCCCATTTATGGATAAGGTGTATTATTTTAGTTTCCATTAATTAATATTATAATAATGACATTATTTAAAGGCTATCTTTAGCCCTCTAGGTTAATTATTTTTCTCAGAAAATTAAAAAGGTATGTATATACAGCTGTTTCAAAAAGGGTTGTCCAAAACAAGCGTAAAAGCGTACGCGACTGCCGAAAGGTAGTCTGGGAAATACCCAAGTTCAGAATCCTATTGCCCACGATCTCAAGTCCTTTCTGTACGGTTGAGGCATTATGGATTTTGAGCTTCTATTGATATTTATTGGGTATTTCCCAGGCTACCTTTCGGCATTGTTGCGTACGCTTTTACGCTTGTTTTGGACAACCTTTGTCGAAACAGCTGTATACCTAAGCCGACATTCTTGGGGAATGGGCAACTGTTATCTTTTACAGGTCAGCTTTGTCGTCGATTCGAGGCTTCAAAGACGTCAGATCGTGGCTGACAATTCTTAGGCGTAAACAGACTGACTCCATTGTCAACAGTCGACAAGTACTACACTGGAAATCCTGACCCCTGGAGACAATTCATTAACATTCCAACCTAAACTTACAGACTTAGGTAGTTAATGGTAGGCATGTTATTTGGGTGAGAAATTTGTTCGTTTGTACGCAGCTTGCGCAACTGTGCAATAAAGAAGTCTGGGGGAGATGCCAATTCCCTTAATATAAGTATCTATCTTCTATAGGTAGTGGTTTAATATTTTATCGAAAGAAATGTTGACGTTTTCGATAACTGTCCTCAAAATTCAAGTGTCCCTTTACAATAGGTTGATTGTACACTATACCTCTCTCGAGTGGCGGCGCACTTCGCGCGGAAAGTAGCAAGCAAATCGCGACTTGTGCATAAAGTCGCACATGTTTTTATTTTTGAAGAACTCATTTTTTTTTTCGAGAAAAAATATTGTATATTAGGGAATTAGGTGAAGGTACACTTGATAAAGAAAACTTGCAAAAAGTTTAATAAAAGACGTATACGCGTTTACAAAGTAACTTGAAGTTAACTGAACGATGCACGCGGAAAAGTGAAGAAAACTCAATCAAAATTCTTAAAATACAGAAAAAGAAATATTAAAACGCCTTTTAAATGATCTTTTCAGAGTTCTCCGTTTGTGGGTTTTGGTGTAGGATGTCGCAGAGCGAAAGTGGAGTTTCGCGTTCCTCGCGATAACTCTTTTTTAGTCCCGTGAGACTAAAAAAACTGAAAAAAAAGGAAAATTCCTGAGCTCATTTTGTAGGCAAGTCTAACGCCCCAACTAACGTTGATTTCAATGGACAAAATGCCTTATCCCAGAAAGTTTTGGTATTAATATGGTTCAGCTGTTTAGCAGAGTGGAACCCGAAGATGGAGACTGCGAGATGAAAATGGCTCGTTCAAAAACTTTTATTCGAATGGTCACATTACGATTTCATCCATGGACTCTAAAGCTAACCATCTTTTATGATGTCTTTTATAAGATAATTAACTGCACCATAGATGCGGAGATTTATATTGGTAATTGAACTGAGTGGAGTGCAATTTGGTCTGAAATCATACGCGTGACTTCATGAAATCGAAATGAATAGTTCTAATTTCACAGCTAGAATGGCCTAGAATTGAATGGATTAGCTACGCTGGATTTAGCTGAAATGTGGATTTTCGTTGAGATTGGCGTCAAACGCGAGGAAATACGATTTTTAGAAAGGAATGTTTGGCGACCGACTGCCACCCGTAACGCCGTGGATATCCTCGTAAAAAATGCATTTTTCTTAATTTTCAACTTTTCCCAAACTGCACATTTTTGCTAAATGACAATGATTTTCGCCGTAATTCGATATTTGAAAATATCAAGCTAATCACGAATTGTGTTGTTCGCCATGTTCCGGTTGTCGATTTTAGTTAACTGAGTCGATTCTTCACCGGGCATTCTTCCATCACTTTTTGACGCTCCGTGAATAGGACACCAAAGCGGCCGTGGAAAGGTGCATTTTTCCTGCAATGCAGGCATAATTGATGAGACTGAATTGGTCAAGCCAATGGATATAGTGTCAAGCTTCCGTTAATTCAGAAAAAAATGTCGTTGATCTAACGGTTGTCGCTTGCTCGCCGTGTTAACCGTGACGCCTAGAGACAAAAAAAAATGTGGTTCATCTCATACAGGTAACCGATTGCTTGGGGCGCCTTTGCACCTGTTGGGGGACAATGACTTGAACTCAAGAAAAAGCCTTTTTACGCTTGACTTAAGCCCCAGCTTGAAGTAATGCATGTTTAATTTCACAAAACTGGTGAAAATGGCGTGTAAGTCACCGTTTCACCGACAAAAGTTCTTGTAACTCATTTCGGAATCGAAGTTCGCACTAAGTGAGACCAGGGCATAAAACGCTCAATGTAAGTACGCGATATCATTGTAATGCTTTAATTCTAGGTAAATGTTTACGGGCGTGTTGATCTGTGCCCGTGAAATTTGATTTGTTCAACGTCACGTGTAGTCTTCAAACGGATTAGAAACATAACACATTGAGAGATTTAGACAAAGCAAAATCGACTAATAAAACTTTACAATTTGTAAACTAGTAGTTCTGTACGAGGAACACTTTTTTGGCTTTGGCGGCGAAAATTGCTGGTTATCGAATACTGGTTATACAAATATTTTTTTGGTTATTTCGTCGATCTATGTAATGGTTATCACTATACAATTTATTTATTAACTTTCAGGGCCGATACTTTTCTGTGAAAGAGTAATTGGTCAACGACACAAGTATTATTACTTTAGGCCGCCCAAGATTTCACTGTCGTGCGATATGATTGTAATGACACTTATAATTGTCGTCTTGTGCACGGACCTTACCGGAACAGCCCCGTGGAGAAAAGCTGTCAATGAAGATGGTAAATGTCACATTTTTATTTTATGTTATACCCTTCTGTAAACACTGCTTAATGAATGCTTTGTCTATGTATTTGCTTTTACTAATACGACTAGTTATCCACTTGATATAGTCAGTTATTTCATGGTACCTGTTTGTTTGGTGATCACTTTACTAAGTTCAGTTTACGCTAATTCTCCTGCTAATTCTCCTGCTAAATTCTCCTGCTAATTCTCCGAGGTTTTATTCAATGAATTGGCAGCAGATCGTTTTGATAGCCTTTTCTTTTCGGTCATCTTATCAGCATGGCCAGAGAAATGAAATTTACTGCAGAAATCGTGTGACTTTAAAACCAAGATATGACCTGAACCTTAAACTGGGCTCGAGTTGGACTGAGTTAAACCTTTTTTGGTGAATTGAAATGTTCCACTAAGTCACAAACTAATTATAACACACTGAGAGAAATAAATCAACTGAATTCATGAAAGGAATAACTCATGATCTTTTCTAGTGCATTTCGGAAACAAAAACGCGAAAACTTAAAAAACTTAGCCTTTCCATTCCGATCCACCGTAGAGTCCATATTTGGCCGGGGACACTCTATCGACAGTTTTAGTACATTACAGTGGCTTAAGGTTTTTAAGTGGGACTGAAGTTTTAACAAAACTGGACTATAATTTTTAGTTTTCTGTTTATCGAAAACGTTTTTGGGTTTTTGAAATGACATTGTTTTTCATGATAACCTACGCTCCCGTCGATTTCTGTTCGCCAATCATAATTGTCTATTCTGGGTCTCTTTGAATATCTGTTGTTTACAAGTACGATCTGTACCTTGATGTGTTTAAATGTTCGTTGTACCTATCGCTGTCGCTGTTGTTGTTGTTGTTGCATCATTTTGCGTTCTCAAAAGTTCATAGCTTGCGAAAATAAATCCTGTAACGGAGATTAATTATTAACTTGGGATTTGTCAGTGGTGATGATAGCTAATAAAGATATCCATTTTTAGTTAGTACTGCAATTTTTATAGACTAAAATCCTTTTTAATTGGGACTGGAAGTGTTGTAAGTTTGTCAGTTGCTGGATGTGACTCATCGATTATCGTGCAAGTTTATCCGTGCGTGATAACTTTACCCACCCTTTTTAAGAGATTTTAGGGAATTTTAAAACCCGAGCAACAACTAGTACAGTTTTTATTAACAGATTTTAATCGTAGACTTGTATGCCGGATTGAAAAATTTGCTTAAACTAATTTTCATTGATAAGGATTAGATGAATGGTGCAAGTAGCACTGAGATTACAAATCTAACATATCATGGTGTTCCCAAATTGGCGACGAAGCGCAGGTGAGCGGGTCACACTTGAGAACATCAACCTCTTCTGCAGTGGTTGTTTGGGTGATTTTTAGTTACACGTCTGATCGACCTTTCTCACACGGCGGCCATGTTGAGTCTCAGGAGAATAAAAAGCTTTGTTTTTGCACGGTTGGCCTCGCCCACATGCAAATTCAGTGCGACGCTAGCCGTGCAAAAACAAAGCTTATTATTCTCCTGAGAGTCAACATGGCCGCCGAGTGAGAAAGGTCTTTTGAAAACGAGTGAAGCGAAGCCGTCCTTCCCCATAACGCCTCGCGCGCCTCGCTTCAATTCACATCCAATGGCGAACCGTGACTGTTTAAATGCGCATGTGTATGCAATGCAACTCTTTAGCCGAGTCGAGAGTCAACGTGTAACGTTGCAATATATACAAAAAAAAAAAAAATTAAAAAAGGCAAACATTCAAATTTTATTTACTGTAGTCTTTTAGGCCAGATTACGCTGTACATTTACTAATTAACCTAACTGTTATCATTTATTTCATGTTTCTATTATAATTTCTAGTTTTTAAAAAGTATTTATGAGGCAACTACGAAAAGCAGAAAAAAATAAATTGGTTCTCAACCACGGTGTGTTCTTTAGCATGCTCTTAAAATTCAGTGCCTCAATTTATTTAATTTATATAAAAGGATTTAATACCTTTACCGAATTAAACATTTTCTTTGTTTGAATTGATTTTCGTCGCCTTTAGGGAGCCGACGCACAATCACAAGAATATAGAAGTTGTATACAGAAGGCGTTTACTCTTCGCTATTAAAAAAAATACCTTTGTCGTTTCAGATAATCCTAAAGGCCTCCACGATGACACAGTCATGGATGATATTGAAAAAGCCAACGAAGGTAAGACAACGAAGTGAAATTTCTAAAACAATTCTGTCTCAGATAAAGACGCGTCTACTTTCACCAATTGTTGGGCTTTTGTAAATTTTATGTGCAAAAATACACTATAGGCTGTTGGAATCCCGCAATGCCGAACTCTGGAATGAACTCATTGTAATGGATTTGGAACATTTTGTTCTTCTGATAACAAATGCGTTTTTTTTTCTTTTTTTTTTTCTGAAAAGGATGTCGTCTTTTGAAGTGTGCTAGTAAAACCGGCAGCTTTTTTTCTTTTGTAATAAAACTTGCATGCAGGATAAACGTATCTCGTCCAAGGAAAGTGAAATGCTTTCAATTGCTTCATGTCTCGGAAATCAGATGTCAACTATGACTTACCTGTCTCGGCCTGCAATAGCTTTTATTAGGAAGTGCGCATGGATGACGCAGTGTTGAGAGCGCACACTTTTGAGCAATATAGCCCGGGTTCAACTCCCAGACCATAAAGCGGTTTCCACTGAGAGTCGTAAAACCAAAACCAAAGTAATTACTCAGGCCAATCATGAGAGATGTAAACAGCACCTTGAACCAATCAAATCTCAATGCAAATACATGTAACCGGCGCCAAGCGCGAGAAAACGCGTGTGAGCAAGTCACGATTGGTTTTGGATTGGTTTCTCATTGGTTGAGAAAGTGGCGCAAGTTTAGTAAACCAATCCCAGAGCGTAGTAAAACAAATCAAAGCAGTTACCAAATTACTTTCGACAGTCAATTGAAAACCGCTCTAAAGCCTGGTTTACACCAGCACAAGTATAAAGATGTTTACAGGTGCGATACGCAGGTACCGGGCGTTTAAACTTTGATCAGCCATGCACAGCGACAGTGTGATCTGGTGGACGTTGTTTACTGTGCTGTGCTGTGCGGAAGGAAAGGGTTCCTTGTCTCACGCTGACATTAACACGCGTTTGCTTTCATATCAACAGTTTACATGGCATACGTGTAAACTAGCCTTAAGGTGGTTGCGTTTTCTGTTGGCCCTCGTCCTTAATTACTCCGATGGTTTTTCTCAAGGTTCATTAGTTTTCCTCTCTCCTCAGAAACCAGCATTTCTACTCCGGCATTCGAGGGCCACAGCTTTGTCAGTCAAAACTTTTTTACATGTTACCTTCTCTTACCTTGACCACTCTCTCTCCTTGCAGAAGACAAAGTAAAGAATGTATTTGAAGGTGATATTCAGTTGACTGACAGTGACAAACAAGGTGTGGATACCAGGAATACCAACTCTGGCGAAACAGCAGAGGTGGACGTTGATAGTGTTCTAACCAAGAGAAAGACTGTAAGGTCTCGCCGGTACCTCTGGTTAAAAAAAGAAGTTCCGCTTGAACTGGAGTCAACGGCATGTAAGATTGCTTGAAATGTAGTCAATACTAAAGGCGGTGGTGTTGGGAGTGTGTGTGTGTGTGTGTGTGTGGAGGGGGAGTGGGGGGGGGGGGGGGGAAGATGAGGTGCTGGTGGGGGGGGGGGAGGGGAAGAGTTGATAAAGTGCTGCAACCAGGGTTAAGACTCATGCAGGGTAGGTCAAGCCGATAGTGTAGGTAAACATTCAAAGTAGTCCCATTTGAACTGGAGACAGGAACATTTTAATGTTACATGAAACATGCATGCTCTTCAGTTAATATATAACGAGTAAAAGGGGATAACACCTGGTATTACAGAAGACTATAGTAGTTCCGACTAAACACAATCTGGCAAGAAGAATTCTACGAAACATGTTTACTTGAAGAAAGTGGGTATTGAGATAACTGAACCTACGATCAGGCTCTAAATCGTTTCGCTTGATGATCAAATATCAGAAGTAATACAAAAAAACATGCTGCTGATCGCAGGTTGTAGCATTGAGTATGGGTTAGATTTGGTACTATAAATGCAAGGCACTCAGTTCTCGCTGACATTTTTAAACTGAATACTTCTGCAGCTGTGGGTAGCCTAAGAAATTTCAGTTGACTTACACTTGACTTGTAGATTTGTTCATGATGTAATAATAGGTGGCTTATTTTTAAGGGGTCTGGTACTCTGTTTTAAGCCTACCTCAGATTGAACGATTGATTTGATTTGATTGTAAATCTGAAACTTGATTAAATATGGGGTTTATTTTCTTGCCACAAACAGCAGAGGCTTGGAACAATATTCTAGCTGCTGTAGACGAGATACAAAAGAAGTCGTGCCTTAAATTTCGAATGAGAAAGGAGGGTGATAAGCACTGGATACGTTTTGTGAAGAAAAATGGGTGAGTACATTAACTATATCTTTATGCCAAGAGAGCGTGACATGGGATAGCCAAGAGAGCGTGACATGGGAGAACCAAGAAAGCGTGACATGGGAAAGCCTTTCGTTAGAAAAATCCATCCTGAGCTATTTTATAGATCCTTGCATCGTAACCTTGATTAGTACACAGCTTGTCGGAAGGCGTAGCGGCAAGACTGCAAAGTGATATGGGTAATTTCTTTTCTACCAAAATAAGCTAAGGCTCATTCATATAGTAATTATATAAATAGATTGCAGAGGCAAATATTCATGACAAATAAAGTAACTGAAGTCTTTGCTTGTTTTTAAACTATTCATACAATAGAAGTAATCATTCCGGAGAGAAGTTTATCTCTCAATTCGAAGCACATGAAACAAATGAAATTAATTGAGTGTTTATAAAATAGTCAGTTGAGTTCATTATATGCGATAGTAAAGTTTCGTTTACTAATAATCGTGTAAATGGAAGGCTAGGTTCTATTTTAGAAAAGAATATATCTCTTAAAGAAGAGTAACTTTGGCAATCTAATAAAAAATGAATTTCGTGTTCAATGGTTTTACAGTTGCAAACATTACACACCCTTTCATTACGGGGTGTGTTGTCGTACCTTTCTGTTTCAATCAAAAGCTTGTGGCTGCTTATTCTTCGTTTAATATCTCTGACAACACTGAAATAACAGCAGAATTACAAACATTTACAGCTACCCAAACAACCTTGCGGTCCAGTCGCGTAAGGGTGGTTGTGGCTTAAAAAATCCGACGACGCTAATGTGCCATTTCCGAGTTGCTTTGAACCTCATTATGAAGGGGAGGCTTCGTGCATAGTTTTTATTATGAAAATTCATTCACTTGCAAACAAAACTAAGTTTCACATGAAAAGCTTTGCTCTTAACCTCGCTTTCTTGATGAGGTTCAAAGCCACTCGGAAATGGACCATTGAAATAGCTGTCTACCAAACCAATGGATAGTTTTTTTCGTGCGCTATGATTGGCTATTCAAACTCGGGATCTTATTGGCTATTCAGCCCACGCCACTATCCTCCCGTAGATGTTCGACGGATTAGCCACTGAACCAACGCGTTTTCAAATCGGCCAATCACAATGCAGATACTCTAGAATGCGGAGTCGTGAGCTGAAATACGGAACGAAACAAATTCGTCCTCTCAGCTTCCACAGTTTGATTGATTTGGGCAGTTGATTCGGAAGCCATCAGAGTTTGGAAAGGCCTAGTGCGGCGCCCAGCATAATTAGTTAGCTAACGATTTTCCAAGAAATCGCAGAAAACAAAATACTCTCTAATTTATAGCCTTTACTCTTAAAGACCACAAATGACGTCAAAAAAGTTCTCAACTCGAGTGGAACCACGAGCCACAGGCTCGTAGTTTCACTGGCAAGTTTTGAACATGTTATGGCGTCATTTTATGGTCTTTACTCTTATCGATCATAGAAAACTGCCGTCGATTTGTCTGTAACAATAACAAGGAAGAAAGACGAAAGGAATTGTCTTTATTTTTCGTTGAGAAAGTGCGCGTGTTACATGTGATCCCATTTTTATTGTCTGTACTCTATAGACAATAGCTACGAGCCAATCAGCGCGCGTTAATTTCGACAGTTATTGAAAAGCTGTATTTGCGTGCTGTTATGTAGGTGTTTTTCACCAGTTGGCCGTCAATACATGACACAAGGAGCACAGGTGATATCCATAGGCAACGGCTGTAACGAGAAGGGGATCGTTCTTCACGAAATGATGCATGCTCTCGGCTTTTGGCACGAACAATCCCGCACAGACCGAGACGACTACATTCAAGTGCTGTGGGAAAACATCGATAAGGGTAAGTAGATTCAAGGGTATATAGCACGCTTCACACTTGAAGTGTCTATGAAATGAATTGCTTTCTCGCTACGGCAAATGTGACCTTAGCTGATCTCAAACTCAGTGGGTTTTAAGTGTAAGAAACGAATGGGAATTACGGTTTTTAGCCTCAGATTTCACTAGTCACACTAAACCGTGGTTCTTGTAGCCATTCAGCCAAAACGATAATATTGCAATGCTCAATGAGAAACCTTTACTTCTAGTACAACTACGAGTACCACTACGAGTTTTTTACGCGGGATGCCCTGAGGGCAGACCGTGTCTAAAAATAGGCTCGCTATCTTTTTTTATTCTTTATGGTAGCTTTAAATCTGCACATTAATTTATTCATTAAACTCTGCTCTCTCCTAGAAGGGATTTATCATTTTAATTGTTTTCAACAAAAACGGCCCAATAAAAATCTATTTTTGGCGCCTATATCACGAGGGAGGGGACCCCCTCATCCCTACCTGTGTGACGTCAAATCATCATTTGATTTAGTCATTAAACCTGGATTAAATTCTGCTCTCTCCTAGAAGGGATGTTTTTGTCACTATTGTTGCTGCCATATTGTTTACATGTTTTAGACTCAACTGTGCCGTTTTTAAAAAGAAAATTAACCGTTTTGAAGCGGTGAATCGAAAGAATAACTTCTAAGAAGCACTCGACAGTTAACACGGTGGAACTTGGAGAGTTCCTGGCGAAGGAATCATGCTTTGTTTGACAGTTGTAGAACCACCATGAGAGGAGAAGAGGACATTGATAAGCTAAAACACACATCACATCACTTTGTCGAATTGATGCTTAAACATTACTAGAAATCCATTTCACAAATAGATGAAAAGGTTTGATTGTCAATTTTTACTAAACGTTTTCATTTAGGAAAGCTTGCCTGTTTTCTTTCTGTTTTTTGGTGAAACGAAAACAATTTGTAATCTTACACTTTTATTGAAGTTACATAACCAGAATAGAAAACGTTAGTCAGGCCATGTTATCGTAATGGAATTTCCGGTACAACGATAAGTAGCGTAACACAAAGGAAACAACATAACGCTATCTTTGTGACTCAAACTATTCCATTAGCTAGGATAGTTTTATAAATCGGCGAAGCATACAATGGGAATAAATGAGGCTACATTAAGCATCCCGCACAAATGCTATTAGGGGCATCTTGTTCCAATAGAAAAAGAGCGCGCGAGAGTGAATCAGTGTCATTTTGGCGGGAAAACGAGATAGCAAGCAATTATAACACGAGATGAATGATAGCTGAGTAGCTGTAACTGAAGATAACGAAATTTTGTCGGAAGATGGTGGATTTCAAAATTTTACGTCCATTTTGACCAGCTGTTGCTGACCAATCCTTCGCAAAATCCTCCAAGTCAAATCTTGTAGTCTTAAGGACGATTTACACGGTACGACTTTGTCGCATGCGACAAGCTTACGACAGGACTACCACACGAATTGTTTCGTGTAAATCAAACCTACAACTCCCTTACGACTGTCGTGTACGTCACAAAAATGTCGCAAGATTTTAAAACATGCACCTTTATAACATAGCGCGCGTGCATCCTAATCTAATTCCTATTGGCGTCATCATGGTACATTTCTCAACATACGCACGGCCGTGCGTCCATCCGATGACGTGTGCAAGTCAGATGGGGAAAGCATGCGCGCACTGTGTTTTTAAAAAACTTTTACAGAGAGACAACACCATAAAAAATGTATATTTATAAGAGCTTGAAGTTTAATGAAACGTTAAGATTAAACCGATATGAGAAACCATTTTCGCCCTTTATTTTTGTACAGAGAATTTTGTAATTAATCGGGAACAAAACCTGTTTTCCAGGAATCACTAACTTTATTTTCACTATGTTATAAAAGAATTGGTTCATGCTTTTAGCTGTGCGTATATCGAGTTATGGATGCACTTGGAAAGTTTGGAGAGCACTCAAGAAGCTAGAGTTGCTCTCGGCTACGCCTCGAGCAACTCTTACGCTTCTCTCGTGCTCTCCAAACTTCCCGCGTGCATCCATAACTCGATATACGCACGCTAAGCATGAACCAATTCTTAAACAATCGTGGGTGTAGGCAATGTTGAGTGACGAGAGGTGTGTACGATTTTTTGCATGACGCTTGCAGCGCGCGCTCTAGAAATCGCATGCCACAGTCGTAAGCAAAAGTTGTACCCTCTAAATCGGCCTTTACTCGTACTAGAATCTAAACGTTTCTAAAGTATCATACGGGAAGGCTCCTCGCTGTGGTTTAATGCCTTTCTCCTGCACATTCCAACTTTTACCGATGTTGTACCTCTTTCACATACACAAAACAAAAACTGCACCCATTTCTTATACCTTAAAGATTGGCCAAAGACAGACGAGATATCTCAATGTTACTGGTACAGCAGAAATTACCTTTGAAATGAATGAAAAGCAGTAGAAATCAACAATGATCTTCAATGGCAAACTAGGCACTTAAACTTTAGACCCACACCTTGAAATTCCACTTGAGGATTCCCTGAAGGTCGGTGGAAGACAAAACTTAGTATCTCCCTATAGGCCAGGCTCCAGTTGTTCAAAGGCCGGATAACTTTATCCTGTGGATAAGTCACTATACGACAGTTTCATGCAATCTGTGCAAATATTTCAGTATTTCTTCTTGTACAAGCGAATATGCACACTCCAACCACAGTTAAGTTTGGGAGTGTACTTAAACCTTCGACAACGTTAAACGTGAAGTATATTGTAGACGCTGAATAGTGCCTTATCCAGCGGATAGAGCTATCCGGCCTTTGAACAACTGGGGCCAGTTATATAGAGAGTTAATGACTTGTGCTTCCGTCGGATGTTTTGCCTAACAGGACAAGAGCACAATTTTAACCGCTACAAGCCCAAAGATATGGATATGGCTGGTGGTGTTTATGACTTCTCTAGCATAATGCATTATGGGAACTACGCGTTTACAAAGAACAAGAGACCGACCATGTTATCCGTGAAGGATCCCATGTTGCAGTTCGGGCAAATATCAGAATTGAGCCCTACTGATGCTGTTCAACTAAACAATATGTACGACTGCAAAAGTGAGTATCGCCTACTAATATGGAAGTACTTTTGTGTGGTTTATAATGATAATGATAATGATAATGATAATGTTTATTTGTGCTTTTTTTCTATTTACATGTTAATTATTACAATCTTTTAATGGTGTTATATAAATTGAATTAATTATTAGTTAAATTAACGTGTAAAGCAAGGAAGCTAAATAAACCATTAGGTTGTCTTGTTAGCTCCCTGGCTAATTTAGGTTCTAGATAGCAGGCAAAAAAGAAAGAAAAGAAAAGAAAAGAAAGAAAAAGAAAAAAAAAATGAAAAAGCAAAAGGAAGGAAGAACTTATTAATTATAAAAAAAGTTAACGTATGTTACGAGGTCAGCATCCTATAACTGCAGGGGGAAGCTGATTTTAGCAAGGGCTATTGAAATTTAAAAAAGAAAATTAGGGGTAACCACGCATTTTTTTAGAGATAATTAAACAATAACAGTTATTCTAAAAAAAAATAATAAATAAATAAAAAAATAAAAAAAATAAGCGGTTTTTTTTTTCAAATAGAAGCTTTATTATTTCTGAAAAATGCATGGGTACCCCAAATTTTCTTTTTGGATACCAATAGCACTTGCCAAGCTCTGCTTTCTCCGCGTAGTTTTAAACCACGCCGTGAAAATATCCCGGTATTAGTAGGCACCACCCATAGGAAACACGAGTATCTCGAGATGAGCAGAACGTATGCGCAGTAACAAACGTAGGAACGTCCTTAACTCTAGAGAGGATGAACATATCAGTAGTAATAAATTCGGTTATGAAAATATGGATCATTGGATAATATATAGTTCTTTCTGAGAATGCAAAATTTGACAAATTCTATGAGAGTTTTTCCAAGAAAACTCAGCAGAAATAGTATTTAAATTGAAGGCGTTTCCTAGGTTCCCTGAGGTCCGTTCTAAAATAAATCTACTCGGGGAAGGGTTGACTCCAAGGCTTTGTATGAGAGATAGATGATCTGGGTCAGGGACCCCTGATACCGTATATAATAACAGTGCGGAGGCCTACCTTTCGAGGACGTTTTGCCAAATTTGCGTTATTTAATTTCAGCTGTAACATCGATGTCAATCAACCCTACTTTTTCCAGAGTTCATTTTATCTTGAACTCCTTAGCTCTGACGGCGAAGCTCTTCAAAGTCATCACCTTGATTGTCCTAATGGATTCAAGGCGATCTACCTTAACAGCGAATCAATTAATACGGTTAATTATTATTTTTTTGTCACTACAAGGTGATAAAAGTCGTGGCTGGAGTGAGTGGGGAAACTGGGGACCCTGTGACACGAACTGCACGAAGGAAAGAGAAAGATTTTGTTCCGCAGAAGACATCGGCAAGTGCCCGGGAGCAAATGGGGATCGTGTTCAACTCCAAAAGGGGAAATGCCCATATGATGAATGCTATGGTGAGTGGAAAAGACGAATTGATCTTGTAGTTTTGGGGGTGTTCACACTTGGTTGTTCTCACTGCAACAATCCTGGCATCACAGTATTAAAGACCGGGAAAAACCTGGCGAAAAGGCAAGGAAGGTGTACAACGGTCATTTAAACACCTGACCAAAACACAAACCATAAAAATATTCTTCGAATGATATCGGCCGCTTTGGACCTGGTATTTTTCCTACGCCGTTACATTTGAACAACGTCGTTTTATGCGCAGTTTCGTTGATCTCATGTGAGATGATATGGCGATAATTTACACTCGACTGAAAAAATGTTATCCCATGCAAAGTATGAACGATGCGACCTGATGGAATTATGGTGTGATCTAATACTGTGCATATTTCGTGTCTGCGCGCAGACGTGTCCTATTTAGTTTGAGGGGAGAGAAGAGACATCTGCGCTATGCCGTTGCTAATTCGTGTTCCAGTATCCTTCTATTTCTCAGGAATGTGGGGAAAGCGCTCCGCTAGCCTGCGGGTGGACGTCTCCTATTTCAATAGAATAAACAAATTGACGTCAGTTTTTCATGCGTCTGTCCTGTAATTGATCATGAATTTCGTCATAACATTGTGAAAGTAGCTGTGGATCTGGATCCACAGGTACTACGTGACCAAATTCCTGATCAATAACAGGACAGACGCATGAAAAACTACGTCAATTATTTACTATAACATAAGGCAGAAGGGACGAAATGAAGTCAAAACGTGAGATAAAAATACGAGAACTTAAATTTTTTCTTAAATCTGACGCGACTAAAATCAAAAACTTGTCTCGCTCTCTTATTGGTTAATGAAAAAAGGGAGACTTTCTATTAGTTGAAAAGTGACAGATTGACGTTCATGTTGTTTTCAAATTCCCCGTTCTCGTTAGCTGCGTCAAACATCGCATAAATTATAAATCCATGTGTCTGTCCGCTTATTGAAACATGAAAATTGGCCAATGAGCGCGCGAGAATTTCTGCAATTATTCTAAAATATGTAAATTTCAAACCCTTAAAGCCACACGTGCTTTTACTTTCTAACAAGAAGAACACAAATAAACTCACTGGTCAAACGCTTCCCAGAAATCTGTGGGGTCTTATTTTTCATGGTTTACACCTTTCTTTAGTCATGGTTGCTTCAGTCAAGTGTATACAGCGCGAATAGTGTAAATAAATGGACAGTTCTTTTTGTGTTATGTTCGAGTTTGTTTCTATGTAGTTCCAATAAACGGCCACTGGGGGAGATGGGGACCGTGGTCTAAGTGTTCTGTATCATGTGGACAAGGCTACCAGTCGCGATCCCGCACGTGTGATGACCCAAAACCTCAATATGGCGGCAAGTACTGCAAAGGATCTTTCGTGCTAGTACAAGATTGTATGCTAAAAGCGTCATGTGAGTTATTTTAGACGAAAACAATGTTATAATATCCGCCATTGATTTCTATCATTTAGAGGACTAATAAACCTAGATCAGATAGTCAGTCAGTCAGTCAGTCAGTCAGTCAGTCAGTCATACAGACAGTCAGACAGTCATTCGGCCGGTCAGCCAATGAGTCAGTCAGCAAATGAGTGATTGAGTCGGTGAGTCAGTCAGTCAGTCAGTCAGTCAGTCAGTCAGTCAGTCAGTCATACAGACAGTCAGACAGTCATTCGGCCGGTCAGCCAATGAGTCAGTCAGCAAATGAGTGATTGAGTCGGTGAGTCAGTCAGTCAGTCAGTCAGTCAGTCAGTCGGTCAGTCAGTTAGCCAGTCAGTCTGTCAGTTAGTTAGTCAATCAGTCAGTCAGTCAGTCAATCAGTCCATCGGTCAATTAGCCAGTTAGTCAGTCAGTTAGCCAGCCAGTAAGTCAGTCAGTCAGTCAGTCAGTCAGTCAGTCAGTCAGTCCGTCAGTCAGTCATTGAGTCAGTCATTCAGTCAGTCAATCAGTCCATCAGTCGGTTAGCCAGTCAGTCAGTCAGACAGTTATTCGGTCGGTCAGTCAGTGAGTCAGTCAGCAAATGAGTGATTGAGTCGGTGAGTCAGTCAGCTCAGTCAGTCAGTCAGACATTATGACATTCAGAAATTTAGTCAGTCAGTTAGTCAATCTGTCGACGGGTCGGTTGGTCATCAGTCAATGAAAACTCAGGAAATTCTATTTTCAGTTGTCTCAGGTTTAAATTTCTACTTGCCCCATTAAAGTGTTCGAAGCATTCTTTTTAAAGTTACTTGTCAATAGAAAAGACAGTGCCTCCGTATTCAAAGGATTTTTTAATTTGCTCAGTTTATGACTATGCGTTAAAAGAGATCTCAACAAAGGCTATTGAAATCCATAAAGAAAATTGGGAGTATTCACACATTTTTCAAAGATAATTTAGTGCCAACCAATTAAAAAAATAATAAAAAAAATTCATGTCCATCCTGTTTTCACACCAACACAAGTTGTTCGTCTTCTAGTGGGAGTCAAAAACTAAATCCAAGTGAAAACAAACAAGTTCAAATTCAAGTTTCTTTATTTCCACATGTTAATTAAACACAAAAAAAAGCAATTAGGAAGAAAGGAATGTGAAGGTGTGAAAACGAAAACCTATGGGGTTAAAAAGTGTTTACACTCAATCAGCAAAGCAGAACTCGAAGCAGACAGATGACAGTAGAACGCCGAATCCATAGAAGTCTTTTAATGTCAAATGTCTGCCATAACAACAACAACAACTAAAAACTAACCATCTGTATAATCAGCGCTTCACCCTAAATTGTATAGAGAAGTGCTTAGACCTAAATAATATCGTTCGTTGCTTTACCCTAAACTGTTTTAGGTGGCGAAAAATGTGGCGTTCGGCGTTCGACATTCTGCAAAATACTCCCGCCGGCAAAGAGATGTAACAGGCGTCAAGCTCGAAATGATTCCACAAAGTAGTCAATGTAGACAAGCGAAACACGGAGCAAACGTAACTGATTTTCGGCACTCAATTGTAGACCGCTCCATTTCAAGGAGTTATGCAATGACAAATTTGAAAGAAAAGGAGTAGACGCCCTTTTATTATATCTCTCAGTTAATACGCGCGGTGTGATTGGTCAATTCAGCGGGCCGTATTTCATTGCACGGCCCGCTGAATTTGAAAGTTTCCTTTCCCGCGCGCCCGATTAACCTCAGAGATGAAACAAATGTCTTTCTAACCTGGTTTCTCGGTCCGTACTGTAAGTTATGGATCCTCGTTTTTTCCGCCCGTTGATTTATGGCCCGCTTGGGTCATAAATCAACGAGAAAAAACTCGGTCTGTAACTTACAGTACGGACCTCGAACTCGGTTAGTAAGAGGTATGATATATCTTGCAAAGTTAATTCAAGCGTTTTTTTGGTTTCATGTTTAAGGTGGATGGTGAAGAAAACCGGAGTTCGAGTAATATGGACAAACGTCAAAGGAAGCAAATATTAAAGAAAACAAGAGAATATTTGCCTCAAAAAAAGGTCTGTCGGCAGAAAGCAGACGCCTGAAAATGGAAAAAAATGGACTCTGTAAAAATCAAAGACGGAATTTTTTAATGTAACGAACCTAAGAAAAAAATTATTCGGGAACTGCACCTTGGACGAAAAGGGATAATGTAACACACGGATGCACTGTCATTTCACGAGCACCCAACGAGACCTATTTTAGTGTCACTATGAATAACCAAAAAACGTATTTGTTTCAATAGAATCGTTAAAATAATGGTTTAGCTTTGTTAACAATAACCCTACTAGTTCACAGAAGCTACTATTGATTGTGTTTGGCTGCGGATGGCTAGGATGGAAATGGATTACAACTTGAAAAAATTGGCCAATGTTTTCATGTTCTTCCTGGGTCTCTGAAGAGTCTCTTGGCCGAGACGAAACGCCGCGTCAGACTAGCCACGAACAAGTATTTGACTATTTTAGAGAAGTCGCTAAAACTCGATTATGGTTTGTTCTTCCTGGGTGAAAATCCTTAATAATTTCTTTCCAATGTTGTAAGAACAATTTCATGTCACAAAACAGGTTCTTTGTCAAATATTTGAGCAGGTTTGGCCAAAATACAGCAAAATCGTCGTGACATTGCCTCTTTAAGCAGAATACTTGAAATGGTTTCTTCTTTGTTCTCAGGTCGTTTCGAGCCCTTTTTTCCGCATTTTTAACGACATATTTGCCCCTTTGAAAAAGAAAAGGGGAATTTAAGGTGGCTTCGAACACCTGATTAAGCTCTTTTTTAAATTTTGCAAAAAAATTGTATCTAGACATGCTGATTAAAAGTTCCATTGAAAAAAATTAGAACCGGGCTCGTTTTTGCCAGTGAGTTATAACCACTTAAAGGTAAAATTAGGGTTGCTTTTAACTGTTTATACTGTTACTATGGTAACCCATTTTGTCAAGAAATCGGACCATATTTTGTTCACCAATATTGAGCATTTTTTTGGCATCATTTTTGTTGTATCAACTAATAAAGAGTGTTAGTATTGATCCGTTAAATTATACTGCTGGAAAGTAATGGAAACAGGTGCCAGCCACTTTAAAAAGTGTACAATATTATTTTTTTTTACAGATGATCATTCCTCCCTTTGCTCGTGTCTTTCGAAGAGGACATGTCACCTAGTTTTAGTATTACTTTAAACAACTTTCAAAAACCTATTAACAATTCATAAGCCCATTGACCTATCAAATGGTCGATAAAACATCACGTGAAGTGGTATTAAAACCCGATAAAACCTCCTCCTTATTGCTATGCTGTGTTTAATGTTTTTCTCGTATGCTAATTTCCAACGTTCACAAAACTCTCTCGACACACGCTTTTCCAGGAATGTTTTTGAAGCCGTTTAAAAAACTCGCAACACGTTTTTTTATCCCTTTCCCGCCCGAGGGAAATGTCGAATTTTTCTAAATAGCTAACTATGAACTTGGAGACCACATGTGATATACCATTTAAAAGGTATTTTCTGGGGTGGGCTATAAATCACACGAACAGAGATGGAGGAGGTCACATATTAGAGTGAGAAAAGTCCAAAACGAAAGAAGAAAAACATTGAAAATTTTCCTATTCGTTGTACATACTGGGTATCCCCCTAAACTATAGCTTAATGTACAGCTCTCAAGAGCATTGCTTGTTGTAAGATATCAACTGGACCCTTAACGTACAAAAGAAAAAAAATCCAAAAGTTTGAGGAGTGGTAAATCAAGTCTCATATAGGAGGGGGGCATGATTTTGTGCCTTCAATTTATAGATCTTTCAAAGATCTTTTGGTTGTGCAAATTTCACACAAATTGACAATACTGAGCTCATAATTGCGTCTCGTGCCATATGGCACTCTTGGGCGGGAAAGGGTTATCGGGTCTAAAACCACTCGGCTAAATCCCGATAAAACACTGCTGGTCGTGTCTTAAACATTACAAAATTCACATTGAATTCAAAGTGGTTTAAAATCAATCTACTTGTTTCTGAAACCATATACATTGTTGTTTTTAGCTATAGAGGACGAGGATGGATATGGATTATAGCTTGAAAAATTGGCCGGTTTTTTTTAATGTTCTTTCCTTGTGTTTTGGAAAAATCGATGAAATATGGTTGCGGTTTGTCACAAGATCTAGTCAATTTAATCTTGACGTTACTGTTTGTGTATCCTAACTCGTCCCCAGGCGCCAACTCATTTCGTGGAAGGATCGGGGAAACGGGAAGTGGGGCTCGATGGGAAGGAAACAAAAGTCCCACAGCACCTCACCAATGGGATTTGCCGAGTGCTCTAACACCCCAGGGTTGACACAAACCAGGGAAATTGTAGTTTAAATAATAAAAAAGATTTGTTGATCAAGGTCTTCTCTTAAAGAGAAAATATTCGGCCTTTTCAGAGGCTGGTGGATTCTGAGCTTCGGCTAAACTTTGGCCCATTTCTCAGTTATCAGTAAATTATGCTGGATCTTAGTTAACTTTTACTTCTCGCGTGTTTTTGCGGTTTTGTATCGTGTCAACGGTGTCCTTCTCCTTAGCCGAACAGTGTCGACTATTCTCCGAAGATTTCCGAAGATCTTTCGATTAATTTCAGTCTCTTTCGAGAATTTACAACTTCTAGAAACAACGACGATACTTTACGTGTAAATGAACCAAACTGTTTGCTAGACTGCAACTATTGCAAATCAGGGCAATTTTTTTAGCAGTACGTCCAATATTCGCCTAGAACAATTAATCTCCATCAGGACCAGGGCTACAATACTGGCCTCGCAGTCAATCTGGTTGACGACGGTCAAAGGTCACAAGCCGTAGTGTGCTGCGTGTTTGTTGCTATGCAAATCAGTGGGGGCAATATAAAAAAATGTGATATCATCGACTTTTCATTAAGTCGGTACATAATTTCTGTTTAGTAATTTCTCGAATCAGCATGTTTCAGTTTTGTTAGCCGAGAACAGGCCACCTTCCTGTACTCGTTCTTGTACCGCTAGCCCTCAACATGTCATTAGGTTGAAATATTTTTTTATATCTCCTCTCCCCCACCGCCCACGTCAAGCGAGGACGCATTAAGCCCCTGATTTCATTCCTTTCACAAGTAGCACTTGGGCTCTTTATTGAAGTTATCATTAATATCTTACAGTGCTTTTCGTTTTAGTCATCATTAATAATGTTGCTCTAAAATGTTTCTGACATCCCTTGCCTTAACGATTTCTCCTCTGGCCATGTTCGGACATGCGCTGTAGAGACGATTCTTTTTATAGCACCGAGCCAGTCCCTTTACATCCATGCTCCATTCCTCCTTCCACTCGTCCTCGTGGATTTCTTTACTCGGGTCAGGCAAACGTTTTTCGTCTGAATCGTCATAAACCTGGAGAAAAAGAAAAATAGAACAAGTCCGGCTAGTGCAGCAGAACAAGAGAGAATTTACTGAATATTCCACAAAAGCGTGTCCTACGTTTTATGCATTTTTTTTTTGCTGATAGACGTGACCACGCAATCCCGTTTTTCCTAAACGCGAAAATCTTACCTCTGAATTGTCCGTATTATAAACTGCTGGCTGAGATGATGCACGACATTAATAATGATTGTGTCCCTACAAACCTTAAAGATTTATTTCTCCCCACAAAGAAAGTACATTTCTATAATACACGATCTTCTGTATCTGATAATTTTCATATACAAAGATCAAGGCTTGAGATAAAAAGACAATCTTTCTCTAGAACCGGGAGTGAAACTGTGGAGCTCTGTGGAATGAGCTACTAACAAAGCTCCCGGTATTACCCAAATCTCTATTCAAAAAAAAAAAAAATCAAAATCATACTATTTTAAAATTGCCATACAAGTCTTCAGAATCTGAAGACTTGTATGACGATTTTGAATCTCTAGTAACAGAGTCAAATCCCAACTGACATAGCTGTATACTACCGTTTTGTCATTCCTTTCCTTCCCACCCTATTTCATGTTCTCCCTGTCTTTTCTCCTGTGTTGCCTTTAAAGAAGCTCAAAAAAGTTCTTCATTATTTTAGTCCTCTTAAAAACCTTTCTTTATTCTTGTATCTTCGATATTATAGCTCAGTCTGCCTTCTTACTTAGCAGTCATCCTGGCCCGCCTAAATTAGCTTTGCTACCTGCGGCGCCAAGAAATTGTACATGTAATTTTATACAAACACCTAATAAAGCTGAAGTTGAAGTATTCCTTCCTTTTACTTATTGCCGTCTTGGGTGATCACCATTAGAATCTTACCGTGTCATCATCCAAGTGCCCAACGGAGAACTGTTTCATGTCCGGATTGAAAAACGACGCCAAAGCGGAAACGCTCGATTCCGAATGAAGAAAGTGCCCGCACTTGGCCAGCAGGAGGATGTCGATAAAGACCTGGGAACCAATTTCAATTGGATCGTTCGTTACGAGACTATGAACTGGTTCATCAGATTGGTAAGCCTGTGCTCTTTTAGCTGCAGTGAAAACCACCTGAAAAGCAGTGAAACGATAAGAGTCAACAGAAGAACGAAACGTAAAACAACGTTTAAGGGACTCGGCAGGTGGGCATTGAACTACAAGAAAAACTCTGCCCTTCACATTTCGCTTCTGCTAACTACCAGAATCAGGTTTTTAGAGCGACTTTGCCCAAATTACGATATACCTTTCGAGATAATGATGATGATGATGATGATGATGATGATGATGATGATGATGATAATAATGACGATGATGCTGATGCTGATGATAGTGATGATGGTGAGATACAGATATTTGCGCCTTATAAGCTTTTAAATTAAATTAAATGATGTTGATGATAGTAATGGTGGTAGTGGTTAATTTTTAAAACAATTCCGTGGAACAAGTTTAAGAAAAAATTCAATTATAGATATAGCCCACAGGCCATGCTAAACACCTTGTGTGGCTATTAATGCACCATACGGCACATGAAAGTTTTTTTTATTGCCATAACAATGAGTCTTTCAGAAGACTCATCAGTTTTTCCCCACCAT
>NW_028145526.1:775000-927500 GCF_977016875.1 Pavona decussata
TAAATAGCTTTACACCCATTTAATTTTCAGAGATGTGCTGAAGCTTTGGATATCGATCATTTTAAGTTCGCCTTTATCATTTTCATTTCTGTCCTTTTAATTTTGTCGCTTTTGCTACCCCAGAGGAAGTCATACAATAGAGAATTAATTTTTGAAGTATTCCTCGAGTAATTGAAAGGGCTGGCAATAACAAGACAATTTGCGACACGGCTAAAGATGTAAAAATTGTGATTTTTTCCCAGGAGGGTCGGTCTTCTCACCGATCAGCTGTTTAAGATGCTCTCTATAGAGTGTGTGCACGACGGCCATGTTGGAGGACCGAAACAATACAATGATTTTCCTTTGGGAAATAAATTCTATTTTTATGCAAATATCTTCTATTGTTTTAGTCCTCCAACATGGCCGCCGTGCACACACTCTATTGTACTTATTTTCTCCGTTAAGGTAGTGTTAAGTTGTTTACCGTCTGATGTTGAAAACCAGACTCCTAAGGCGTAAACCTTTCTTCAGTCGACAATCCGAAACTTTACTCTGCTCGAGATCTACGCCACTCATTCTGACAGTCGCGAAGTGTACTACATGTTGTCTCTGAGGTTATTGCGCCAACTCACTTTCTTTTTTTTTTTTACTGTTTGTCTGTTCAAAGCAACTCTAGTTCGACTTTAGAAATTTGCTCCGGGGAGGTATTGATTTCATCGCAACAATTAAAGATACGTCTTGAAGATTAATCGAAATTCTGGTCGAGATTGTTGTTTTTTTTTTTTAAAGAAAAGTCCGGATTTAAAACAGAAAATTTAAAATTAATAAGTATATTTTTCTTACCTGAGCAAACGTCTTCTGTATGCAGGATTACTGGATATCACCTCCCTTGGTTTGATACAACATTTACAACTGAGATATCAAAAACAGCTGTTGTGGTGTTATCACAGCCTCAAATCTGATTGGTTTTCATCAAAAGAACGTTAAATTTACAATATGTAATGAGCTTGAATTATAGGAAAGATTTCTACAAAAGAAGCAAATGCATAAAAATTATGCATTGATAAATGGAACTTTAGTCTCATTGTTTTTGTGAAATCAAATGTATATTAGGCAGGACCGTTGCGAGGAGAAAGTCTGAGAAAAGACAATTAAGCTTGAACGAGATTTCGAACTCATGACCCCCACACAGTCAGTCAGGCACCGACATGGCAAGCCAACAAGTTCAAATCTGATATTTTTATTCGGTCGACTTTCTTTTCACAACATCTATTAGAACCTTTCATCCAAAGTTCATCTTAGGTGTAACCAGGCTCCTGGTGTAACTATGGAGACGACAGGACCGCGTGAAGCATGTGATTGTCTTACGTGATAAGAAATTACGTTTTATTGTCTTATTTTGAATTCGCCAGGACAGATGGTTTAAAAAACAAACAAACTGAAATGTTACGTGTTAGAAAAGGTTTTTGAATTCGTGATTGTAAGGAACAATGTTCTCTTTTTTTCAGTACTAAATCTGCATTTTTTTTTTTATTATGTTGCCTTGATGAAATAAGCAAATCTTACATTATCGGGCAAGGGACTACAATAGTTTTTTTCTGTATGGTATTTATAAAACTAACTTAGGTATTCTCTGGGGAACTTTTTTTCGTTTTGAAATATGGTGCTTGCTTCAGTTACTTAGAAATTCCTTCTTTTTGCTGTTTTGTTTTTTTTTTTATGAAAAATATCACTAGTAACATAAATGGGTGGGAGAGTAACTAACAGTGAGCATATTTTCCTTACCTGTCTGGTCCGTTTGAAGAGGAATCGAACCTTACTGACCCGATCGGAAACCAGCTTACAGTCCTGTACAAAGACATCCTTTCTGCTCTTAATTGTTGCGAATTTTCTTCCTTGCCAGAATAAAACTTTTTTAATCCATGCTCATATACGATATATACCACTAGAAAAAGTTTTAGTTTCTAGACCGCCGGGAAAGGTTCTGTGGTCGGTTTTGCTTAAATCATGGTACCATTTATGGCTCGATGATATCGTCTACATTTTTAGCAGTCACATTCTTCGTTCAGCCTTTCTAATAAGTAAAATTACTTTATTTCTTATGACAAAGTACTATTATATTAGTAATCACCTCAACCCTATCTGAACCGGTGGGATTCTGCCCGCGGTGACTTTTAACCTGAAAAACTTTTTTTTTAATATTTGCGAAAACGCCATGAAACTTCGTGACTTTTTCAGAAATTTATCTGGGAACAAATTGAAGTGGTCCGCTAATGTTCATTGAATTTGGTGTTTGGTGTTAGCCTGTCACGCAGGCTAGGTAATCACCAAACTCACTCCAAAACTGTGTGAGGCCACACTGGTCAGCTGCAACATGGCGGCTGTTGTCGATCTATAAGGAGTGCAAGCTTGTAAGTTTTCACCATCCAACACAGCTTATTTTTAAAGTTTTAGTTGTTGCCATTTATTCATTTTCGCAACGGATGTATCTTATTTGTTTCTCGTCATGTCGGTCAGGAAAGAACAGTGGTTCAGCTCGCTCTGTTGAGAGCGAAAAATTCCAGTGAAATCCAAGGATGCCGCTGGGGCGCAAACGAAGTACTCGTTGGAGCAAGCCTAATGTGAACGCATTGCCGGATAGAGATGGTAAGTAGAAAGGAGAAAATTTATGTGTGGTCGAAGGGAAGCTTCGAATTCGCTGCAATGTTTGCAATCTAAGAAATTGTTGGTAAGAAGAAAAGTCGCATCTAGTCTTTCATTTCCTATCTACAGCTTTCTAGGGCTAACGGTCAGTAAGAAATTAGTGTACTGGGTTTAGTTTAGCACTCTATCATACACTGCAAAGTTAATTCTCCGATCCATCATTTCTTTTCATTAGTGCTAGCACCACAACATGCGTTATAAAATTGATAGTGATGTGAATAGAGCATCCGAAGCGTTTGTGCAGGCGTTGAACAGTCGATGTTGAGAGTCGTGTGTGTGCACACTACAAAACAAGCTTAACGATGTTTCCTCAGTTTGGCGAAAGGCCGAACGCTCGAAACGTCAACACTCACGTTACGCTGGATACGTTAGCACTCGAATCTCTTTACGGTGGCCAATTTACCTTTAGTTATCAACTCTGATCGTAAACCAAACATTTGTTTCTACTCTCCACCGACGCGGCAATACAGTTCCTTTAGAAAGTGACTCTCTTTTCGTTTTGAATTACTCTCTTTTTTTGTTATGCGACTCTCTATATGCCCAGCTGAGATAATTTCCAAATATGTTTCTTGGGAAGTAATATTGTACCTGGAAACACCTGTTGTTAGTTTGGTATGTGTGGGATCCTGGGTGTAGCACTTCGTAAATGGCATAGGCGTAAGTTGTTTTCGATACTTGGGAATCAATAACTGACCCGTCACGAAATTGTGGTGAAATAATCTCGCAAAATTTGCAGTTTTACAAACCGTTTTCTCAATACCAAGCACTGTAAAGTAAAGCATTAACAGTATTCTATGACATGTGTCCAAATGGACTTACAGCATTATTAGTGAGCTAATGTATTACACATTTAACAAGATTTGTACAAAAAAAAAATTTTGCCAAAAAGTATTTCAGCTTGGTAATACATCGTGGTGTAAATAGGTTGGTATATGTCATTCGAAAGTGTTTTCTTGAATATAATAGATTGATTTAGAAATACCACGTTACCATGTTTATATTACATTTGCCGCTCGCTGTTTTCAGTTTCTCAGTAAAATGGAGTAGTTTTGCATTAGCATCAAAGGTCAGAATTGTTCTGCACTATCCTCATCTGTGTACTCGCTTTTTTTAATGAAAACATAAACATGAATCTCACGCTTGTCGTTTGCCGTAAACGCAACTCTAAATCGTTTCTAATATCATGTAGTTATTAAACCAACCACGACTTCTAGCTTTTCAGAAACAAGTGACATAGAGAAAGCTTTAAAATGCACTCCGGAAATTTAAAGTTATTATTGTAAAATTGTTTTTGGACTTTACTCCATAATATGGAGAGTTCAGTCTCAGTTGTTATCAGCATTTGTGAAAGTGAACCATATCACAGGGTCCAAGACAAATTCTATTCGATCGTACAAGAGAGATCTCGCCTTGCTAATTTTAAAACATCGTTACTTAATTTGTACAAGTAAAGTGCTTAAAACTACTATACTCGAACAGGGCCTATCAAACACAGAAGAGATGGTGCTCTCTACCTACACCCCCGTTCCTCAACCTCAATAGATGGTGTCAACAACAACAACAACAACAACAACAACAACAACAACAACCACAACAATTTATTTGAAAAACAACAGAATGAATGGTTTGTCCCGCAAAACTACTCGAGGCGGAACAAGACGAATACAGGAACACTTTAGAAAACTAACAAGAACTTAACAACAACAACAACAACAACAACAACAACAACATTAACTTTATTTTTACAAACTGAAAAAAGGCCTTACAAATACAGATACAAATATGTCTTTATTGCATAGCCACCGCGGCCCTCTATCCAGCAATAAAAAAATGACAATGAGATTCATGATCAAACCACACTTTTCTTGTGAGCTGAATATTTCCGTCAGTAGTGAATTAACTCAAATTTTACAGTCAATATTGTATAGAATTTTGTTGGTAATGTTCATAACACAGGTGGTGTGTCCTCTTAAAACAAACTTGCTATGACCAGTTTCCAAACTAGGATTGCGAAAATGAAATCCTTCCAAATTGTAACCGTTTTCTGCTACCATCCTTCTTAAATCTCACCACCTTGTCTCGTTTTTAGGCTTGATACGGTTTCATCCATGTTTACCTGCAGATACCGAGTACTGTGGACTCGAAAGGTACGAAAGGGCATGGAATCAGAGACTTACATAACATTCAAAAGTAATGATTGTTTACTAGCAGGTCACGGTTTTGCGCGCAGGTTGTGAGAGCTAGTCAGCAGCAAAACTTAAGTGACAAAAATCGTTTGAGAATTAACATATATATCGTAAGTTTTCCATTAAGATTTTGACAAGAAAAACGAGCAGTAAAGATAACGTCTCATAATAAAAATAGCGCCTTAACATTTTAATCCTGAACTAAGTTAGTTTTAAGGCATTCCGAGTTGACGCCCAATTCCTGCCGAATTGAAAACTTTTGGGCCGCCATTTTTAAGCTTTCCATTAATTTCTTTATTCTTCTAACAACGGCATGAAGCAGGCCTTTCGTGACTTCGTTGCCCAGTCAGCCAGAACGCTGCACGATTTCAGAGTGGCAGCCTAAGGCAAAACGTGATCGATAACAGACTTCGCAGAGTAATTTTGCCCAGGCTAATGTTTAAATCTGTTAAGACGGAGATAAAATAAAGTTCAATTCCTTTTGAAATTGATAAGGGCTGTACAAACACTAAAAATGTCAGTGCGTTTGAAATTCATGAGAGCAAGCACGTCCATTATTAAGCCCACCCCTCTTAAACAGTCAAGCTTCAAATCACGTTTTGTTGTTAAAACTACAGAACCTTGCATTAAGTTGAAAAAGGAATCTCCTTAAAAAAGTCACGTTTTGTGGTTAAAACTACGTTCAGAACTGTTTATTTCTTTGAAAAAGGAAGTTCCTTAAGACCTAATTTATACGTTGGCCGTTTACTCAACGTTCATGTCACGTTTTGTAGTTAAAACTAAAGAACTGTTCATTTAAGTTGGAAAACGCAGCTCCTTAAAGCCTAATTTATACGTTCGCCATTTACTAAATCTTCATGTTACATTATGTGGTTCGGATTTCCTGTGGCTAGCTGACCATTACAAGTCAAGCATTTCCACTGAGCATAAGTTTTTAGTAGAACAGCTAATTAATTATAAGACGTGATAGGAAGCTCCCTTAGGCTTTGTTTGGTCTTAAGATACTATTTAAATAATACTGATAGTATTTCTTTCAAGGAGTTATCGGCTGATTTAATTGCCTGAGGAAATTTGCTGCTCTTTAAAAAAAAAAACATTAGCCCGGCCGAGATGCGAAGTTTCGAGGGCTTATGTGTTAGTTTTGAGAACATCAAATTTCGAAGGGAAACTTTCAGATCGATACGGCCCCGTGATAGATTGTTTTATGGTAGGTTGTTATTGTTCACGCCCATTAAATTCTCTTCAGAAGAAGAAAAAAATTTGAAACCGCTAAGTATTTCGAATTTACAACTCACCGACTTGGCCTTTTAGATGAAAGATTGAATTAAAAAAATACGATTAGACATACAAGATATACATGTAACGAATACAACCTGCATTTTTTTAGTGAACTGTCGGACGAGTAGTTCTATCCGTTTGTCTTTGCCGGATAGACCCTATCGTCTGATTGGTTTTAACTGATCACGTGACGTGACAGTGTTCCACTATCAGCGCAGAGCGAAAATATCTGGACGGATAGTACTCGTCCGCAAAAAGCCCTCCATTCACTTTTTTAATTCATCAACAAACAGGTTGCTTTCATTGCATTTTTATCGTGAACATTTATTCCTCTTTTTTATTTCAGCCTTTCGCCCTAAACATCAAATTGATGAGTTGTAAATTCCAAATGCCAGTTTCAATGACTTTTGTTCTGCAGGAAATTTAGTGTTGAATAATAAGAACAATGAAGTGCTTCAGTCTCCGGACTATCGGTTTGATTGTTGTCCGATGGAGAAAATGATGTTCTTCGCTTCTCGGCCAATATTGCTAATAGAACATTAATTTCCAGTCCGCGAAGCAACTATCAACAAATATCCCTCGACAGAAACACTTTTAATTATTGTTTCATTATATTTCACCACTGAATTTTCTCTGAGTCTTATTGGTTTAAATTCATCACGTGACGTGAGACTAGAAGAAAATTAGTGGTGAACTACTACTAATAGCGCATGGTGTCCAACAGACGAAAATTCCCGGACGGATAGTACTTGTCTGCGCAAAACAAATCCCACTTAATTTTTCCAATTCATTAACAAACAGGTTGCTTTCATTCAGTTTTTTTCCTGCACGTTGTGTATATACGCCGTATATTCGCAATGTAAGTCTCCTTGACTTTTGGCTGGAAGGAAATTTAGTGGTGAACAACAAACAATAGTGTTTCTGTGTCGGGATTATCGGTCTGATAGTTGCCCCTTGGAAATTTGATGTTGTTAAAACTATCACGGCTATATAATATTTGCTTTAAGGCGGCTGGCACTGGTTATTTTCTTTAGATAATAGGTCACCAAAGCAACAGTATAAACTGTTGAAAACAGAATTAATTTTACCTTTAAGTGGTTATAACTGAATAGAAAACGAGCTCGGTGAGTCCCATGTTTTATTATGGAACTGTAATCAGCATGTTAGATACAATTTTTTGCGAAGTTTATAAAAATTCTAACAGAGGTGTTCAGAGCCACCATATATTTTCGAAAATTCTCGAAAAATGTGACCATTCAAATGAAAGCTAGTGAGAGCTCTATCCTGTAGGTGCTCTTTATTATGCTGTACAAGTCGGTCTTAACTTTTGAGTCAGTTTATGAAATAGTACAGTGTGGCAATTCAAATGAAAGTTGTTGAGGACTACTATCTCTCTAACGCTTTTTATTTACAATCAATGCTGTACAAGGTTGTCTTACCTTTTTAGTCTGTGTATAAAAGCCTAAAGTGAGACCATTCACATTAAAACTTTAGCAGTATAGTTTCTACGGTGCTATTCATCTTCTCAGTATTTCAAAAACAAGAAATTTGGATTGTTCCTGAAGTTTTAATAATTTTTGGCGCTTTAATTGGAGTGATTTGACTCTGGACAAGCGGACGATTTTCTCAAATCTCTTGCTCTGCGGTTAAACTTGACCTTGTAAAGGTTACGCATGATTACAGGCTTAATTGTTTTTTAATAATGAATGTTTCTCCTTTGTTTACCAGTTTTATCAAAGTTTATTAAAATTTGTTCCAATTTGTCAAAAAGAGGTCAATTGAACTCGCTGTGACCCGCTGAAATGACGTCAAAAACAGCAGTCACGTTGTGTTATTCCTCCGGTGAAGGATGTTTGTTTGAGCCTATATTCTTTTTAAATTAAAACCACACTGTAAAACGCGGCAGTTTAAACGTTGGATTGTTGTTCGAAAAATTTAGATAATCTAGCGGGTATACTAAACATTTCGGACTTTGCGCGCTTTCAGGTCTTTGACAATTTATTATCATTTTCTATTTCTCAATATACTATTCTACAAGATTTAAACTTCGAAGTTATCCGTCAAGTCCTTTTATTGGCGTATAGATGGCAAATTCCTGTATTCTCCCTACGCGGAAACCAGACATGTTACTATTACTCAATATCGGAAGACAAGACTCTTGAGGGTTGCTTCCATACAACGTGCATCCCGCTACGCGTGTTTCAATTGAATCTCGGCTGATTTGTTTAACAATAGTTTTTAATCAGGCGGTGCTACGGTTCTATGACGTTATATTCCTGTGTTTAGAAAATTCATGCAGAGTTTAGAAGGCTTCAATTATAAATGAATTCTAGTGCATGCGTGTTGCATAACGAAATAGCAGCCTTGGTTTGAACACAGTTGATTAATCTTCAAACTGATCGTTTGTTAACTCAGAGAATTTGAGGTCGGCAGACATGCCGACCAACATGTTTCTATTCTTTTGGAGTTTTGCTACAGGTAAGTTCCTATATTCTGGCGCTGTTTTATTCTGTTTGAACTCTCACTACAAATCTTTAAACGACCTTGTCATGGTTTGATCGCTTGCGGTAAATACGGTCTTTTCTTTTCTCACCCGTTTAGCTGTTGTGGGTTCATTGGGAAGTGGTAAGTGTCACTCTTATTTGTTTTTCTGATAGTCAGTCAGTCTTGTGATGTGATTGAACCTATGCGAGCACCAAATGTCCATTCTGGTCTGATATTCGAAGGCAGCATCACTGTGCACAAGTGGGCGCTGAAAGTATGCATTGAATAACGATCAAGAGTTTATGTTTGTATTAATCATGAGCGTTTAAAAGTGCTTATGTATCGCGCGTATAACATCAGCTTTTAGAGAGCTTAGTGAACCAAATTAAACGGGCGATATCTTACAAGCAGGGCATATTGGTAAGGTCATGCTACAAAAGGCACCTGTCAGTAAGCGGTGCCAAAAAAAGAAAAAAATTCAGTGTGTGCAAGATACGTTTTCTCCGGCTTTCTTTCGCTAAACATTCAGGGAAAGAGAAAATGTATTTTAAAAGCGTGATGGCATTTCGTTCGCAAAGTTCCAGTTTATGTGTTTAGCGGCGGTCTGCATTGTCCATTTAACACTTTTCTAAGCCGCCTCATCAAAAACTTCGCTATAGCCACTTCACACGGAAACCTCAAAGCGTTTGACATTCGTGATTCTAGAACGCTTCTGATCGAGGACAAATTTTTCTTGTAGGAACTCGTCACTTAATTTAGGGTAGCTTTGAAGTTACCTCAGCAAAAGTAAGCGTTTTACTGCGAAAGTTTTCAACCATGAATCCGGTTCAGATGAAAGCTTTTGAACCATTTAAGCTTGCTGATTATTTTATCCATCAGTCTAAAGCGAATTCCATTGTCTTTCCTTTGTAATAAACATTTATATTAGTTTCAAAGTCCGGAAGATAAACGAATTCGCTTGTCCAAACAAGGTGTTTCCATCGCGCTCGGTGAATGTGTGATTATTCATAGAACTTTGAAATTTTCTCCCCTCCGGCTACCAAATGAAAGAACAATATTGAAGGGAACTCAGGATATTTCAACAAAATGTTTATTAACGAAATCAGTGTTTGCTTGCGGGTTTTGTCGAGATTCCTCCACACAAAACTTGATGTTAAGTGAATCGTATCCGGTGGGCGCTGTACTAGCCGCATACGTATAAGTTACTTCCAATGCCACATTCCGTGAAGCCGTAGTGTAGCGCAAATTTCTCTCACACTTTCTTGGTCATCTAACGGCTTAAACTTCAACTTTGCTATGTCCTATTTTTTGTTTACATCAGTTCCAGATTGACCGCAGATTGCAAGGTGCTGATCGCAGCGGGAAGCGTGAAAAGAACTGTATTTTGATTTAAGAAACGGTATTAACAATTTACGAGAAAACTGATTGATAATAAGAAGTATACTAGTAAGATGAAGGAAAATGAGAGGTAGACAAATATGATGTTACAGGAGATTCTATGTGTCTGTATACCGGTTGCTGCATGGCCGCCATTGCTTCGTTTAAAAGAAGTATAAAATGAGTGGAATGGACTACAACACTCTTTCCCTTTTCCCTGGTTCAATATTGGTTGAGCAAATCAGTTCGAGCGCCGTCGTCGCTTGGGTGGGTGAGGGACGGAGACGCTTGGAATAGTCAGCGTTTCAAGCCGTGAGATTTTGAAGCCAGTTGTAGCATTTTTACCTATGCATATCTGTCAAGAATTGTTAAAGGGCAAATTTGAGGTCCTAGTATTTGACGAGATTTCAAGTACAAGCGGCGCAAAAGCTAGGATTTCTTCTGTTTCTCGAGGTCAATTTGTTTTCGTATTGAAGAGAACATGCTCCTCTCCAGGGCTTCGCAGACAGCCTCGTAATATAATAACGTTGGAATGGCAATCATTCTGAGCGACTCATTAAGTTCATTAAGTTTAAAGACGAAGCACACAATCAAAGTGGCTGGCACCTGAAATGTTTTTTTTAGTGGTGATATCCATCCTTTGTCCATCAAGATGAAAAGAAACTGAGCACTTTAAAACAAATTATATGCACAAAAAATGGTAGCTTAAGGCCCGCACAAAAGAAAAGCTTTGTAATCCATGTTTTATCAAGTAGAATAAAGACAAGCACTTTTCTAGGCATAATAGAACGGAACAAAGGAAGTGTTAAACTAAGACTCACAACATTGAAAATTGCTTTTATTATACAGAAAAGAGCCTAGGAAGGGAAGCGGCCAGTATATTGAAATCTGTAGTTCCTAGAATTTCAATGAAAAGTGGTCTCGCGCGCTGAAGAAATAACGCATTATTTTTACTCACTGATTTTTGCTCATATTGATAAACGTCTTAGGATGGACAACTGTTCGATATGAATATGTTTGTTTTATTTACTCGTTAATTACGCTTTAGCACCCGACGGCTAATTACTCATGAAGCGTTGATTCAGAAATACAATGTCAGCCGCGACTGGAAAAAGACATTTACTACCGTTAGTTCAGTAATCTGCATTAGTTTATTATTATTATTAATAGTTTTTCTAGGTGGACAGCATATATGCGATGTTCGCACATTCAGTGGCTATTTGGCATCTAATCTTTCAGAGTGAAGCATGATGAGATCATGAAAATTAGCGAAATGATTAGCAAAGATGAAGTATCTTGATGTTCAAACTAATTCTCTCAGTTCTGGGAAAGCTAGAAAAACAGCAAATTTTTGCAAGTTGAAAAAGGGGCTGGAAGCAAATCCACGAGGTTTATAATTCACAAAAAATAGTTCACGGTCTCAATCTATTCTTGGCCGACTTTGCTGTTTCATTCAATTAATTGTGAGCCACCAGGTGTGGCAAGTTTTTGCGCATCCTGCAATACAAAGTGTACATTTTTGTACAACTGTACATGTCCTACTCCAAGAGTCAAATATTGCGTTTCATGAAATAAAATGTTAAGTCTGAGTATTTAGCCTTTAAAGTGCGATCCGGATCGACTGAAATCCACTGTGCATTACTTTCCTGTCGTACTACTTATTCTGCTGTGCAAGGTGATTTTAACCTTTTAGTCCGTGAAAAAAATTCTAAAGTGTGACCATTCAAATGAAAGCTACTGAGCAGCACTTTCTCGTGGTGCTGTTTGTTATGTTGTGCAAGGTGATTTTAACCTTTTAGTCCGTGGAAAAAATTCTAAAGTGTGACCGTTCAAATGAAAGCTACTGAGCAGCTCTTTCTTGTGGTGCTGTTTATTATGTTGTACAAGGTGGTTTCTGACTTTTGAATAAGTGGATGAAATATTTAAGTTTGGCCATTCCAATGAAAGCTACTGAGCAGCACTTTCTTCTGGTGCTTAAGTTTTTTATTATGCTCAACAAGATAGTTCTAGCTCTGGAGTCTATGGATGAAGTATGACCACTGAAATGAAAGCTCTCTAGTCTTTTTCTATGATGCTATTAATAATCTTCTAGCCATTTCAGTCTTTGTTTTGGGTTGGGTATTCCTGGGAAAATGAGCTAAAATTGTCTAAGTCAAACAGCGGTGGAGCACATCTGGGCTTCGACATATTTCGTATGACACACAATGGTTGTCCTCAGCCCACCAGCTTGGATAATTGTTTGGAAAAGAGACTTAAAATTGAACGCCGTGCACAGCTTGAGTGAAATTGTTTTTTTTGCTGTTAGGTGCTTCAGGCAAACTTAGATCGTAAAACTAAAACAATATTGGTAAACAAATGCTTTGACATGACGACCCTACCAAACTAGCTTCGATAATTGTTTGGACAACAGACTAAAATAGAACGCCGTGCACAGCTTGAGTGAAATTGTTTTCCTGTTAGGTGCTTCAGGCAAACTTAGATCGTAAAACTAAAATAATTTTGGAAAACAAGTGCTTTTACATGACGACCCCACCAAAAACGTTTTTCAACAGATTTGCAAGAGATTTTTTTATCCTCTCTGGATTTTGAAGTACACGGTAATATGTTATAAGGAACATTCACATGTTAAATAAAATTTGCCAAACCCAAAACATTGTCAAGAAACTAAGATGATCTCAATACCAAAAACTTCAAAACACTTTGTAGTCTGCTTTTGCTTTCATGTTTGCCTCGTCTGACTTCAGGCCGGTCTGGTTATGTTAGTGCCATTACAGCTAAGGGAATGAGCCAGACTGTCTGGTATACACTTTAAGCGCGGATTAGTGTGGATACTGGTCTTAATTCGTCCCTGTCTCTTGTAATCAGGGTCTAAAATATTGCACACATGCGAATTTTATCAAGTTTACCTTTGGTCAGCATACTTTCAGCGAGTTTGTTTAAAAGAAATTGGTCGTTGTGAGTTACTTATCATAAAACGTTTTTGCAAGTTTTTGCTGCTTATTACGATATCTGTTTGTCAAAGTACCTGTTTGACACTGATTTGAATGCACAGAGTTATTTTAGTCATCTCTTAAGGTTAATTCGGCGACGAAAAGCGTAAAAAATGAAGTCAAGAAATAACAGACTGAAGTTAGTTCACATCTATATTACTTAACTAGTCATCAACTTAACAATGGTCCATGGGCCCTTAATTTTAATGTGGCGCAAAAGAATGTTCAAATTGTTTTCGGATAAGCTGAGCAGCCCATTAAGAGAATGTTAGTGGGGGGCCAGTTTCTTTGGTAGAACTGTTGTCAAGCCAATTACTGCCTGTTATTTCAACAATAGGTTCTAAAAATTGATTATGGACAAACTTTTACAATTATATATCACTTTAGAGTATAATAATTTAGGGAAAAGTTTGAAAAAGGGCACTAATGGCATGGTCACTTAATTAGCCTTCATAATCATAAAATGGCGCAAAAGAGCATTCAAGTAATTTTCACTAAATTTAGCAAGCCAAAAACAAATTGTCAGTGGGGGTCAGTTTCTTTGTGAACTTGAAGAAATGATTGTAGTGGTTGTCAAGGTAATTATTGTTTTTTAAAATTATACAAAAGATCCTGAAAAGAAGTAATTATGGTCAACCACGACCAAGCCTCTATACACACCCAACTATGAGGTAAAATAGAGAAAAATGATAAATTTGGGTCATATTAAAACTTACGAGTATTCAACACGTTACGGGCTTGAGAGGCTAAAATTCTAAGCCGGCCCGACCAGCCGACGGGAATTAATAAAACCCACGACCGTCCGTACGCCGCAATATTTACAAAACTTGGGAATTTAGGCCGCTTGTCCTTTGTGCACAATTTAGAGGATCCAAGGAATTGTTCTGAACCCCTTATTTTTGAGTTTTACGGCGAACTTCAAGTTATTCAAGAATTTTTTTTATTCATTTGATTTTCGTGAATTTAACGTCTCTGATCGTAGTCAATTAGTGTCCATGCATTGAAAGAGTTAAATAGAAATGGATTGACAAAATATAGAGGTTTAACCTCGATGATTGGCATTGAAAAATGCATTAGACAAGATTAAAGGAACATCTTAGCGGGAGGTTCCTTCTACAGGTAATTAGGGAGCTTAAGCAATGACGAAGGGGACGGCAATGACAACGCCGCCAAACAATCGGTTTAATGAGCAAAAACAATCGCTCTGCACGTGCGTTTTACATTTTGGTACATTTCTTTGCCATCCTCTGCAAAACAACAACGTGAAATGACCACATTTACGGTTTTGTTGGGAACGTGAACGCACGACGGTGAATTCTTCATTTTCTTTCTTAACTTGTACGTTACTCCTACCAATTTGGTTCCTGGATAGTTCGCCTTTTTTGTAAAAGTTGAGTGAGTTGAAATAATCGCGAAGTGACGAATGAAATGAAATAAAAAATGAAATAAAAATATATTTTCAGGTGACGTTTTCGTTGCCGTTGCCTAATCTCACTAATATCTCAAGACTTAGAAATTATATGATAATTAACTCATACAATCAAGGAGGGGCAGACTAAGTGCTAATGTTTTTCATCCTTATAATGCTGATGTTCCACGAAAACAACATCATTTGATGCTAATAAAGACCATTTTCTGAGTCCCGTCTCGAAAAATTGTATCCAAACTGCCTAATGGATTCTTTTCTTGCGAGGCCAATACTTTCAGAAAAACTGCACCCTTCAAAATCTCTTGTTTCACTGGACCCTGATGTTCTGCAGCTGCATTATTTTTTAGGGCTGGGAACATTATTCTATTGTTCATCCTTTTGTCCTCGCGACCAATCATGTACGACGTTGCAAATGGTGCAGGTCACCCCAATATTTTAAAATCAATGTTTTGGGCATGCGCAGAAAACAAAATCTCCCTGTACTTTTTCGGTTATTGCGCAAATACTAGTAATATATGCGCATGTCCCAATGCAAATTCTCATTGTACCTGAAGAAGGCTGCTTTGGCCAGCTGAAATATGGTACACTCAAAAACGTAATTTTTCGTTGTATCGATCTCTGCTTCTCTTTTCCTAGGCCCTCATTGTTTTCTTCTTTCTCTTCTTCTTCTTCTTTTTGAGTTGTTAGTTTTCTCTCTTTCTACCAATGGGGAATCTTCTGCCTAGTTTGTAACGCGAAGTAAGAATTTTTATAACTAAAGAAAATTACCAATTAGTAAGTAGTCCAAATTTCCCAACGGCTTTTGAAGAAAAATGATATTTGGGTGGCGGTAGGGGGTGAGGGGGCGAAATTATGGTAGATTTGATTCGATTTTCTTTATTTAAACGTTTATTCCAAGCTCTTTTCGTTGAACACTAGCTGCTTATGAAAATCATATTATTTTGCAATAGCTCACGACATGACACTGCATTTGGAACACGTGAAGGGGAAATTTCCTCGGGGACTCACAAACCGACTCGCTGTTGGAACTAAACCGCTTTTACGAATTTCTTTGTTGAATACATCGGTCACTGGGTTATGCTAAAACAACTAGACAGCTTGGTTTCGATTTTGTTGACTTTAATTTTAGCTGAAACGTAACATCGAGTGTTGTTCTTGTTATTGCATCAACAGTGTTTTTACGGTAAATGTTGTTAAACCAGTTACAGTGGGTTTACTTAAGTAGATGTAGATACCTAGATATCACTTGTGTTGTATTGACGTAAAGCAGGACTTCCATCATGTCCATTGTACAATACCCAGGAAATGTTCTACATATTTCTTGAGTAAAAATGAGCGAAATGGTTTATGGGAATTGAATACCGACATGGTTTTTCTCTCTTTATTTAATGATATCGACTTAATGTCTTTATACTACACTCATTGTCATCGTTTTGTTTTTCCTATTGTTTTTAATCGTGTCTACAAAATTTTCTAAAATTTCTACAAATTGTACAGCAAACACACTTTTTCTTGTTTGAGAAAAAGATAGCTTAGTTATGGTCGTATTGTTACTGTTACTGTTGGTGTTTTCTCATTCCTATAAGTGAAATACTCTTGTCCTTATTCTTAGGGAACTGGTCATAACAAGTTTGTCCGAAGAGGACCCACCTGGGGGGGGGGGGGGGGGTTATCGAAGACACCACCTATCTTGTGAACATTACCGACAAAATTTTATTGGCTTTATAATTTGAGTTGACACAGAAATATTCAGCTAGCAAGAGTTAGCATTGGTAGATAAACAAAAAAAGTGAGGTTGAATCTTATTGTCATTTTTTTACTGCTGGAGAGACGGGTGGCTATGCAATAAAGACACCATCTTTAAAGGTTGAGGAAGGGGAAGGGCGGGGAGGGGGGGATTGCAGGCAGAGGCCACCATCTATTTTGGGGTTTGGTGGGTCCTGTTCGAGTATAGTAGTTTTGTTGTTGGACATTTGTCAGTATGCTTGCAGAGCACTCTCAGTGTCCGGTACGGCCCCCCCCCCCCCCCCCGACGGTTCGTTCGATGGATATCTGTTCGGAAGGCCTCAATCGCCGCAGAAATTCGCATCTGGAGGCGAAGAAAATCTAAGACCCCATTTAACGTTTTCATCAGCAGCTCATAATTTCGTAACTTGCGCTCGAAAAGTAATTCCTTTAGTTTTCGAAGGGATAAACAGGTCGTTAAAAATGCGAAAAAAGTTCCACTGGCACTTTCGTGAAGCCACCAACAGCTTGTAAATTTGGGAACTAAATTTCAAAACTTTTTGAAACTTAAATTTTCAGCTAAAGTATCTGAACAGATCAAACTCTACTAGAGTTCCTGTTTACAATGCTATTTTCACTGTCCTTAAATAGACATAGCCGTGATATGTATACTTTTAATCTTTTATGACTTTATACATTGTATACAGTTCTAGGTTATTAGTTACGCTTAGTTAGGTGTCCCCTATTAGCAGAGGGCTTACCCTCTGGTAGATATTCTATTGACACGTTAATAAAGTTTCTTCATTCATTCATTCATTCATTCATTCATTCATTCATTCATTCATTCATTCATTCATTCATTCATTCATTCATTCATTCATTCATTCATTCATTCATTCATTCATTCATTCATTCATTCATTGCACTTTATGTCTTGAAACGGGTGCAAATCGATTTGGGAACACAGTACACCACATTTTAAATGTTCTTATTGGGTGCTTCTGTTTGGTCGATTGCGTCACATATCTTGGCATATAAGGGACGGACCATTAGAAAAGTGATGGGGGGGGGGGGTGGGGAAAATACAAAAAAAAAATTCGTGCAAGCCAAAATGCCTGAAAAAAAAATTCTTGCAAGCCGAGACGGAAGAAAAAAAAATTCTTGCAGAAGGAGATTAAGGAATTATTATAGAAAATACCTTTTAGGGTTTTAATGACAAAAAAATTTCTTCCAGAATGCCCCAAAATGGCCTTTTTAATGTTTTGAAAATCTAAATTTTTTTGTGGAAGTTTGTTTTGTATGAACAACAAACCAACCTCACATTTTGTGGCGTGGCTGGAATTTTCCCTTACTACAACTCAGTATTTTGTTTTGTGTTTGTAACTGGTAGTAAACCCAATAATCACGAGCAATAGGTCAATTAGTTTTGAAGAAAAACGATTTTGTCAGTAAAACGCTTCCAGCATATCTGCTTATCCATAAAGCGCTTTATAGTTTTATTCGTTGGGCCACAGAGTGCTTTATGGTTACAAAATTTAAAAAACTGAGTCATTTTCAAGAAGTCCTCTTTTAAAAACGCTTGTAGGAGCATCTAGATTGAAGGACAAGTGTTCACTTTATTCACCACAAAATGCTCTGTGGCTCATTGTCAATACCACAAAGTGCTCTGTAGGCAAATTAAAACCGCACAAAGTGCTTTGTGATCTGGTGATCGAAAGTACTTTGTATAATGTGAATGACTTGCTGTTTACTGAAGGATTAAGGCGGTCAATAATCGACATAGTTTTAAAATAATTTATGTTTAAAGCTTTTACTGCAAAAATCAGGATGTAGGACAAATTTGCATTGCCTTAAATGCTACAGAATTTACTTACGGCCGAAGGACTAGAAGCAGCCCCTGGCCAGAGCACGTAAACACAGGAGGAAAATACTAAGCTCCCGCAACACAAACCTCACAGTTACAGAGCTTAGCGGAGCGACAACAAAACACACAGCCGTAACTTAAGCGGCCTTTAGCCCTCAATTTAACGCATTGCATAGCTTTCAAAGAAGCTACAATGCTTAAGAACGGATCAAGGGACAAATAACCGTGATAAGAAGCACAGCATCTTGCACCAAAAGCAAATAGCCGGGCCCGGCAATCTGACAAAAGCTGCAAGATAATGTATAGTTATAACACGGTTCAAATCCTATCCTTACAACGATAAAAAGAGAGGCTATACTGTCAGCAGACGCACTGAAATGAGCCATACCAAGCCTAAACTAAATGCCACAAACGGCATAAGAACGACAGTCGCTAAACGGAAACGTAACAACAAGAGGTCAAAATGACCTTTGAGATCAATTACAACACATGCGACAGTTAAACACATGGCTTTGTTCAGTGTCTATCGCGCAAATCCTCCAAATCATAGATGGCATTTAAAAAGAAGAAAATTCAGCGCTAAAAGAAAATTTTACCGGGAGCACCGCTCTTTTCATAGAGAAAAGGGTGTTCTTTGGAAAATATAACCCGTGAGGGCAAAACTCTTATTTAGGCTAAACACGCACATGAGAGTCGCGTAGGCCTGTCAACCCCATTATGCCACAAAGTACAACTTTTTTTTAAAAATCCTTTATTTAATTTTTTTTTTCTGGAAAACAACAAAAAAAAAAATTCGTGCAGAGGGTATCAACTGAAAAAAAAATTCCTGCACAAGCACTGAGCATAAAAAAAAATTCCTGCAGACTGAAAATCCCCCACCCCCCCATCACTTTTCTAATGGTCCGTCCCTAATTCATGGTAAGGTCAGGGTGACTATATGGAGGTTAGGGCTAGGGTTAGGCTTATGTAGGTGACTATATGGTACCTTAACATGAATTACTTATCTTCCTCAACAGAGCCCATTGTTTGGAGAATTGACCCGAGGCATGGTAGCCTGGCAGGAGGAACTATGCTTTATATACATGGGCAAAGTAAGGTGCCATTTTTATTAAAAAGTGTGTGAGCCGCGTAACACCTATGCAGCGCGAAAGAAATGAAGTGAAATGCTTATAGTTACTCGGGCTTGCTGCCCTGTGAAGGAAATTTGGTTTGCCGAGGTCAAAGAAAAATCGTCGGGATTTGAACCCACAATCGTTGGATTAGATCACCAGCGCTCTAACCAGGCTGGGAGTAGGTCGTGGGAATTAAAATGAAAACATATTTTTCTTTGATCTCGGCAAACCGAATTTCGTCAACGGGACTAGGAAGTCCCTGGAACTTTAAGGACAGCATTCAACAATCTATAAAAATATTTTATTTCATTTCTAACGACAATTTTTTATTGCTGCGTTTAGAAATAATCTTCCGTATCAGTTATAGCAGACGTAAAGAATAAGTAACCATAAGAATTGAAACGAGAGATCAGTCATCGCAGTTATGTACGCAAAGCTTACCCTTTGCAAAAAAGCCTGGAAAAAAATTCCGGCTTGGACGGGATTCGAACCCATGAGCTCTGCGATGCCGGTGCAACGCTTTAGCTACCAACTGAGCTATCAAGCTAACTGGGAGATGGTCATTTTGCGAATTCGTAATATTCCTGTAAAGGTAAAGACATGGAAGTGAAATATATGAGTTCAAATGTTGCACAAAACTTAATATTTCCGTTTGTTCTTTCACACAGATTTTGCCAATGATCAATTTGCTTTCCATGACCCACTGCTGGGAAACAGAGTACTGTTGACGTCAGCCCACAATGAAGTGGAATGTGACATCGTTCCCACCGATGTATCAAGTATGAGAATCGGTTGCGAATTAAGGTAACTCAAAACAAATCGGTTGAGACTTATTTTCTCATATCAGACTCGAACGGCGGTGTTACACTTGCAGCACTTTATTCAACTTGCTCTGTAACCACATTACCCTGGAATTTAATTACAGACAAATCACCTGTGCATGAAGCAGAGGTTGCAAGATTCCATGAAAGTGCTCCTCAGTCGGAAATAAGACTTTGAAAGAACGGCAAACACTGACCGCTTTAATCTTTAGATTCAGAGCAAGATCATGGAATGCGACTACCGAACTACCTAAACTTTACAATGTTCTTAAAAAAAAAACCCCAAACGCTTAAGTTGTTTTTACATAGTTTTTAGAATGAGAACGAATATCTAGATCCATCCTCTATTCTTTAAAAATTCAAATTACTTTAAATTATAGAGCTCTGGTAAACTACAGACTTATCAACCTCTTTCCCAGGGTCTCTTTTCTTTCCGCCCCCTGGAGGGAGAGACCCTGGGAGCGAGGTTGCAGACAAATGACATAGAGAACCTTTTGTACCTTCGCTTTCGCTTTCCTGGCCTTTTTGATCTTTCATCACTGTTAATACTACTTAGTTTATTAAGATCACTAATTAATTTTTGCTTATCATTTATTTTTTACTTATCAAATTTTAATATTTGTATCCGTCTTTGTTTTCATTTACACGTTTCTTCGTTTTCCTTCCCCTCAATCAGCAGTTTTTACTGTTTGCAGGTAACAACAACCTCATGTAAAATTCACCAAATTTAAGTAACAATAAGTGGAAGTTGAAGTTGAATTTTGCAACCAGGTAATAAGGATTGAGTTTGATGGAATAGGACCGTGGGGATTGCTACTGTGAACTGGATTTTCAACAAAATTGGGTTTTACAAAAATAACTGTGGAAAAACATTTGCTGGAAAATTGAAATTTATAACCCCTATGGGACTTTGTTATTTTAGATAACTATGATTCTTTTATCTTTCCTCCCAGGCGCCCTCCAACAGGTAGTGAAGGAACGTTTCACCTGAAGATGTTTGTGAACGGAATTGAAGTCACACAATTGTGTCGACAAAGGCCAAAAGCTTGCACATTCAAGGTAAATTATATTACTATTTTCTCTAGAGGTAATAGACCCTTCTCCAAAATGGCGGCCGAAAATTCAAATGAGTTACAATTAAGAACGTATACCAGCACTAGAAAGAGCACTTTTATTTCAGTAACCCTACAAAGGTTCAGCATATCAGGTGTAATATCAGCTGAGAAAATGTAAGTTGAAAAATGAAAAATTTACAGACGTTTCTATGACTGTAACGACCATAACTCAAACAAACGACTGTAAATTTGTCAAATTTCATCTTACATTTCCTAAGCTGATATAACACCTAATATGCTGAAACTGTAAGGTATGAAATTAATGTTGACAAATGGAATAGCCCATTTTACAGTAGCGTGCATAGTAACCTAGCCTTTGAGTGGAAGCGAGGCTGGAGCTGACGTTTCTTTTACAACAAACCTCAGTTTTTTTATATGTATATAGAATTGTCGGTTTTTCGGATAGTTTCCGATGCTTGTCAAGTGACCACTTTATTTTAAAAGCGAGAAGCAGCGCTTATATTCCAATCTTTTCTCGAGGAGGTTCGTTGTGATCTCAACAATTTTACGTACTGTTTCCTTGTAAAAAGTAACTACTTTTTGCTGCTTGTTCGCGCTCTGTTGATGTTTCAATCTTATCGGTACACTCGCTGTCGCACTCGATTTGAAAACTGTTCACTTAACAAACAATGTAAATTGAAGAAAGGAAAGGTGTTGATTTATTGATAATGTTTACTTTCTTAGTTTGATAAATGGAGCACTCCGACTGTGGACAACGTTCAACCCCGGGCTGCAGTCCCAGGTACATGGATACACTCCTCATTCTTCTCAATGAGTTTCGCCTGGTACTAATTATCCTTATTCATCTTCGCATAATATATCAAAACTGTAATAATTACTGACATAAAAAGGTAACGGAGAAAGGGCAAAAAATAGTTCAACTAATACTTAGCCCTTAGCGTAAAATAAAACTGTTTTCGTGCCCCTCCCGTCGCGCGTGACTCGCGCTCGCGGCTCGACTCTTGCTTGTCTCCGCTCGCCTGAAAAACGCAAATAATATTAATAATAATAATAATAATAATAATAATAATAATAATAATAATAATAATTATAATAATAATAATAATAATAATAACGCCTGTTCTGCAGGCTACGTAAACACATACACATAGACAGGACAAAATTATTAACAAGGTTGATAATTAAGTGCAAAATAACAATACTAAGTCTATCTTAATATTGAGACGTACAATTTCAAAAGAGCTTTCTTAAATATTGTCTTGTGAGGGTTTGTTTGAATAGATAGGGGAACGTCTACTAACTGGGAAAATAGATTTAAAAATCGATACATTTTATATTTTGTAATCATCACTTTTATTCTCCTGACCTGCATATTTTATTAAGTAGTGATATTGTTAGGAGAAATTAGATGCCAATCACTTTACTGGGGCTTAACACACATTACAGGAGTAAATTAAGGACGGTACCTCCTAATACACAGATATTTTTGCGCCGTTTATGACTATGCGGGAAAAGCCGATTTCAGCAAGGGCTGTTGAAATCCAAAAAGAAATTTGGAGGTTACCGTACATTTTTCAGAGATAATTGAGCAACAATAATTGCAATGCATAACAATGTATGGCTTTTTTTTTCAAATTGAAGCTTAATTGTCTCTGAAAATGCACGGTTACTCCCAATTTCTTTTAAGATTTCATCATTTTGCTATAGTTCTTCTTTCCTCGGGCAGTCATAAGCCGCGCAAAATATCCTTGTTTTAGTAGGCGCCGCCCTTAAGAAATCAGAATTTCTCGGATCACCTCGAGGTGCGCAGTAGAATAGCACCACGAGGCAACGTCCTTAAATGTCATTGTTTTTTATCTTTTCTGTTGCCAGGGACACCCGTTAAGATTTCTGGTCGAATTCACACCACTCAGTTCAGCAGACTCTCTCCTGGATTTTCACCCGACAACAAGGAGATTACAAGGTTTGAGCTGACATTTTGCTAACGAAAACTGCAGAATGATTTTGATTACGACCAAATTCGAACTTCTTTGTCGATTAAGACCTTCCAACCCTGAAATTATTCCCAATGTTTCTAGTAAGACTTTTCTTTTAATCTTTGCAGAGTTTATGTTGGTCTTGAGTGTAACCCCTTCAATGAAGCAGAAAATGAACTGTGAGTATATAATAAGAGGTATATAACGAAACAAGGGAACTATACGATCAATAATCTTCCGCAGTTCAAATAGAGTTACTTTCAATAAACCATTTCCAGCCGACAAATGTAAGTAATAAAGTACGAAGGTAACTCCGGAAGAACGTCCTGCAGTACGGTTTTGAATAATTCTTCGGAGTTACTTTCGTACTTTGTTACTTTCAATTCCTGACAAATACCGATGGCCTTCACTAATCGGTAAGAAACGGCGTCTCACATTTCGTTGATGTTGACTAGATCCATTGCATCAACAGACAATAATTCTTCTTATCGTTTTCCGTATGTTTCCTTTGGTCATAATTAAGAGAATTTGGTTAATTAAACATCAAGGACATTTTTCCTTTGGTGATCATTCTGTTCATTCTCATGACTTGTTGGTTGATCATATAATGGTAGTTTAAGCAGACATAAGATATTGGTCGCTATTGGAACTTGGTACATGGTTGAGAAAATGTCTGTGTTCCATTTTACTGTAAGGTATTTTCTAATTCGGATGAGACATTAAAGAAAGTATATGAAAAAAGAAAAAGAAAAAGAAAAAACATAATCGAGGCTGACAGGCCTAAGAGGAGGCCGAGAAAATGGACCTTTTTTTTCTGTTGGAGAAGGCCGAAGGGACGCACTTTTCAACTTTTGAAACATTTTCAGTCCCTTCCTCCCTCCCTTAGTTTAAGTTCTGGGGCCTTTCTTCCTTCCACTGATATGCCGAGTACGATTGTGGCACAGACCCAGAAATGGTTCTGGCCATTCACAAGCACAATAATTTGGCCAGAAATTAAAGTAACTACATGAATCCAGCTCCAAGGGTGGGTAAACGTGTGCGAGTAACCTCGGTTTGATTTTGCTTTGCCTCTAGGCAATTAAGAAAGCACAAGTTTCTTAAACCAGCCACAGAGCGTCGCGAGGAAAATCGAAATAATGCGGGTAAAAATGATGGGCGAAATACTGTTGACACTCATATGAAAACTACTTTTATAAATCTTTGATATTGTGTTTTGAGATCATGAGCATTGCAGCCATTCGAATCGACATTGTCAAGCAACGTTTCTTGTAGCCTCCTAAGGCAGACGTTGTTTGGCTCGTGACGTCACGCACTCTTCCCCACGAGGAGTGAGTGACGCCGGACGAGCCAAACAACGTCTGCATAGTTTCCTGTGTGTCCAGTTGTTAATCACGCGTTTTCCGAGTGGGAATCTCAATTTGTACTTAGTGTCACTCCCCTGGCAACAAAAGCTTGGTAAAAAAATACTGGTTCAACCAGGCTTACCAGGCCTTCGGTTTGAAATCAAGTCTGGTTAAGAGTCTGGTAAGCCTGGCTTTACCAGACTTTCCTGGTAAGCTTGGTTAAAAGTTACCTAAAAAGCCTGGTAAAGCTGGTTTTCGCACAGTCAAAGCGGCTGGCAAATCGTTAACAAACAGCCACTTCGTTGCAGCTTTGGAGCTGAAATTCAGAACTGTGGCTGGACTCCGAACTGCCTTGGATCATTCACGTGTCTTCCTAAAACACGAACGGCTGGTAAGTAAACAGAATATAAATATTAAAATCACTTTATTTAAGGGTTGGGAAGTTTCTGGCCGTTGTCACTTTTTGCCGGATTCCTTTGCAGTTTACAATTAAATTTTAGCCACCAAAAGTACCGTCTTCTTTTCGTTCGATTTCTAAAATGAATCTTTCGCTGGTTTTAGCCAGTGGTTTGAAATTATTTCATATTATCATTTTCTTATATCGCCTTTCAAACGCAAATCTGTTTACAAGGGTTACTATAGACTAGTCAATCTTACTGAGAAACAGAAAGCAGCGAGCGGCAAACGTAAGGTAAACATGGTGGCATAGTCATTTTTTGCATGTTCGCCGTACACGTAATTCTAATCTCCCTAATGTCAATGAAAATGTCCGAAGAACAGCTTGGTGAAAAATGGTAATGCATTTATATACCGCATTTTCTATTTATATATATTCAAATGCGGTTTACATCAGCATATGTTCATTGGCGACCTCATCCTACCCTCCCAACCCATGAAATCATGAAACAGTACAAAGACCAGACCAGCACACCGGGAACTCCATGCCCTACTCTTTGCGATTAGTGTCTGGGTTCTTTAACGTCCCACAGGGTTATGAACATTGAAGTGTTGTGAGACGGGGCCTACGGTTTATCGTCCTTATCCGAGAAGACTAGAAAGTATAACCATTTGCAGATGTCATTACAAAGGCAGCACTTTCTACTCAGTTATTTAAAGACCCTGAGTCGTCCAATGCTCGATCAACTGAGCTAACCGGTCGGAAAAAGGATTAAAAAAACACAAAAAGGAAGAATTAGAAAGGTCTTAGCTTCTTTTCTGAGCTAAAGCTAAAGCATCTGTCAGGTCTCAAAACTCTGTACGCTTTAAACAACGCTCGAGTTCATGCGCAGGCTAGGGAATTCCTGAGTTTGATGACCCAAGGGTAACGCTGATTATATACTTTCAGAAAACTTCAGACTGTTTGGCACCCGTAGTCAACCTTCACTGTGTCTTTATCACCATTCTTCATATAGGTTCCCACTCGGTTTCCTATTTGGTCTCCGGCCTTGGTAGGTCGCAAGATGACAAGAACCTTTTGCGTGTGAGCAAAGACCAGAAGCTCTACCTTTACCAAACCCATTCAGGTAAAAAAAAAAAAAAGGAGCACACAACAACAACAACTCCAAAACGTCATGTATTTGTAGTTCTGCTAATACGTGCATTTTTCTATTATTTTTTTATCATTAACAACACGTAACCTGATTAGAAGAACAACAACATATCTAACTTGTACTGCCGTAACCACTAACCCACATTTACGATAAGTACTTCATTGTTTCGATTCACTGTTCCAATTGTCTTCAGAAAACGGTCTTATCATATACAATTTTCTCTTTGCAGATATTCACAGTGTGTCGCCTTCATCTGGGAGTCTTCTAGGCGGGACCGTGATAAAAATAAAGGGAGTGGGTTTTAGTGCCAATACCGAAAACGTGAAGGTGTATGTTGCAGGTATATCTTTACAGAAACGTTACGCTTAGGAATCTAAACGTGGCTTACTGCAACTTTTGAGGGGTAAAATTCACATGATATATTAACAGAAGGGCTTTAACCATCTCACATTTAAAATTATGGGACGCTTTCGACTGAGGGGTTACGTTTGATAGGAGTGACACGATTAATTCTGCATACACATGGTAGTGTAGGGGGATTACTGTATGTCTCTTTGTAAATTCCACAGCCTTTCAAAGCAAATACCTCTCAGAATATTGAACATTTTTACACCGATTTGGCAGCACTCACTGCGACTCAACTATCCCGTTGAGGAATCGGAAAATATAAGACTTATTAAGGACGGTGCCTACTATTGTTACTGCCCATACGTTCTGCGCATCTCGAGATACTCGGGTTTCCTATGGGTGGTGCCAACTAATACAGGAATATTTTTTCGCGGTTTAAAACTATACTGAGAAAGCAGAACTTAACAAATGCTTTTGGTATCTCAAAAAAAAAATTTGGGGTAACCGTGCATTCTTCAGAGATAATTAAGCTTCAAGTTAGGAAAAAATCCTATACATTGCTTTATATTTTGGCGCTTTTTAGAGATATTGTTGCTTAGTTATCTCTGAAAAATGCATGATTACCCCCAATTTTCTTTTTGGATTCCAACAGCCCTTGCTAAGATCTGCTTTTCCCACAGAGTCATAAACCGCACAAAAATACTTCGGTATAAGTAAGCACCGTCCTTAAACTTGTTAAAATCTCATTTAAGGACGGTGCCTACTTTTGTTACTGCGCATTCGTTCTGCGCATCTCGAGATACTTTGGTTCCCTATGGGTGGTGCCTACTAATACGGGGATATTTCTGCGCAATTTAAAACTATGCGGACAAAGCAGAACTTAGCAAGTGCTCTTGGTATCTTAAAGAAAAATTGGGGGTAACCATGCATTTTTCGGAGATAATAAAGCTTCAATATGGTAAAAAATGTCATACATTGCTTTGTATTATACTACTTTTTTGAATTATTGTTGCTTCATTAACTCTGAAAAATGCTTGGCTACCCCCAATTTTCTTTTTGGATTCCAATAACCCTTGCTAAAGTCTGCTCTTCCCGCATGGTCATAAACCGCGCAAAAATACTTCGGTATTAGTAGGCACCATCCTTAAAATCTCCCTATATTAAGGCTAATTTACACGTACCGATTTATCGGCCTCGGATGACTAGGTTCAATTGCCGTGGGCCAATTTACAGGTTACAAGTTGTCGGCAGATTTTTTTTTCTGTTGATCTAGCTCGGAGTAAAAATCGGCCTATAATGATCGATTTAAAAAAAATTATTTTACACCTCCACGGAATGTTTTCATAACTCAGGCAGAATTTCGTCCGTTCACTGATTTCTTTGTCAAATTGGGGCCAAATCGGCCTTATTATTCGATACGTTTAAATTAGCCTTAAAATTTTATCGTTCTATGTCACTGGTTACTGTTCATATTTAAAGAAATGTTTATCTTATAAAAAATGAAAAATTATTGGTTTCCAATCAACGTAACAAGGACAAGAAAATATCGCTTTCGAAGTTTTTAATAGTTTCCTATTGTTAAAAACAATCAAGCTATTAACAATTTCCACGTTGAGGTGCAATACAGCGAACTATGATGTAATTTATTTTGTTTGTTTCGGGATGTTTTGCTTATGGTAGATGTTGAATGCCCGATTTTGTCGTCGACACATTCGGAGATCACTTGTCGCACGGGGCCAGGCAGGGAAGCAAGAAGCATTTATCGAGGTACGTTCCTTGGGGCTCTGTCAAATGAAACTGCGTGCCTATGTGTGAATAATTAATTCGCTGAACGCTGGTTAAATAAATCGACCGACTGACTGATTGATTGGGTTGCGGGTTGACTGTATTGATGGATGGATGGGTATGGATGGACGGACGGACGGACGGACGGACGGATAGATAGATATCTTTATTTCAACACGATTTTATGGACGGAGGGACGGACGGCTGGATTGCTGGAGGAAGGATTGGTTCGTTGGCAGGCTGGGTGGCTAATTGGATGGTTGGATGGATTGCTTGGTTTGTTGACTGGCTGGATGGATAATTGGTTGGCTGGCTGATTGGTGATGTGTTGGTTGGCTGACCGGATGGTTGAATGGATTCGTTGGTTGGATGGTTGGTGGTTGTGTCTAATAAGTCGATTTCTGTGTAACACCTTAAGAGGAAAATATCCGAAGTTTCCCGAAGATTAAAAAGAGAGTCCCTGAGATACTTTAATCCCCTAAAAGGGCGAACATGAAGTCATTGACAGATTTCACAGCAAAATTATCCCAACTGTTTTGAGTTTGTCCTTGACAGTTTTTCTCAGTTTCGGAAATTCTCTATAAATTAACAATTTGTATAATATAAAAGGACTTTTTTTTTTGTACTAAAAAACTGAATGTTACAGGTTCTCGTGGTTTACAACGTGAAATCTGGAAGTGGACTCCCAAATCCAATCTGATGGATATTGCTTCCTTGTCTTCTGGTGCTGCTGATTACCATGTGGAGTACTGGCCCGAGAGTAGTTCTCCGGAAGATGATACCTTCAACAAGACTTCCGGCTACAGTTCAAAGATCACTGGGTTTTTCTTGCCGCCCCAAAGTGACAATTACACATTTTATATCCGGTCTGATGACAAAAGTGAGCTTCACCTTAGTCTCACGGGAGAACCCGCTGAAAAGGTACAATACAAACTGTTTTTACTTTTATTTCATTAATGTTTATCTTCGTTCCGTGTCAGCCTTACATAGGATTTACTTTACTTTCAATACAGACGCCCTGAGTTTCGATTTGAATTGCTGGAGGGAGGCGTTTGTATGATAATAGGTGTTTTATCCGAGTGAATATGATATTCTATTCGTGACAAATCTAGTTCTCAGGGTCTTCTCGATTTTCAAAGTGGCAACAAAGGGAGTGCCGCTATTTTGAAAAGGAGATGGCTCTGGAGTAGAGGCTAAGAGCTGATGCAACTTCAAATGTTTCTCATACAGACGAAAATTGCAAGCTGCTCGTCAGCAACACGTGACTGGAACCAGGTTCAGAAGTCTGACAGAATCCCCTTAGAGGCCAACAAGCCTTATTACATCGAAGCCTACCACACTGATTTTGGTGCTGATCACCACGTAGCCATCCGAGTGGGCCTGGAAAACACTGATCATATTCACGCTAAAGTTGGTGCCGCCAGGGACGAACAGCAGCAAATCACAATCACCTCAACGTTACACTGGGAAATACAGGTTTGTCCTGCTTGACAAGTAACTGATCCAAAGCGCTATAAGCAATATCCTTGGCTATAAGGAATATCCTTATCCTGGAGCTGAATGTATCACACGGGCGCAAAAGGAAAAGTTATACTCATAAATTAAAAGTAAAAAAGTTGCTGTTTTTACTCTTTTTGTTATTGCTGGTACTTTAGAATGTTAGCATCATAAAAAAAAACACAATTTTCGCATTGAGTGATGTTTTCTGCAAGTCAATCTGGTAGTTCCCTTTTCTCATTTTTCTTTCTTCAATTATTAATTCAGAATTTGGACGTTAGTAACTGGAAGGAGGAAGAAAAGGAGTGCGAAGTTCAGCAAATATCTATTGCACCTCTACAATGCGAGCAAAGCAACATCACCTCCTGTTTGGACAACCTCACTCTCTCGGACAACTTCACGCTCACCTACAAAGGTGAAAACATAACGCTCTCCTTAAACGCCACCAACAGCTCTGTTCTAGAAGAAAAACTGAACCAGCTGCAAGCATTCCAAGGCCTGGGTACAATCAACGTTACCTTGGTGAATGTCACGGAGCCGGGAAATGCAACAGTATTTCAAATCTCGTTTTGTCTTGCTGATCCACGAGGAGTCGAAGTACTGAATGGAACCGTTGCCAATGAGCAAGCGTTGTCCTTACATGTAACTCGCTTAGTACAAGGGAAATCGGCGAAGGACTTTCAGCTTGTCTTTGATCAGCCAGACCTGCCGTCCGCGAGCCTAACACCGAACGCCAATACGAACAGCATCAGGGGCGTGTTGAAGGACTGGCTTTCTACGAAATGTGAAGTTGTTCCTTCGAGACTGAGTAAGTGAACAAACCGCAGAATAGAAAGTTAGAGCCACTTTGTAAAGTGAAATAAACCCTATCGGAGTTAAATGCTTTCGCTTGATAGTTCAGAACAACATTTTGACGTTCTCGTTATGCATGACTACAAGCACCTCTATTAGAATATTCAAATGGCTAACTGCTTTGGTTCAAGTGATACGTTTTTTATCGATTCAGTCTAGTGCTGCAACTTCATCATAGTCGTTTCGCCTTTATTTAAATTGAACAGTGTTAGAACGCCGAACTTTTCATGAGCCGAACCTAATACCGCGAATTAAGTACATGAAAAGTTCGGCGTCTGAATCAGTTGAGGACGGCTTTTTCAATTTGGAACGGCTCAGCCGTTCTTCCCGCCTGACTCAGCCGGGAATTTCGGCTTTGGAACGGCTTTGATTCAGACGCCGAACTTTTCATGAGCCGAACCTAATGTATAAATTATTATAACGTATTTCAAATAAAATAAAAATAATAATAAAAAAAACGCTAACATTTCGATTGGTTTTGCTTCAAGTAAATTAAGTTCGGCTAATTAAGTTCGGCGTCTGAATCAAAAATCGGGATTTTCGTGATTTTGGCCGACCTTATTTTGAATTAAATTCGGCTCATGAAAAGTTCGGCGTCTGAACTGGGCCTAACTTAGTTTAAGCTTCATTTTTTCTGTTACCTGTGCGCTTTTGCAAGGCCGTTAGAATTTATGGTTATGCAAATAGGGGTGGTTCAAATAGAAGAAAGATCCTCGCAGTTCGTACACAACTTAAGCAGTTGCGAAAAGAAAGCCTGAAAAAAAAATCAGGCTTGAACGGGATTCGAACCCATGACCTCTGTGATGCCGATGCAGTGCTCTATCAATTGAGCTCAGTCAAGCGAACTGGGAGCTGGTCATATTGTGAGTTCGTAAAATACCCGTGAGGGATGAATAAATGAGTGTAAATATGTGGTGTTGTTCGATCAGTCTAATTTCTTTTCCATTCTTAGCCGGATATATCTTCTATGAACAATACGAGGAGAACATTCTTGGAAGAGAATCTGGTGCAAGAGTTTCCGATGATGAGCCCTTCTGTGGAAGATATTCCTTGAAAAATCCAACGATTATTTGGAGAGCCGGCTACTCAGCCTTCTCGATTGCCCAACCTCAAGATCCTTATGCGATCTCCAGATACAAGCAAGTGAGTGACAGTGGTTTTCCTTTTCAGTTTGAATCCGTGGGCTCAAACATTATAGAGCCAATTTAGGACAGTGACACTTCAAGATTTGACTTACATAGAAGTGATAACTATACATGATTATAGAACGGTTTTCAATTGAGTGGTCTGAAACCAAAACCAAAGAAATTACTTTGAACAATCACGACAGAGGTAGAAAGCGCAATGAACCAATCAGAACTCGTTGTAAATACATGTAACGGTTGCCAAGCGCGGGAAAACGCGTGTGATCAAGTCAAGATTGGTTTTGGTCTTGCTTTTAATCAGTTGAGAAAATTGCACGAGTTTTTAGAGTGCCTATGAAGCGAAAATTGTTTTTGTGTAGTTATAAAATTTGCACTTTAACATATACGATTCCGAAGTTTTAGAGTACTGGGGTAAAACTTGTAGATTTTACAAACGCTCAAAGTTGAGCTATTTTGCTTTCAAAAATGGTCAGAGGACTGGGTCGAGTTTTTACTGAATTCCAAGTTGTGACGTCACGTTGGTGCCAAAAGTTTGTTTGCTTTCATTCCGTTCTTGCCGCCGAAAAGGATTGTAGAAAGAGAAAAGCATGTCTAGCGATTCTGTGAACGATCGATTCTGGCAACTCTCTTTGTTACGGACGCCAGCAACGCAATACCGCCCTCGCTGTCGCTTATCTTTCGTCTCTTCCGCCATGATGAATTGCAATTCTTGGCACCAACGTGACGTCAGCGGTTATTGTCACCTGGCATTTTGGCCGCGCGGTTCGAATACCATTTTTGAAGGCAAAATAGCCCAACTTTGAGCGCTCACAAAATCGGCAATTTTTACCCCAGCAATCTCAAACTTCGAAATCCCGTGTTTGAAAGGGTAAATTTTATAACTACCTAAAGACAGTTTTCGCTTCATGGGCACTTTAAACCAATCTCGGACGGTAGAAATGCAAGACAAAAGCAAACGTTAAAATGAGTCAATCGAAAACCGCTCAATGGAAGCTTCTTTTGGATTTAATTGTTATCAAATTTAAGTTCTAAGCTCGCGTAGTGTTTTCAAGGCAAGCGAAGGTAAACATTTCCAGGCTGAGCACAGATCTATGGTAGATTTGGAGGTGTGCGAAAAGCGCTATAAACTGGCTTTGTAAATAAAAAAGGCATATTTGTCAAAGCGCCTGTTTGATACCGGAATTATTTCCTCCATGTAGTTTTGCTTCGCCTACAAAGGACCCATAAAAGACGAGGTGAGATTTCAAGTGAAATACGAGGAAAACGACCAGGTTCGCTACACTTATCACACCTACGATTTCGTTAGACTATCTTCCCGATCCAGCTGGGGATTTTCTTGTATAAATGTGTGGGAACGCATCAAAACTGAATATTCGGCAGAGATTGGACCTCAAGTTGAAATGAACAGTATTGAAATTGTGCGCTTGGACGGCGAAGGTCAGCACGATATTTTCATCGATAACGTTTGGATTGGAAAGACCTCGATAGCTGGTAAGGATTTGCAGTAATATTTTCTTGCTGACTTAATGGCTTTAGGTGGCCGAACACAGTTTTCCAGTACACAGGTATTAGTAAACATTATTTGAAAACTACGTACTTCTGAGTACCCGAAATTAGCATGGTGCAAGATTAACTAAAGCCGCGGCCACACGAGCGATTTTTTGCTCGCGCAGGTGATGCGATTTTTTCAAATTTTGTCGCGTCGCCAGCGCGAGATGAAAATCGCACGTGTGGCCACCCTCGAACTGGCGACGCGACAGGTGAAGAAATCGCAAGAAAAAAGTCGCCGGAATTGAAATTTTCGCGACAAAATCGTAGAGATAGCGCCCGTGTAGCCACCCTGCAACTAAGCCTCGTCATTCGCAATAGCTCGGGAAACGCCGGGATATCAACGACTGAAATTTCCGTCAGCAGTTGATGGTAAAATCCTTGTTCCTTTCTCTTTGCGAGCCACGGACGGACCCACGTTGACCTTTTCTTAATTTTCTTCTTCTTTTGTCTGCTTTTTATCGTCAAGAAGAAGAATGCAAATAGGCGATAAAACAATATCCTCGTCTGAAAGGGCCGTCCGCCATGTCTGTTTATAGCGCCAGGTCTCTTGAAGTATGCGATTCACGCGGCTTTCAATTTGTCGCCAAACTCGCTAGAATTTGTCACTCGTGTAGCCACCCTCTCGCGCTGGCGACGCGACAAAATTTGAAAAAATCGCATCACCTGCGCGAGCAAAAAATCGCTCGTGTGGCCGCGGCTTAAGAAGGAATAAATTTTGATACTTCTTGTTGAGCAACCCTAGCGCGCGCTTAATAGCATCACTAACAGAATCTGTAAAGCGCGCGCAAACTGTGTTCGGCCACCTTAAAATGCAAAGCTGTATACTAACACATACGTACACCTTCTTTTAGGTACTTGGGTGACTGGGCGAGATTTGATTGTAATACTGTAAATCATGCAGTGTCGAAAGTAATTCGCGTTTGGTTTAGTTTTGTCTTAATGGACCCTGTGTTTGATCTCACGCCACTTTATCAGTCAATGACAAACAAAACCAAAACCAATCGTAACTTTTTTTTAAAATTTATTATTTTTATCATTTCATTTCATTTCATTTCATTTCACATTACCAATTACAAAACCAACAGTGACTTGCTCGCACCTTTACATGTCTCTGCTTCGAATTCTTATTGGCTCTTTGCGCTGTTTACGTGCGTTGTGGTTGGCCAGAGTAATTGCTTTGGTTTTACGTCACTCGATTAAAAAAAGGCTCTTAAGAGACCCCGTTAGGGGGGAGGGGGGGGGGGGAGGGCTAGACTAGTTATTCCTTACCCCTTAACATTTTCCCCATTTAACCCTTAGCCATAACTTCGAAAGCCCATTAATAATTTATAATTATTCATTAATGATTCATAATTGACCTATCGAATGATCGATAAAACATCACGTGCAGTGGTTTTAAAACCCGATCAAACCTCCTCCTTATTAGTATGTGGTGTTTAATGTTTTTCTCGTATGCTAATTTCCAACGTTCACAAAAGCATCGTTGTTATGAACTCTTTTGGCACACGCTTTTCCAGGAATGTTTTGAAGCCGTTCAAAAAACTCGCAGCTCGCTGCGCCTCGTGGTTTTAAATCCCGATAAAACACTGCTCCTCGTGTTTTAAACATTACGTTATTTTGCCAATCCTGTCCCTAAATGCTCTTACAGGATGTCAATGGAGAACGTTCGCATGTTATATTTTTTTTAAATCCGAGTTTGATAACGAAAAAGAGTTGTTGAAAACTGGCAAAAAGTCTTGACAGCTCTGCTTCTTACCAACTAGCACATCCCCATTTTGACAAGTTTACACAAGACCAATTGAATTTGCTTACTCAAGTTTTCAACCGTTATTTAGATATGTTTAAGTTGGCGTTTTTAAAGGGAATGGGAGAAAATAATAGTTATAATAATAATAATAATAATAATAATAATAATAATAATAATAATAATAATAATAATAATAATAATAACAATAATAATAATAATAATGTTGATGATAATGATGATGATCACGATGATCATGATGATGACAATAATAATAATCATAATTATCAGTCATAAACAATTTTTGTGTGTCAAGTAAAAACTTGATTGATTCGTTTTGCCTAAGAGGAATTCTGGTCAGCAGTATTTCAGAGCGCTATTTTGTAGCACTTGTCCCAAATCTTTCTCCGTTCGCTCGTTCATTCATTCATTCATTCATTCATTCATTCATTCATTCATTCATTCATTCATTAGTGGGTTGGTTCGTTCGTTTGTTCGTTCGTTCTTTCCTTCCTTCTTTCATTCATTTAATGTTTACTCGTGTTTGTTTCAGTTACACCGACAAAACTTGGCGCAAGACCGAATGGTTTTATTATCAAGGATTTCCAAGTTGAAAAGAATGATCAAAACTGGACCATCAGTCTCCTTCCTGCAAACTGTGGTTCCCCTGTTCCACTGCTCGCTGTTGTGGACGCCATCTGGGGCAATAATAGTGGCCGTAATAGTGCTGTCTTTACTGCAAAAGGTCTTACCTCAAATGCCACAGTGACGCGAATACAAAAAGCTTCGCCTCGAGTCCGTGGAACGTTTAACATTACATACAAAGGAAAAGTTGTCAAAGGTGGGTGTCATTATTCAGTTTCCGAATACCTCAAACAACTTCGCAAACAGTAGTCTGAAATGTCAACCGTCTGCACCCCCTAACCCACAGGGGGCCACACCCCCTTTTGGGTTAGGGGGAGGAGACGGCTGACATTTCAGACTACGTAAGTAGCAGCTTGCGAAAGTGGAGACGAATTTTACCTTAATTTACGTCAAGTTGCCGATGATCGCAAACAAAACTTGAGAGGTAAGGAATGTTCTACCTTTTGCATCTTGTTTGCGACGATTTGGAACTAACGCAATGTTTACATAGAAAGAAAAAGTGATAAAAGATGGGTGATGTTAATTAGTTTCCAAATGCGCGAAACAACGTTGCAAATATTTGGCGATGGCTTATTCGCAAACAGTTTTTGTAACGCTAGAAACACCTTTTACGTTGATTCCCGTCGATCTCCGATGATTGCAAGCAAAACGCGTTCTACTTTTGCGTCGAGAGAAAACAACAACGTGGATACTATCACAGACTGTTTGTGATCAACCGTCGACCAGTTTTGAGCAATTGAGAAGTTCTGACGAATTAGGAGCTAGTACGAAACAATAAGATGGCGTCCTTTTTGAGACGCAAAGCCGGAGAGGCTAGGAAACCAAAAGAAAACGGTCAGAGGGCAAACACCAGGGAATTTTTTGGTGTGTATAAGCCGCTCGGTTGCCGAACTTCTGACCCTATTTCGCATCAACATTTATTTTTCCAATAGCCATTTTCAAGACCTGGTCTCCAAAGTACATCCCGTTTTCACATTTTCTGATCAATGCGATTTAAAAAAACTACACCCGTTTTCAAACTAAAATGATTCAAAACCCCTACCCTAATCTGAGTAAACAAACTTTGTTTCGTGGTGCCACAACTGGCTCCAGTTGTTCAAAGAGTGGATAACGGTATCCAGCGGATAAAATGTATTGGTTGTAGTACATTTTAGCTTTCTACACTTTCCCCTCAGAAAAAAATGAATTTGTGAGAGGGGTGGTTTGGAAGAAGCAGAAAAAAATTGACACTTTGCCCCGGAAGTGGCCGTAAAGAAAGGAATATGGATCCAAGCCATTGAAACGAATAGTCCTATGTATTCTTACTTAGTCTTCTCGTTGCATTTACCAGATGTTCCCGCTAACATTTCCGAGGCACGTCTTAAAGATCGGTTAGAGGAAGAATTTGAAGAAGGCATCCTTGCCGTGGAAAGATCCGGGACATGCGCCGGCTTCCTATGGAAGGTCACGTGGCAGACAAGAGGCGGTGATCATCCTACTATGCAGGTCAGCGGTGACGGTCTCAGTGGTAATGACGCATCTGTAACAGTGCAGACCATTGTGAATGGCGGCTTGTTCTTGGATCCAATTCCTGGAGAGTTTTTGCGAATGCCGAAATCTTCAGGGCAGGTAGGTTACGCAGCTTGTCGTCACGCAACACCTCTCCCAAAGAATGTAGCCTTGCGTGACGACCAAGGTTTCCTTTCGATTGATGAAGACTGAAAAAGAAAGGAACTCGACAAATATTTTCCCAAAATGGAACAAACAGGTTAATTTAATAAGGGTTTTATTACAATACCTCTTTTGCAAATTTGCCGACAGCTAGTGTGAGAAGGCCGAAAACTAGAAGTGTAGCAATATTCAGGGCAAACAACGAATCGTTTAGGTAAATTAGCTGTTTGGAAGACCCTTAATCCCCTATAATTTTCTAAAGGGAATTTTCACCTCGAACTTCTGTGATAAGGGACATTTAAGACCTATTGTTTTCGGATTGATTAGAATTTGGTTTCGGTTACCGAAGAAGGGTCAGCTAAGATTTTGAGAAAGGAAATAAGACCTAAGGTTTTCGAGAAATGGAAAAAATGCCCTAGTAATATTAATTTCGAAAAGACGCAAGTTCTCCTATAATGACCGAACAGATAAAATATTATAGCGCGGCCTGAAATGAACCTACAGAGCTTTAAAGGCACTCCAGATAGCCTAAAATTGCGTTTCAAAGGATTTGAGAGAAAGCTATCGTTGGGTGCCCCTGAATATTATCATAGACACGTTTAGGGATCTTAAACAGCTATAACGGCAACGGAAACGAAAACGTCACTTGAAAATATAACTTCTGTGACTGTAATTCTGTAGGCTTTTTCGTCTAATTGTTTATTTATTTATTTACTTTTTTTTCAGGTGGTTGTGGTCGTAAATGACATTATCGGATCCTGCAACAACAACAATTGCTCGTTTAATTATTCTGCCAGTCACACCCCTCAGATCACCTCCATATCACCCCCGTCAGGTGCAGGCGGGCCCCCCGGTATTGGGACCGTTATCACTATTCGTGGCTCAGGATTTTCCACAGTAAAAGAAGAAAATGTTGTCACAATCGGTGGCTCTTCTTGTATCATCCAAACTAGCACCATCGACAACATCACGTGCCGAGCAGGTAAGTTGTCTTCTTATTTAGCTTTATTTACTTCAAGGTCAATATCGTTTTTTGCCTAACGGTTTACTGCGCCTTTCAATAACATGCGGACTCTGAAGTTCAAGATTCAACCAACCGTTACGCTTTCCACTATCATTGCATCCGACATAATCTCTTTACGACAGACAAATTCTCATCGTAGGCCTTATCCAATCATAAGTGGCGTCCAGTTACCGCTCAGTGACGCACCACATGTTCTTTATCACGGAATTTGTATATTTCTTTGTCAGATTACGGCCCTGGTGGAACTCATGAAGTCAGGATTTCCGTAAAAGGCAAAGGTTTGGCCGCTAATGATCAGCAACTCAACTTTACTTACGTCATCAGTGCGACTTCAGTTACTCCGTCCAGCGGAAGCACGGCGGGTGGAAGTGAAATTACCATATATGGCAGTGGCTTTGGAAACAGGATAAGCAGTGCCTCGGTCTCATTGGGAGGCTCTCCATGTGATATCATAAAGATCAATATGTCCCACATCACGTGCATAACAGGTGCTCATGCCGCCGGAAGTGTCACTGTGAGTGTATCAGTTGATGACAGCTCGACCACCGTTGCCAATGGTTTCCTCTATGACGCTTCATTAAACATTCAAGTCACCAGCTTAAGCCCACTGGAGGGGAGGGTAAGCGGCGGTGACGTCATAACCATTTCTGGTTCCGGTTTTGTCAACACGACATTGGTGAAAGTGGGAAACGAAAACTGCGTGATACAAAGTTGGTCACCCGGGCAGATAACTTGCGTTACACCACGTCACGCTCCAGGAAAATTTTCTGTCAAGGTTGTCACGCCAGGGAAAGGTTATGCCGTGATCCCTGAGCAATACAAAGAGTTTGAGTTCACATTTGTTGTGCACTCCATCTTCCCTCTGAACGGCTCAGTAGCTGGAGGAACCCACGTGACCTTCATGGGACGAGGGTTCAACTGCAGCGAGTCACGCACTGTTATCACGGTACATGCCAAACCATGCAAAATAAGGGAATGTAACTCAACGCATGTGACTTGTGAAACAAAAGACATATTTGAAACCATCACAGTGAATAATACTGGATCCCATCCAGGTTAGTTAACGTCAACTATTTACATTTTATTTTCGTGCTAACACAATAGGCCATTTCCGGGGGTTGGCCTGCACCGTTTTGCAAGGTCTTGTTGGGAGGACATAAGAACGAACACGGAAACATTGTTCCCAGCCCTAAAAGCAATGCAGCTGCAGGTTAAAAGGGTCCAGTAAAAATAGAGCTTTTGAAAGATGCAGGTTGACTGGATTCTCGAGTTGTTTTGAATCTCACTGTGAAAGCGAAGCTAAGTACAAAGCTTTTCATGTGAAAATCAGTGTTTTGCATATGAATGAAAACTAATTCTCCTTAAAAAAAAAAACCTATACACAAAGCCTCGCTTCCATACTGAGGTTCTAAGCAGCTCGGAAACGACCTATTCATTCCCCTTCAGACTACGTTAACCTCGGGACCAATCAGGAGCGTTTTGGTGCCGAATTCGTTTAGGCGTTTACACACAAAACATGAATCCGGAATGAAGAGTTTCGAGATTCATCAAACAGCCGTAAGCTAAATAAGCAAAACACGGCGTTCGCGTCCGCAGATCGTTGATTTTCTGCTAAGTAAAAAATTTTAACTCGTTTCAAAATAACTTCCACCCTATTTCTTGTATTGGCCAGTTGACAAATGCGTCGATTCTTTTGACATCGTCTTACTTACCAGTCTCATTCCCGCAAGTCGTCATTTTGTACAGAATGTGGGCCAACTATGCTCTACAAGTATTTTCACATCGATCGTTTACCCTAGCAATTCGCACTTTCGATAGAATCTGAAGTATCTTTTCACATTACGGGTCTAAAATCGCCCGTACTCCGCACGCAATTCATGGTGTAGTAGAAACTTCCCTTCTCCGAGTAGGTTTATTTTAAGGACAAGGAACAAAAACTTAAATATGAAATAAATGATCACGAGTTGCCGTACTTTCTAATGTAAACCTTGTTCTTATTTTATCAGAGTTTGGACGTGGATACGAATGGTCTCCAAAGCACGTGACCTGTTACCAAGGTGACACCGTTGAGGTAGGGTAACACTTAACGGATGAAATTCCTTCTGTTAATTCATACAAATTTTATCATTATCCTTAATTTTTGCTAAAATTCAAAAGAGAGCATGTACAACCCTTTCTTGAAAGGGACGGAAGAGAGAAGGACGATAGCTCCTTATACAGTGCACTAACGCAGTTTGTGACTACGCGGGAGAAGCATCTCTTAGCAAGGGCTATTGAAATCGAAAATCAAATTGGGGGTAACCAAGCATTTTTCAGAGATGATTTAAATACATAACTGTGTATGGCGTTTTTTTTACCATGTTTATGCTTGATTATCTGTGAACATGCGCGGTAACCCCCAATTTCCTTTTCGATTTAAATAGTCCTTTGTAAGATCTTCTTTTCCCGCATATTCATAAACCGCGCAAAGGTACCCTTGACTTAGCTACCGTCACCGTCCTATAAGGGGCAGTGTCACTGATTTTTAGTGTGCCTTTGAATAGCGAAAAACTCATTTGTATCGATGGGAATGTTAAAATAATGATTCAGTAATGTTAACAATTGCCCTACGAGTATTCAAAAACAAGTATTTGTTATCTTTTGCTGTAGATGGCTTGGATGGAAATGGATTACAACTTGAAAAAATTGACCAATTGTTTCAAATACTTCTTGCGGATTTTGGAGAAATTGCTAAAAAACTTATTTATAGTTACATCATTGGAGAAATCAGTTAATATTTCCCTCCCGGTACTCAACGAACAATTTTATGTTAGAGAAAAGGTTCTGTTCTAAAGTTTTGACTAGCGTTGGTCAAAATACGGAAAAATCACCTTGACAGTGTCCCTTTAAGAAATAAGAATTTCGCGGACCACCCCGAGACGGCACAGAACGCATGCGCAGCAGTTAAAGGAGACGCCGTCTACAAGAGGTCAATTAATTAATTAAGAAAATACTCCATCTCCATCTAAAACTTAGTGCCATCAATACAAAACTAAAATAACAAACACGTGTTGAAAACGCCTTTGGTTTTCGTTTCGCAGTGGAAGTGGTCTGGTCAGGAATTCTCCAAAGTAAGCTATAATGTCCATCAAACCGCCGATTCTTCCTCGATCGCGTACGATGGGTCTGGGTTTCGTAGCGGTAGCAGCAGAACTGGCAGTTTTAAACACAGGTACAGTGCAATGTAGTTTTGATAGAGCCGTAAACTTTGACACAACGAACATCCGGATATCACAATTTATAACCCACCGCGTGATTAATTTCCGCGCGTCCACTTTGGACAAAACGCCTTGGTGGAACAAAATTGGACGGCGGTTGTCAGACGATAACAGTCGGCCGATTTTTTTCGACGACAAATTAAAACAAAGAAAGGACGTCACACTTTTAGGTCTTAGTTGCAATCCAATGACAGTTTGGTAAGTGATGTATCAAACACGAGACACAGTGTTTCAGCTGATCACATATCACACCGAGAAGAGAGTTGGAAATACGATGCGTAGCGGAGTATTTTTTTGACGACTTTCGAGGTTTTTGATATAAATTGTGATAAAACACTGTGACGAGTGTTTGATATTATTTCTCAAACAAACTGAAAACAGCCCACGTCGAACTGTGTCTTGTTCATTACCTCTATATTTGCTGGCTGAGAACACAGAGCTAATCCATGATCACGCTGGCGTGAACTTGTGGCTGGATATCTATAGATTTATGCATGCAGAACCAGACGTCAAGCATAGTTGCCAAAACCTCTTGCACAGTGAGCAGCAGTAAAGAATTTACAAAATACCATAATCCACTGGGGAAAGTGTTAAGTGTTGCAAAACGCTGCCAAGTTTAGCCCAAAATGATGAAATAGTGTTTTAAAGGTATAAGGAAGCAACTATTGGATTCGGCTTTCCCATTTTAGCAAGAATTATCAAGGCCAAGGTTTAACTTGTGTGCCTTAGCCGATTACTGCTTTAGCTTCTCTCGGAAACTAAGGGACTCCACGGGACCCTACGGGACCATAACAAAGCTGGATTGGGATAGGAATATTAGCTAGCACGGGATTTCGGGACGAAACGAATATTAAATTTGAAAGCTCACATTGGACTTTCCGTAGGTTCCTTGCGCCAGGTGTGTATTACTATGCGGGCAGCGGATCTGTTTTAATGAAAGGAGTCATCAAGGTGCTTCCAGCATTCAGAACACAGACTGGACCAATCAGAATCAAGAGAGAAGGTATCACATAAATGTTTCATTTTCATTATCGACTGGACGTAATCCAGTAAAGGGTGACCATTCAAATGAAAGTTACTGACTGGAAAAATGCTTTTCTTTGCAGTAAAATATGAATCTGAGTTTGGATTTTGTGCATGAAATCCCGGAGTGTGGTCATTCAAATGGAAGCTACTAGGCAGCACTTTCAAGAGGGGCTGTTTATTACGTAGTACAAGGCGGTTCTAATTTTTTGAGTGTACGGATAAAATTATAAAGTGTGAACATTCAAATTGAAGAATCTGGTTACCGAGCAGTATTTCTTTAGCGTACTAGTTAGTTTTCAATGTTTTGCGATATTCTTTCTTGCCATGAGCCCCAGAAATCATTGATGGCTAAATAGCAGTTTTTTGTCCGACTAAACAAACATCACTCAACCCTGCAATTCGTATTGATGACTTCCAAATATAGCCTTCTTCGTGATCAGTCTGGATTCTCAAAACTCACAACAGCTTTTTATGATTATGATTAGCATTTGCTCCACAAGCACGCGTTGGCAATAATCATTCCATATCCAACAAGCGCTAGTGGAATAATTGTTTTATTAAAAACAGGCGACCAAGATTATTGCTAGATCTCGCTGATTTCGCTTTGCTAGAACAACTAAAGGACAATTTAATGGTCGCTATTTCTCAGGCATGGTATAATGGTTCGTATACCATGGCCGCTACAATTATCCAGTTTTTAAAAATTATGATATTATATTGCATAGTTTATATAGGGTGGCACCCTATATGATCGTAAGTTAGCTGCACGCCCTTTACGGCACGCTTCATACCCGTTTCTGCTGTGTGTATGAATTCCAATTTCCTCATCAAGTTGTCTGTGATTAGCCAAATGTAATAACCTTGAACTGTTTTGGGAAAACTGAAATCCATTTCGTCAATACTGTTTGCTTTTGCTTAGGGTATGAAGCACGTTACAATCTCACTTCGCTTCCAAGCTCCTCTCCTAAATGCCAATCTGGGAGAATTGACGCTGTTGCTGGCTGCAGCTCTTCGTCGTCAGCTGAGAACTCAGGTCGGAGCTTTACCTATTCCCCGTGTAGCACGCCTCGAGTGTTCTCCGTTTTACCTCCTCGAGGAACGAGCGGGGCTGTTATTACAATTCGCGGGAATGGCTTTAGTGATGAATCATGCCACAACAAAGTGACTTTCACCTCGCATGTCTGTCAGGTTATCTCCTGCAATGAGACCACGATCACTTGTCAGCTTGGTACAGCGAAATCTCCACCCTCCGGTGAGCAACTTGATGTGGCGGTGAAAGTACTTAACAGAGGCTTCGCGTTCGTCAAAGCAGCTTCGGGTGAAACTGCACAATTCACGTTGAAGCCGAGTATAACTGCAGTGTCACCAAGTAGCGGTTCCCAAGCGGGTGGCACTCGACTCACGATATCGGGCAATGGGTTCAGCGAGACTACTGATAAAAATATTGTGCGTATTGGCGGAACCATTTGTGACGTTGTCGACTCCAGGTTCACCAGCCTTGTATGCGTTACACGAGCCTCAAACACTTCCCAGTTGCAACACGTCAACGTAACAGTTAGTGGTAGTAGCGGCGAGTGTGTTGCCGCTAACATTGCGGACTGTCAATATACATTCGCGTCCGACAGGACCCCAGTGGTGATCACAAAGACCCCGATTAGCATTAGCAGTCCTAACACAGAATTTCGATTTATAGTGTCACGGCTTCCTTCCGAAACCTCCGATGTGACGGTGAAAGTAGGTAACGCAATATGCAGGGTGACAGGGCTTGACTCTTCGTTACTCACGTGTGAGATTACAGGAGCGGTGGCTGGAAACCACAAAATTGTGATCCACGTGTCAGGGAAAGGAAATGCTCAGTTTGATAGTGGTGCGGCAGACGTTGTTAATAGTGAGCCGAGAGTGTCCTCGGTCTCGCCATCACAGAGCAGCGTTAATGGAGGCTTGACCGTAACTGTCGGTGGGAATGGATTTGATCCAACGCCAGGAAAAACTAGAGTGACTATCGGAGGTGCGCCTTGTAAGATTGTAAATGTAACACATGGAGAAATCAAGTGCGTGACACCACCACACCCCGCCCAAGCATCAGTAACATTACAAGTAACGGTTACTTCGGAATCTTCGCGTCGTCGCAGAAATGTGGGAAGCTCCTTCCCAGCAGCTTCTATCGCTTTTACCTTAGCCCAGACCCCTGAAGTAACGTCAGTTTCCCCTTTAACAGGGAGAGGCGGCCAAGCGTTGACTCTCTCTGGAAGTGGTTTGGAGCCGTTGCCGTCGCACGGCGAAGTTGTAGTTCATATTGGGGATGTGCCATGCACAGTAACCAGCTCGTCGGGAAGCTCTGTTGTTTGTGCGCTGGCTGCACACGCCGCCGGTTCAAACAGGGTGGACGTGATCGTACCAGGTAAAGGAAGAGCTACTTCAGGACTTTCCTTCGTGTACACCTTAAGCATAACCGGTGTTAATCCCAATGAGAGTGGCTTCGGTGGCGGGCGCCTTCTTATGTTGCAAGGGTATGGATTTGATAACTCAGCTGTGATCACGATTTGCGGCAATCCGTGCATCATTAGATCCAATCACGCTACGACAACAACACAAATATCGTGCGAGGCGCCCATGAATCCTAATCACGCGGCAGGAGTCGATCAACAGTGCGACGTGGTGGTAACTTTGAACGGCTTAACCTCTACACTTGCGAATGGTTTTACTTATAAAATCGCGATGACCTCGAGGATAACCTCCATCGCGCCACCCCGGGGAGGGAGAGGTGGGGGAACATCTCTCACCATCCGTGGCACTGGTTTCAGCAGTACACAAAATGATAATGTGGTGACTATAGACGGTACCAGCTGCACTGTCACATCCGCTTCTTCGACTGAAATTGTGTGCAGGACTGGAAATCACAGCAGGACGATTGAGACGAGAGTTCGAATTGATGTAGGGGAGAATGGCAAGGCCCTGGACGATGGAGGATATTTCTTTTACGTGGACGTTTGGTCGTCGCCATACACATGGGGCAACAAACCCCCTCCTGTAGAAGGTCAGCAGTTTTTTTTTGTTTTTTTTGTTTTTTACATTTTAATCGCAACAGAGAACGTTTTTAATTAGAAGTGAGCCGATGCAATTGGTTTTGGTTTAAAATGTTGGCACTTGATAATTTCAGCGCTTTAAGTATGCTGGGCGTTGTGCATAGTCAGCAGACTTAAGAAGGAAAGTAGAGAAATACCAAAACTCTCAAAGACTGAAACAGTTAAAAGAAAAAGCAAAAACTGTTCATATCCTAAAGGCTCACATTGCCACAACGCACCATTCACCAGATCTTTAAGTCTAAAAGCACTAAACCTAGATAGCTTAAGCTAATTCAGGTGTATACGCAGGAACAGGTCTTATAGTCTTCGTAGGTGGCCAGGCGCCCACAAGGATGTAACTGCAGGAAGGGCGGCCGTCAGTTGAACGCCTTTAGAGTAGCTTCGATTCACTGAAAAAACTTTTTTATTCCCACTCCCAGTTGTTTCCCAGTTGGGTTAACTTCTGATGGACTACCGTCCCATCCAAAGGGTAGAAGTGATACTCTAAGTCACTTCATACCGGGTATTCTGTCAAAGACTACTAAGCTTCCTATTCAGGGGGGAGAAGTAATAATTCAAGTTAATTCATGTTGGATATCTTGTGATGGACTTGTATCCCATCCAGGGGGTAGGTGGGGGGGAATACTCCTAGTTGCTGCAGTTTACAAAAACCGAAGTAATGTGACCCCGTGGACCACCATATCTCCTTACTATCGCGTTTTTCTAAGCTATTTTTTTTCTCATCTACAGGAGCCGTTATAAACAAAGGGCAAACAATTTTACTTGATCAAGACACGCCCGTCCTCAAATTGCTTCTGATTCAGGGAGGAAAGCTCATTTTTGACATGGAAAAACCTTCTCTTCACTTACAAGCGGAGAATATTCTAATTACCGATAATGGAGTTCTTCAGGTAGGAACAGAAGATAAGCCGTTTCCAGGTAATGCGACCATCACTTTGCATGGACACGTTCGATCTAAAGAGATACCAGTTTTTGGCACCAAAACACTTGCGCTCCGCGAAGGAACACTAGATCTTCACGGTCTACACGTGCCTATCACGTGGACGCATTTAAGTTCCACAGCAGACGTCGGCACCACTGAACTTCACCTATTAAAAGCGGTCACGTGGAAACCTGGAGATGAGATCATTCTAGCACCAACTGGAAAATCACAGCGCGAGTTTGAAGAACTTACTATCACTGGTGTTAGCAACGGAGATAAAACCCTGCATATTACACCAGCCCTTAGATATAAGCACATCTCAATTGTTCAGACTTTTGATGGCATACACCGCGTGGAAACGCGCGCAGAGGTCGGTCTGCTGACGCGGAACGTGCGAGTGCGAGGCTCGGTGCAATCTGAGTGGACGGAAACAATTGAGTCTTGTCCTGATGAATTCGCACCAGGACAGTTTCAAACCCAAACCTGCTTTCAAGGAAAGTTTGGCGAGGAGATTGGAAGCGATGAATTTGGCGTTCAGATTATGATCCATGCACCTGAGGAGAGTAAGAATTTGGTGACAGCTAGGTTCAGCCACGTGGAGATCTCGCACGCGGGGCAAGCATTCCGTCTTGGTCGTTATCCAATTCATTTCCATCTTAGTGGTGACGTGACTGGATCATATGTCCGTGGCTGTGCAATACATCATAGCTTCAATCGAGCCATCACAATGCACGGCATCCATAATCTTCATGTGAGCCGCAATGTCGTTTTTAACGTCCGCGGAAATGCTTTCTTCATGGAGGACGGCATCGAAACAGGAAATGTGGTCGAGTTTAACCTTGGAATATTTGTCATCGCTTCTTCATCCGCGCTAAATGTTGATATAACTCCAGCAACATACTGGGTTACAAACGCCAATAACACCGTGAGACATAATGCGGCCGCTGGCGGCAGCCATTTTGGGTTTTGGTACCAGATGTTTGAGCACCCGGATGGCCCTTCCTTTAGAAGTGATTACTGCCCCAGGAATGTTTTCATGCATGAATTCTTCAATAACTCCGCTCACTCCTTTGGCCGCTATGGTTTGTGGATTTTTCCGACTTATCATCCTTTGGAGGGAGGGCGTTGCAACTCAAAAATTGCGAAGCCCGCGGTATTTGGTCGATTCCTTACCTATAACAATATGCGCGGAGCAGAGGCTGTCGAAATTGGGGCCGTCCAAATGAAGGACTTTCTAGTGCTTGACAATGATATTGCTGGAATAGAGTACGTATTTGGAGGCTTAATGGACTCTCCTAGAGGGGGAGCCAGGATTGTTAACGCACTCATCGTTGGCCACAGTCAAGCAAGCGAGGGACTGGAACTGAAGATCAGCAGTAACACGCGATGTACGGAGTCTGGTATCAGGCTTCCACAGTTCTCTAAGCTAGTTGTAGAAAATGTGACCTTTGTGAACTTTGACCGTTCGGGATGCACCTGCTACACCACCTGTGCGCAATGTTCAGAATTCAAAAAGAGAGGTGGCTGGACTACACATACGTCGAAGAATCGTTTTGTGAACGCTCCTCGCCGTACGGCCTTTCAGTGGAATCACGAAGCAGTTATACTTGATCTGGATGGAAGCTTTACTGGTTATGTAAATGGAAGCGTTGTGCCGACTAATGCAAACCTTCCTCCCCAGCATTGCACCGTCTACCCGCAATACAGCCATGGTCCTCACAATGGGAGCGTCTGTGATTCAACTCTAAAGTTCAGGAGATTTGCGTTCAACAATGTTGCGCCATCTTCTCTGAAAAGCAAAAATGTTTTATTGACCAACGAGCATGGTACTGATGTGGTGCCGTACTGCCTCAAATGCGCCACTCACCCTGAAGGCTGGTTGACGACTGTAATCTTAGGCAGTTCATACACCATCGCATTTGAAAATGCCCAACATATAACAAACATAACCTACTCTGGCTTGTTCTATGACCTGGAGGAACTAGATCATGTTTGGATTAGTCACAATTTAACGCAGAAACCCGATCATTTTACGGTGACTGGGAAATATCAAAACATGACCGATGTCGTCCCATCTGCAGACGCACAGCACGGCAACTGGAGCTTTGTGAACGAGACAAAAGAGTTCACGTACATAGCGTCCGGTAAAAACGGTGTGCGGACAATAAACAACAATATTGTACCACGCGCAGTCCAACTTCGCGTATTTCGCTGCTTCTACGAGGACTGCATTATCCCTGTGCCGCCCCCTCCACCGGAGGGCAGACCGGCGCAATTTCGGCGTTGGTCGATCGCCGATGACTGGGAGGGAAGTGAGCCTTTGTATGGCGGTTATGGTAGAAGATTGCCTCACAACGGAAGCAACGTCATGATACTGCCAGACTGGTACATGTTGGCGGATATACCGCTGCCATATTTAAACAAGCTTCTGGTGTACGGGACTCTTGAGATTGAGGACATGCCAGGAATGGTCATCAATGCTTCCATCATATTCATCAGTGGAGGTCTGATCGTAGGATGGCCTGACAAACCGTACCTTTCCAATATACTAATAACTCTCCAAGGCGACGTGAACAGTGAAGAATATCAGCCCACACAGGGTGTTAATGTCGGTAGCAAGGCCATCGCAGCGTTCGGGTTCCTGTGGCTTCATGGCAGACCGAAAGCTATCTGTTGGACGAAACTTTCAGTAACAGCGGAAGTCGGGGATGTTTACTTGATACTAGTAGAAGCAGTGGACTGGAATGTTGGTGACGAGATCGTCCTCACGTCGACTACCGTTAAGCCAGAGCAGACCGAAAAGTTCATTATAATAGCCATCTCACCAGACAGACAAAATCTGACACTGAACGCGCCTCTCCGGTATAAGCATATCGCAGAAACTCACACGGCCGGGAACTGGACATACACCTTAGCAGCGGAAGTAGGACTGCTGACCAGAAATATTGTAATAGAAGGCGCAGACAACCCTTCTGGGGCCTGGGCCGCGTCGTTTGGATGTCGTGTTCTGGTTGTGGGAAGCGGCCGGATTGAGTACGTGGAGATAAGGCGTTGTGGACAGGAAGGATGGATTGATGACTTTGATCCTAGGTGAGAAATATTTTTTCAGCCCTGTGAGCCCTGTAAACTGACCGACAGCTAGTTTCGCCTCTGAACTTGAAGAAAGTAAAGAAAGCCACCAACAAAAATTAAGTATCTTAAGCAAATTCTCCCAACTAGTAAGTTAAGAAATGGATGGAGAACAGTAAAGAGAATCTGCGTGTTGATATCACACCTTAAAAAATTCAATTCAGCTTTGGCGAAATTAATCAGATAAAGTTATATTAATAGGCCATTTTCATGATGGCGTCATTTTGCTACAACTACCAGAATTCATTTCGTTTTCCTTTTCAAATTCAGCAAAGAATTATAGCACTAATTAGCATGAGAAAACAAAACCAGAAGGATTCTGGTAGTTTTAATAAAATGACGCCAAAGTGATAAATTATGTCCTATTGAGGGGTGAAGGAAAATATTAAACCACTTTTTATTCAGCTATTCTCTGTAAATGTTATGAACCTGCTTTATCTTCTTAGCCAATAAGGACAAAATCCAAGCGCCAATGAGTCATTACATGCCTATCGGCACGTTCGCGCTCGTTCGTTAAACGCACAAGTGAACACGGAAAGAGCACAAGCATTTAGAAAAGCCGGTAAATACACTAAAGCTTGGTATAAACAATCGATCAAATACTTCGTGCTTGTGCATGTACTTGTGATTATATTCGTTTTCACTCGACTCGGAATTCTTGCGCTTTTTTCTGCTTTCGTCGCCGGAGAGAATAAAGGTCTACTGTTAGAGCACGTGATTCGCGTCACTGTGAAGTTTCGTAGGAAATTATATTCTTCCATCCATGTAACACTAGAAACCAGCGAAATGGACTGACTGACGCGAAGACTCTAAGTACGTCGGTCTCTCTGCATGTGCTATGTGCCTATTTACGTAGTTAGCTTAAAGTAAGCTCGCAATAGGCCATTTCAACAACTCAATCAGTTTTACATCACGAACTTATACAATAGGTCTGCAAAAGGTACATTTAAGGGACTTAAATCTCTCTATCTGTCACAACGAATTACGAAAATATAACTTGGTCCCCCACCCCTTCCCCCTCCCTATAAGGCCCCATCTAATAATGCCCTGATTTTTTCAATTCCAGATTCTCCCTTGCTTTTCTTAACGCCGGAGACGTAGAAGGCAACGCATCATATGTGCGTGGTAATGCAATTCATGATGGCTTCAATCCCGGTATTGGCGTCTTCGGGACTAACAATCTAGTAGTCGAGGACAATGTTGTTCATCACACCGTCGGGCCTTCAATTCAAGTCGCTGGAAAGTTTAATCGCGTTTTGCGCAACTTGGCTGTGTATTCCATTTCCATCCACACGTACAATGGTCGAAGAGAGAAGACTCTTGTGCACTGGCCAGGCGCCATTGAGGTACACAAGGCTGAAGATGTGATCCTTATAAACAACACCGTCGCTGGAAGCGAAAAGTTTGGGTTTAAGATCGATGGTGTTAAGTGCCCCTCTGAGAGTCATCCAGAAAATTCCACTTTAGAACGTAACGAAGTTCACGGCGCCTGGCATGGAATTCACTTGGCCTACAAGGAGGGAACGTCTCCTTGTACGATGATAAGGGGATACATGACATGGAGAAATATCGACTACGGAGTCTTCAGTTATCCTAAGTTCAGTGTCATTCTAGACAATCTCATTGCTGTGGATAATACCGTAGGTGTATTCCCTTATGTCTGGGGTCCTCCCGCTTTAACACACGTGACTGCCGACAAATCTGTTATCCTGAGAAACAGCCTAATTATTGGCACTAGTCCCAACTACGACTGCGCAGATTACAACACTGTACCATATGCCAGAAAACCATACCAAGGTATTGGAGCGAAGAAAGCCCCAGGAGGTAACTATGGTAACCCTTTTTGTCTTCAAGATAGTCGAAAATAAAGACGGGAAAAATACACTAACCAAATTCAAAAAATTCTCATTATCTAATTCCCAAAGGGGAATTTTCAGAGGTAGTAACATAAAGTAAAAAGATACACCAGCTAATACGCATGAATTTTCATAGAAACATAAATTATATACATTTATTATGCGCGTTTGCTACAGTGTCTAAATAAATTTAAGTAGTTATAGCAAATTGAAACAAACCAGTTTAATAACAACCTTAATCGTTTGACTTAAGTTAAGATGTTCACACGGAATTGAGCATTTTGTGGAAATTGCGCTATGTAAGTGTTACTTATTATTGGTACTGTCATTAATTTTATTGTTATCTCTTATAAGTTACTTACTGTTATTATTATTATTATTATTATTATTATTATTATTATTATTATTATTATTATTATTATTATTATTTACTTAGTTCACCACGCCGTGAAGGTCTAAAACGAGATATATTGGGCACTTTGGAGTGCCTAGTTGGTACGTCTATCTGTTTACTTATTTATTTATTTGTTTATTCTCCAACTCGTTGTACCTCACCAGGTGGTAGAATTGGTGTCACGATGACCCACTTTTGTTCAAACGAGGGAACTGGTCCTATCATGCCCTGGGAAAAACCAGGTAAATATCCCGCTATTAACGGCCACACGCTGTACGAAGACGTCACCTTCTCTGGATTTCAGGACAAATGTGGCAAGAGGCACCGAGCAGTGATGACGAATACGTGGATTGGTGACATACTTCACCCAGTAGACGTACGAGGTTTGTTACAAACCGAAACGAGTGAATTTTGTTTGTTTGTAATGTATGCTTGCTTGTCTGCTTCGTTTCTCTTCAACTCGTCAGATTGTCAAATATTTGGTAATAAAGAAATTTAGGGACAGTTAGCAGCACAGAAAACTCTCTCACATCAGTAACTTTCATTCAAATGGTCACCTTAAATGATTTCATGATTTTATTTCATCTACTAAAGATATAAAACAGCAACAGTGCTATAGAAATGTGATCAAATATGCGTAACAATTTTTAAGTGTAAAAAGTAAAAACTTAAAACTTTGGTGAGATTTTGCTAAAATTAAACAAATGGTACGAAATAGAAAAGTTACATTCAACTCGAGAGTGGACAACATCACAGTACTTTTTTTGAATAATTTCATCTACAAATTTAAAAGTTAGAATGAATTTGAACACTGGTTGTACAGCATAATAAACAGCACCACAGCAAAGTAATTCTCAGACTTTGCTTTCATAGCGAAGGTCGCCAGGAAAATACAATCCATCATGCACAGCACATTTAAAAACTCATTAATAATCCATAAGTCCATTGACCTATCAAATGGTCGATAAAACATCACGTGCAGTGGTTTTAAAACCCGATAAAACCTCCTCCTTATTAGTATGCGGTGTTTAATGTTTTTCTCGTATGCTAATTTTCAACGTTCACAAAAACATCATTGTTATGAACTCTCTTGACACACACTTTTCCAGGAATGTTTTTGAAGCCGTTCAAAAAACTCGCAGCATGTGTTTTATCGGATCTAAAACCATTGGGCTGCGCAGAAAGCCTTTCCTGTTCAGCTGGCGGTATTGTCCACCTGCGAATATAAAGTTTTGGCAGTTGAGACCAGTAGACCTGTAACTTTTCTAAGGGCTGTTTTCACTGGACCCAGATAACCTGTAGCTCTATTGTTTTTGTGTCTAGTCTCTGCTCATTGTTTTGTTTTTCGTTCTTTTGTTCTTTCGACCAATAATGCGGGACGTTGCAGACGGTACAAGTCGCCTAGTTGAGCCACCATGGCCGGAGTAAGCCGCGACAACGAGCGGTATAAGACGCGAGAAATCGCACTTTTCCCCATTCCCCTCGCGGCTTCGCTGTTCGCCCACCTTTTGCCTTTCGCCCAACATCCCGCCAGAAATTCACGCTAATGAGATTCATGTACATCACAGGGTGCCCCTTAACCTTAATTCTCACTAAAACATAAATAATTCTGTCAAACATGAAGTCATATGAAAACGAAAAAAAGGTCTGTTTTATATGAAGTGCCAAAATTCATGGTTAGGTGCATTTCTGGACATTAGTGGTCCAGTTCTTGCGATTACAATCGCTGAACCTTTCTACTGTCGTCATCAGAAGGAATTTTACCCTACCCTTTTACCTTTTAGTTTTAGTTTCCATTCTTTTTAACAATTGTCTTTTGGCCTGCGTTAATTGGACTCGTATTTTTTCCAAGCACCTTCAGATAATTAAGAGCGGCTGCCTGAGAATATCGAGAACTCGCGGTCAAAACTGAAATTTCGGATTTCCTCATATTTTGTCAGAAGAATCCCTTTAGAGAACTATTTACGAAAATGACATTAAAACTTTCCAAAGATTTTTCGTTTTCGAGAATTCCGGCATAATGTGAAATGCCGTGATCGCGGCGCAGCCGGCGTTAAATTTTGACGAGATTTGGTGCATTTTCAAATCGCTCGGGAAGGAAGACGGCTCAGCGTATTAAAACGATCTTTTGAAATTAAGTTAGGCATCCTTCTGAGAATACGGTCTTAGGAAAATATTGCTGGAGGATTCTTATTTACATGCAGTTTTCAAAGTCCGAAGATTCCTATTTTCAACATTTTTGTTGACACTTGAAATTGTGGAAACTTTGCGGACAAATATCGTGTCCTGGTACATCGAAATTTGAAGCAAGTATTATACTTTAGGAAAGCTCTATTCATGTACTGCAATATATAAAAAAACCAGCTTGGGTAATTTAAAATCCAAGCGTTGACGGAAGTAAACACATAGGGAATTTTAATATTTTTTTTTTCAAAAATGGCAGTGGTCACGCAAGGACAAGTTTTAAAATAAGTTTAAAATAAATTTATTGTTTATGTTTCAGTTCTGGTGGAATAAAACTAAGTTGTTATTCGGAGACAAAATCTCATGTATTGATGGGTTTATCCCTATAAAAAATAATTTCATTCCTAGTAGGTGATCACCGATCGCAAACAAAAAAATGAAACGTTCAGGTGTTATGTCACGCTTTCCTCGGTACGCCAGCGTCAACAATGCGAAGGATACGAAACGAAATCAGGAAATATTTCATATCAAAATGTATCTGAAACCCCCAACAGGCGGTAATGTTTCATTAAATTACTAATCGACTTGCGTGAAAAACGGCTTTGGTCCAGAAAAGTTGCGCAAAAGTCGCAGTTTTTATAAATCCTAGGTTTGTCAAAGATGCATCTCATCCTCACTGTCAATAAAATGTCGTGACAGGCACTTACATTGAGCTGGACAAGCGAAGACGAGAATTCTAAAAGCTGAAGAACAAGGTATCTGTGTTTTCAATTTGCAGGTCCTAGACTATATATCATAAACAGAACTGAGATATCAGAGACGGTAGAGAAAATCATGCTTTCACTTTAGAACAAGGCTGGCCATAATATCTTTAACGGCTACACTGCGGCTATAATATATTTGAATGAGCACTTACCGTTCCAATGCCTGCAAAATAGGCATTTAATGAACCATCCCCATTAATGCGAGCAATAGTCCACCCTTCTCAGTCCGATCCGGATAGAAGAGCACCAGAAAATAACCAAGCTTGTTTGCATATTATGGCCATCACTGTGTACATAGCTATTTTAAACTTGCTATTTATAAACAATGACGCAAAATGGTTATAAATAGCAATGTGCGTTCTTGGTTTGGAGTGGTTTGCTCGATACTAGAAACTGTATTTCTTCTTCCGCGATGTCATATTTTGCAGTTTTTATATATTTTCGTTTGATTTTGTGGCTCCGTGTTCATTTTCGTCCTTGATAGACGACGAGTCCGGTTGCGGTCAAAGTTCGTACTATTACAGCAACCTGCGTTTCTTTGGGTGAATGCCAAAAAGATATCTCCAGTCATCCAGGTCCCAACGCCAGGAAGGTGTTTGCTGACGACAAAACTGACAGTGAAATGTAATGAATCCTCGTGCGCGCATGTTAGTAAAGTTATCGATCATCTGATGTTGTTGATTGAACAGATGAAGTTAAGTTTACTGACTTTACATTGATGGAATACAAACAGCGGTGATATTTCTGATCAACCTACGATGACCCAAGAACAACATTATATGGCTGTAGTGAAGGGAGTCTGTACTGAATCGATGATTGCTGGCCAAGATGAAGTAAAGAATAACCCTGGTTACATTGTCAATGGAGAGGTAGCAATATTTTGTCGTACTTTTTACTAAGAAAAGATGATTTATTCTGACTGATTGTTGTGTTACATTAATTACTTCCGAGTTTTCAGTTTGATGCTTATGTTGTTTCTTTGATCTTACACATGATTTGCCACTAGAAATTTTTAAGGTTAGCATTAAAAAAAATTGAATTGAATTATCCAGGCATACTGAGAGAAATTTACACACAGGTTTATGCGGAGTATTGGTCCTGATATCTGCAATTTTTTTTCCTTTCAGTGTGTCATAACAGATGCACGACATGATTCAAGCAGATCAGCAGCCCACACAACTGTGTCAGCTATCTCCTTTTCGTAAGTGGCATACTCTGACAACGGGCCTCTCCCTATTAGTGAGTTACTGTTTCTACAGAGAATTGTTGAAGTTGTAGTCAAGATTCTGGATAGCTTATGCTAAGAAAATCTAGACGTTTTGTCACAATTACTTGATTTGTTATTTTGTCAAGATCGTTATTACGAACGTAGAGGATTTGCGACACTCGTTGTTTATTCGAGCATAAATAAAAATGGCGCTTCATTTGCATGTCAATAGCGTAATATAATGAACAGATTAGAGCGCTTGTATTCACATTGTATTCAAATTAGATGTAGCGAGAAGGTCATTGAAGTAAAAATATTGTTCCAAATGATTAAACCTTACCGTTTGACGAAACCGGAGTATCATCTAAGAGTATTTGCGGCGGAACATCTGCAGACGGCGGTTGTACTTGTTGACCCGGCTCTTGTCTTCCCGCTCTCTCGACATTTCTTCGGCGCTTTGTAGCCACAATTTCCCCCTCACACTGGTTCAGGAATGCCTTTAGCATTTCAACATCACCCTTCTTAACTTTTATGGTCATCTATATTCAGTATTATTAGAGGAGACAAAAAGGTTTTACTAGAACCGGTTGCGCGACGGTAAGCGTATTATCTCGAAATTCAAAATTAGCGCCATAAACCTTCAGAAATTTTCCATGTGTTCTAAAGATACAAACCTCAACATAATCTTCCATCGTGACTAACAATGTCGGCGATAGTAAAAACGAAAATTCAAACTTCTGCAAATAAAGCACAACAGACAGATTGCTTGAAAGCTGACTTTTATTTCAGGAGTATTGTATAGAGGTCTGTATGCGACGACGGTTGATTGACAAATGATTCGAAGGTACCTAAGGTACCGCTCCTTTTATAGCGCGTCTTCGTGTTTAAGGGACTCGTATTAACTCCTCCCCGAGTCCCCTCAAAACGACTGCGTGGGAGGTTACCGCCAACGAAGACCGTACACATCTAGTTAAGACGTCTAGTTTAGTCGGAAGGGGCCGAGAGGGAGAAATCTGCGTGACTAGCATTCCGCAAGCGTTGCTCGTCTTCGCGCTCGCGAAACTCATATATGCCTGAATCATCATCATCATCATCATCCTCATCATTAGTGAATCGAATAAAGGCCTTAGAGGTACGGCATGTTGCTTTGCTTTTTTTGTGAGCATGAGAAACCTGCAGTTACTATTAAATGACATCTGTAGTGCGGAAATACTTCGGATTATTGTTGAATACCTTTTTCGTGCAAGGGTATGTGTGTACTGAAGGAGATTCAAAATTCGTTCAAATTAAAGTAGCCACAGCGATAGAATGATTGCTGAGACCATAGCGGATTTTGAATATTATTTTCTCTCTTTTTTTCTTTAAGTTTTATCAGTCACCTTTCCTTCTAAGACCAGAGTATTGTGTCTCTATACCACATGGTACCCTCCTCTTAGATAAAACAATAGTTTCCCCGCTTCCTCTTCTCCCCGCATTAACTTCATTCATTGTCCTCTTTTTTAAATGTCATATTCACTCAAGATTGTTTGAGGGCCGGTTGGAAAAAGCAAGCGCCTGGGATCTAGGGATTATTTTCAGCAAACTTATATATCTATTAACAAGTTGAATGCGTTGTAACCAGCTTTAAATCAATGTTATTTTCTTTACTATGGAAGAAAATACCCAAAAAGACTCAGAAAATGCTGTTTAATTAGCTATGATAAAGGTCGTTTATTGACAGGCAGACAGACAAACAGACTACACGGGTTAGTTGAACTCCTCAGTGCGAAAAAGATGAAAATACCGCAACGTTTGTTTGATGGAAGTTTCGTCTTCAGTGAGCAATACCACGTGTAGGTGATCTATCTTCTACTCGAAAATATGCCAAAGCGCCGGGCAAAATGGAATTTTATCTCATATCAGCGGTATCGAAGCGGCAGGCAAATACAACTCGGATACTACACTGTAGTTATAAAAACGTAAACATGTCATTAACCCTAGCTATCGACTGTGAGGTAGAAAATGTCGCTGTTTCGTACAGATTCATTTAAGAACTGAGCAGATTGTCATCCTTCTGTTTAGTGAAAAACGTACTAGTTGCGTGAAGTAAAATAATGAAATTTGTCGATCATTCTGACGTTGCGTCATATGCCACGGCAATCGGCCTTTACGAATTTTGCTGTGGCATTAGTTATCACTCACTCTAACTGTGAATAATTTTTTGTATAGGAATATTCAGCAACGAAAAACTGTTTAGAGTATTACGTTTTGTATTGTAGCGATAACTTTGTCATTCTCTCGGGAAAATATATTATACAAACTATAAAATGTATTTCAAATGTGTTAACTAGTACTTGCGTGACTGACCACTGACTGACCATTTACTTGACTATAACTGTTATACCCAAACTAAATTTCTTACATGTTGCAGTAAAATAACAGATCGTACCTCAAGCATACCTGTCGTTGTAAGTTTCGATGTACCAGGGCAAGATTTTGCCTCGAAATATTTCCTCATTTTCAAGTGTTCACATGCGAGGAGTTCAACAATCAGCATGTTGTTGATAGGCTGTGATCTAGAAAACGTGCCTGCTTTGCACAGCTTCACAAACCCAAAAGTGATTTTAACGCCTGCTATTAGCTTTATTATTGAAACAAGTTCTTATTTAGTCAGATATATCATAAATACTTGGTTCTAGAAGTACTTCTAGATGCACCATGTGACAATGAAAAAAAATTGGTTGAGATCTGGACGAGCAGAAAGGTGACATGACACTTTGACCTTTTCAAATTTGGGGTTACATCTCACTCCCTAGTTAGACTTATTTTATTTAAGGTATATAAAACAATTCAAAGCTTATTAGATCATTAGATTTAGTTTTGGAACAAGAATTTTATAATTCTCCGGTAAAAATAACATACAAATAATAATTTATTGAAACATGTCATCTTGTCCTTGCGTGACCACAGGAATTTTTTGGAAAAAATATGTCAAAAATTCCCTATGTGTTTTATTCCGTCAAAGGCTGGCTTTTAAATTACCCAAGCTGAATTTTTGATATGTTGCAGCACAACAATAGAGCTTTGCCTTACTGTAACTTTCATTGTAAATTTCGATGTACCAGGAAAAGAATTTTGTCCGCAAAGTTTCCACAATTTCAAGTGTCAACAAAAATGTTGAAAATAGGAATCTTCGGACTTTGAAAACTGCATGTAAATAAGAATCCTCCAGCAATATTTTCCTAAGACCGTATTCTCAGAAGGATGCCTAACTTAACTTCAAAAGATCGTTTTAATACGCTGAGCCGTCTTCCTTCCCGAGCGATTTGAAAATGCACCAAATCTCGTCAAAATTTAACGCCGGCTGCGCCGCGATCACGGCATTTCACATTATGCCGGAATTCTCGAAAACGAAAAATCTTTGGAAAGTTTTAATGTCATTTTCGTAAATAGTTCTCTAAAGGGATTCTTCTGACAAAATATGAGGAAATCCGAAATTTCAGTCTTGACCGCGAGTTCTCGATATTCTCAGTCAGCCGCTCTTAATACGTAAAGTATCTCCTTGAAATACAAAGTGTAATTTTTGTTGTTTGTTTTCTTTTGCTCGTTGTCATTGTTGTTGGTTGGTTTTTTGTTTGTTTGGTTATTGTTCTTGTTTTGTTTTGTGGGTACTGTTGTTTGTTTTGTGTTGTTATTTGTTTTGTTTTGCTTGTTGTTGTGGTTTGTTTTAGCTGACTTGTTCTCTTCTTGCTTAGGTCTCCACTTCGACTCAGTCGACGAAATATCGAGACTGTATTTCGACAAATCCACTACTAAATGGATTAATCCGTCCGATTGCGTAGACATGGATTGTGACGCAAGGAGACAGCTTCTCATCCGGGACCTTGACGGCTCTTTCACGGGCTCCGTGGGCAGTGCGATCCTCTCCATGGCCGAGTATCAGTGGGATGGAGACAAACGGTTTGGACTGGGTAAACCTCAATATCAACATCCAAATTCTCCCCACTGACTTTATGTGTTTCGCTTCGTACTAGTTGAGAGAAATTGCTTGAAATTATTTTGTCTTATCATTTCCTTGTTCTCATAAACTGCAGTGTGGTTTAAGGTTATTTTAAACCTTCGCGGGTGTCCCTGAGAAAAAATGTATGCGCGCCACTTCTATAGAAAGCCTAGAAAACGTTATATCACTGTCAATTGATAAACTGTAAAATCTGAAGATAAGGCTACTTTTGAACATTATTCCTTTGGTAGGCGAGTGCAAACACTGAAACGCAAGGCTGACAGTGTGTGCTCTAACTGAATTATCAACCCTTACATTAATGCGACAAACTGGACTGTATTACTCAGTAGATAAGGGGCTTACAAGGTGTGCCAGGGTTTTTTTTAAATTTACATTGATTCCTGAGAAAATCTATTATAAAGTTTGACAATGTAATATTTTTGAATGATTTGCACGCGCTGGACGCCACAAGAAAGCTGTTTTGGATTTCCCAAAAGCCCATGTGTGCCGAACATTTTGGCCAGATTTCGTTTAAATCAGATAAACCTAGACACCCTATTGATACATTTGAATGGAGGGAATATTCGCAAAAACAAGAACCCGAGTTTTTGGTCTCCAAACATTTGCATAGCTTTCGCACCCCATTACAGCAGTTGTCAACAAGGTCATGCCTGTTAAGACTCCCTGTTAACCGTTTCTTTATTTCATACACGCCACAGGAGATTATCGTATCCCCAAGCCAGCTCTGACGGCAGTAGATGGAAGCCGTCTCAACATATCTGTAGTCGCTCCTCACAAGGGAATTGTTCGTGGCACACGTAATTTTAACATTTGCTCGTGGTATGAAGATTGGAACGCTTACAAGTGCAACTCAGATGATTACCGCATGTTGGTTATTGAGAGTTTAGATCCTGATACTGAGACGAGGCGACTATCCCCCGTAGCGCTGATTGCAAATGGTTTGTACACCTTTTTGTTTAAATAAATGAATAATGTTGCTGTTATTGTCATCGTCATCATTATTGTTGTTGTTGTTATTGCAGAGAAAACTTTTGACATTTTTCAGACTTATAGGTGACAACTTACCTATCGTTTGGCTTTATCAAAATAAAGGCCTCGTTGTTGTTGTTATCGTCGTCGTTGTCGCATTGTTGTTGTTGTCTTTTCCTTTTGCACTTGCCCTCTTCGACACTTCCCCGGTGATGTGTAAATGTTCTCATTCTATGCAACAGGTTACGTGAATCTGTTGAACGGCCCCCAGGATCACGGTTGGTGTCTTGGTTACACCTGCCAGGAACGAATATCTACATTTTATGGAATAGTCGCAACAGGAACGAATTATTCTCTGTACTTCACGTCCAACGAACCACATAGGCTGAGGCTACATTTGTTAAACAGCGACGTAACGGATGTGATAAGGGTTGGATTGTTTTACCAAAGACCTCAGAGACAGGATGTTTATAGAAGAGGTAAGTAAGTTAATACTTTCTTCCTGAGTTACACTGCTCAGTCCCTTATTACAACGAGCCACCTTAAAATCCTTAAAACTGGCAATAAAGTCGAGCACATTTGATTAAAAAGACTGGGAAATTGCTCCATAAGCCATCTTAATCATCCAATCACTTACATTGTATAGGATTAATATAAAGCTTTGTATGTAGGTAGAAATAAGCCCTAGTGGGAGTAAGCGATGTTTAATTCGTGACCAAGATTATGTTTTAAGCAATAATGGAAGAATGAAAATAATCAGTGTATTATTTGGGTAGCATACCACAAAGCACATTTTCAATGGCTGGCTCAAACCGCTAGTGATCTCGTTCTTTAAAAGGCATAAAAAATACATAGTTTTAATTGTACTAAATTTGTGTTTTTTTTCTCATTTTTTCGCCCTTATAAAACTAAGGTTAAATGCCGACATCACGAAATACGCGTAATTGTCTTCACGGCAATTCAACGCCCGAGAATGTGTCTACCTCTAGTACCCCTCTTTCACCAGGTATTTAATAGCAAATATTCAATTACAGGAGTATTCGTAAACCCAACAAATGGACAACTTGGAGGTTCACAGTACACTCTACTCCCCAATCCCCCGGGGACGCCTGATGATTACTTTGTGCCGCCGCTGACCAGTCATAGTGGTGCCAACTATTTTGACCGCAGTCTCTCTACCTTGTTTGTGATTGTACGTGGATCAGAGCCTGTGGATATACGAGTAATGCCAGTAATCCAGGTAAAGAGATTTTGCTTTACAACTACATACGTTTCACCTACGAAGAGCGTCGAAACTTACATTGCATCCACCGTCTAAAACTAAGCTAGAAGCATCCAGTGCAGCATAGGGTGAGGGAGACTAAGAAGAGTGCAATACGCTCCGATATTGGCACTCGTTTTGATGAGTATTCGTACTCCAAAATGCTATCTGCATACATTGATTATGGTCACGATCAACTGAAACATTTTTTTCGTTTGTCATTGGTCATTAAGTACCACAGGAGGCAAGATCAGATTATTAAACTGGACGACAATCGATGATACCACAGCGATAATAACTGACTTCAACATTTCAATATCACGTTCGCCGTGCGATTTCTTTGTTGTTTTAAGAATGTAAATCTCTTGGCGGAATAACGCTTTGTCTCAGCTTTCAACTGTAAGTTGAAGCCCAGTTTTGTGGGTTTTTTTTTTTTGTCGAATAGCATATTTTGAGTAGTTTCTTAATGTTACAGTTCGAACAGTACAAGTACGGGTGTGCCTTTAGCACTAATGACACAAATGATGGATAAGAGAATTCTGCAGTGTATGTTGTATTGCCGAGTGGACATTATTTTCCTTATTAGGACTAACGCTCAGTCGTAAATTCATGTGTTCACTTAGCAGTAAAACATAAACTGCAGAGTAAGTTCATCTCTGATCCATCGTTTAATCGAGCATTGTTGAGACGATTTGTATAGTTAACTCGGTTTAAACACTTCATTTTAAGGCAGGCGAGCTAAATTTATCATTCAAATGACAAGCTTTTAATTTGGCAATTTTCTCACAGGTTTCCCTTGGGGTGGCAGCTGTCAAAGTGGATGATTTCTTCAAAGAGAACCTGCTAAATAACCTAATCGCACTGCTGGGTATCGATAGATCTCGTATCAGAATAGTGGACATAGTTAGCGCTGATGGTTCTCGTCGTCGGAGAAAGCGATCCTCTGGTGTCGTACATCAGGTAAAGATTGAGATCGGCGATCCTCCCTTGGCTTCAAATGGTTCCTTGTCATCTTCGTCTAACTCTTCAAGCAACTATACAGGTATGAAAATAAACCGTACGTTGATGTGAAAGAAATGTGATGTTGTGTTTTAAGCCCGTTGAATAAATGATAGATAAAAAAAAGTATGTTTGTGACGGTTGAAAAATGTTAGCAAGGATCAAGCATAGAGACTAAAAGTATTTACCGTTTGCAAAAACAACTGGTTGGCCAACCAAAAATAAAATGACCCACTTTGCTCAAGAGTCGAAGTATCTAGCCGGGCAGGAGAATGGAAAATGCGAGAAATGACAACTGGTGGGGAATTTCCTGATAGCGATGTTCCATTCCGAACGGAAAAGATAATTACTTCTGGAAGTACCAAGAAAATCCGGATAGAATTTCCGGAAATGTTGTAATCTATTTGAATAGACGGTATTCGTATTTTCGGTATTGGACTGGAAAGAGCTTGCATACGAGGCTTACGTGGGAGCCTTTCACATGAAAATTTTTGTTAATTTATTCACCCGCAAAAGTCTCCACTGAAAGCTGGATCCAGTTTAATACTGATAACACGAATACGGTCTATTGCAACCAAAATTGCAGCCGTGCCAGGGAAGTGGAAAAACCCTAGTTCTCATTGTCGCCAACGGTTTACCAACATGTCTTCTCAAACTCATTAATAATTCAAAAGCCAAAGACAAAGGAAGTTATGCACTGTGACGTGTTTGGATATCTGATGAAAAACTCCGTTTTGGCATCCTCAATTTCCCCTTCAAAATCAGTTTGTTTGAGAAGTTATATCAAACACTCGTCACAGTGTTTCATCACAATATCAAAAACATCGAAGTTCGTCAAAAATACTCCGCTACACGTCGTATTTTCAACTCTCTTCTCGGTGTTTGATATGTGATGAAACACTGTGTCTCGTGTTTGATATATTACTTGAAACTAATACGGCGACGTTAACATTCACACCCTTGTCACTGAAAGTAGAGTGTATAATCACACTATTGTCAGTGATAGAACTATATTTGTGGAGTAAAGTAGTCTTAAAGGAGAAGTATCACAAATTTGATGTCATTTCAAAACCCAAAAATGTTTGCCTGACAACAGAAACAAAAAATAATTGTCTAGTTTTGTTATAAATTATCACCCTAGTGCAATAAAACTGTCGATTAGCGCCCCTGCCCAGAGACAGAGTAGGTTGGAATGGATTGAAACTTGAAAAATGTTCGGCTAATGTTTTTCAAGTTTTCGTATTTTTATTTTCAAAATGCACCAGAACAGGGGACGAGTTGTTCCTGTCAAGAATTGAGTTGATTTCTCTCCTCTCGTTGTTTTAAAATTATTTTGTAGCAAAGTGAAGGTCTTACTTCACCATTTTTAACAAAAGAGGTCAAAAACCCCATGAGACTTCCCCTTTAACTGATAATCCATTGCATATTTGACAACAGGAGTAAACAGGACAACATCGATCGAGGAGCTTAAACAAGTTGGCGACAACTTAGTGGAAAAGGTACAAACAGGTGAACTCGCACAGCAAGCGCAACTGGAAGTCGTGTCGCTGTCCTTGTCTGACCCTATCCCTGAACCAGTTGACCCGACCGGCGGTGTCCGAGCCACTAATGAGACTGGTAAATAGCATAACTTCATTCTCGTTAGCTAAATTAGTTTCTTCAGCCAGGGCTATTTAACACAAATAAAAGTTAAAACAGTTTTACGTCTAGCTTTGGCGCTGAAGAAATCTAGTAATGTTTGGTACAATAGAGAGATTTAGAATTACGACAGAAATGACCACGTGACCATGTTTACCCTACATTAACTTACATTTGCCGCTCGCTGTTTTCATTTTCTCAGTAATTGGGTAGTTTCCCGTTAGCATGAAAGGTCAGAATTATTTTGCACTATTCTTATCTATGTACGTATTTTTTCAACTCAAGAAAATTAACGCAAGGGTCTCTAGTTATTTACTCCAAAAAACAGGGGGGTTGTCTATCATCTAAAGATGTAGCCCTAACGTCGTGTTACGACCGCAACATTCCAAAAAACTTTTGAGCAAAAATGGCACGACTTTTTATTGCCTCCTGGAGACTGCCTATAGTTTTATAACTTTTCGCTTATTAGACACTTCATTTCTGTGCCAGGGCCTTTTTAAATATTCTCTCAGTTTTAAAAAAAAACTGATAACTTCACTTTGAAGGAACTGGGCACTAGTGAAAATTGTCGTTTATTTTAAAAATTAAAGGAATTTTTGAAAGGCCCGGGCACAGAAATGTGCCTAACACTCTCAAAGTTTTAAAACTACGGGCAACCTCCAAGATGCAATAAAAAGTGGTGTCATTTTTGCTGGAAAGTTTTCATGAGTGTTGCGGCCTCAACAGGTCACGTGACCTCATTTACATACATCGTGCATGTCAATGTGATGACATTTAGAAGGATTTAACGCTTCTGAAGTCTTACGATGTTCTGGTTAAATCCTCAGAAGATAGACCACCTCCTCACTTTTTCCAGTTAATAACTAGACACCCATGCCTTAATTTTCTTGAGAAGGAAACATAAGCGTGAATTTCACGTTTGCCGTTTGCCGCTTACGTTTACGGCAAACGGCAAACGTGAGATACGACCACGTGACCATGTTTATCCTATATTTGCCGCTTGCTGTTTTCAGTTTTTCTGTCAAATCAAGTAGTTTTGCGTTAGTATCAAAGGCCAGAATTAGTTTGCACTGTTCTCATCTTTGTACTCTTTATTTCAAGAAAACATAAACGCGGATCTCACGTTTGCTGTTTGCCGTAAACGCGATTCTTAATCTCTCTACTTAAATGTACCCCGGATGTAAGGCCACTGTTGCAGTTGTTTTGATATCTCACAGCTGTAACCCCTCCCTTCTCAGAGATCAGGAACAAGACTATTGTTATATGAAATAAATGTGATGGTATTTTTCCAGCCTGGTGAATGAATGAGAATGATGTATTATTCTAGAAAGTGACACAGGCATAGTCGGAAAAAAGAAATCCGAGTGCTCCTATCAGGAGTCGAACCTAAGACCTTCCGATCACTAGTTCGGATGCTCTACCACTGAGCTACAGGAGACTCGTGGGAGCTAAGGCCATTAAACTAGGTTCATGGGACAAACATCCTGCATACTGCAAGGATTTGGATGTCGAACGTGTGGTATATGAAATAAGTGTGATGGTATATAAATTATCCAGCCTGATCAATGAATGAGAATGAATGTATTATTCTTATTATTTCGGTGAATAAGAGAACACATCATGATCACAAAATGTGGGTTAATATTAAAACGAGCTATATTACGCTTACCATGAACATAGAAATTCATCAAAAAACTTCATCGAGAAAAATTGAGTCCTAACTATACTCCATTCGCCGCCAGCGGTTGGATCTGGATGTAAACATTGAACTTAAGTGAGAATCGACAAAGCTAACTCATATACACGGGTCATAAAACATATACGTCTTAGAATCATCGAGGTAATGTGAGTTTCTCTCCGTTGTACGGCATTGTTACACTGTACGTTTTGTTTCACGACTGTCCTAAACAATTTGTCTCTCAAACAGTGTTGCTTGAGAAGTTGCACATGGTTATCTCCGCCTGTCTCACGTTTCTCTTTCTTGCAGGTGGACCAAACATAACAGACAACTCTACTCTGCGTTATGACCAACTACAGGCACAACAGCAGGCCGAGGCTCCCAGTAACCTGTTCAGCTTCCTCATTCCCAACAGACTGGAGCTCTTTACCGAACCGAACGGAGGTAACGAGACTGTTCCCTTCACTATCCAGCCAAAACTCAAGCTGGTGGACATCGATGGCAAGTTAGTGACAACCTTGGGTCATGGCTCGTTAAGCAACTGGACTGTGAGAGCCAGCATACTGAACGGAACAGGAGACCCCATGGCGGTGCTAGAGGGTAATGTCTCTGTAACGATTGTGGAAGGCTGGGCCAACTTCACTGATCTGAGCATCACTCATAATGGTACCGATTATAAGTTACTGTTTAACGTCAGTAAACCTGCGGCTTCTCAGTTTAACGCCACTTCGCAGTCGTTTGAAGTCAAGGAGAGGATTTTGTACTTCACCGTTTCCATTCAGCCAGACGACGCTAATGAAACCGTTAGCTTCGGAAAACAGCCGAGAATTGAAGTCCGCGATGCTGCCAACGGAAAAATCGTAGACAACACAGGTTGGAAAGGAAGAAGGTGGCTGTTCACGGCTTCCATAGCTAACTCAGATGATAACAATGGGCATCTAAACGGAACTACAGAAGTGGAATTTGTTCAAGGTATTTTTGTTTTATTACTCACTGTACCCCTGGGGTGGGAGCATTCCCTATAATGGATTATACTGGGAGGGTCCACCTGGAAGGGGCACTGTTTACAGGCTGAAGGAATATTAAAGGGCGGAGATTTCACGAGCCGAAGTAAAGGAAAAGGCAAGGAAAACTGTCAATTAGGTATTTAAAGGGGGCTTTCAAAATATCTCTAAAAGACCAGCCTACCGTAGGTATATGAAAGGGGTACCGTTTGTTATGAAACGTGTATGAAAGGGTTACCTTTTCTTGTAACAAGTTCATTGCTATGTAGTGCTAGGAAAAGTGGTTTTAAAGACAATTTGGCCTTTAGGGTTTTCTTGTGCCACTTATGAAAAAATTCCCCTCGGGTTTCCAAAGTTCTACTTATTATTGATGACACAGTCCCTATGGACGTGCTCTCGGTGTTTCAAACTGTTTTTCTTGTCAAGTCGAACAAACTTCGAGACGAATTATTCCCTTTAATAACAAACCCTACCTGAAAATGAGCCCTTACAAATCTAACATAAATCTAATGTTTGTGGTAGGTGTCGCCCAGTTTACAAATCTCAGTGTGGACATTTCCGGAGACAACTACATCCTAGCGTTACAGGCGTCAACTGTCCCATGGTCCCGCTACGCCTTTAGCGAAAACTCCTCAGCGTTTAACGTTTCAGAAAGACTGCTCTACCTTAAATTGGTTCAACAACCTGGCGACTGCAATGATACTGTTATCTGCGGCAGTCAACCAATGTTGGAGGTAAGAAATGTATTCCCGGACACTATTGTCGACAACATCGGCTGGAGGGGAAGAACGTGGCAGATCAACGCAAGTATGGTTGGCGTGAGCAATTCTGTGCTTAACGGTACTGCGCTGCTGTCGGTACCAACATCAGGGAAGGTACAGTTTCACGACTTAAACTTCTACGACGTCGCACAAGGATACCAAATAAAATTCACTGTTATAACTGAGCCATCATCTTCATATTCTGGATTGTCCGTGATCTCGGAAACTTTCGACGTCTCCCCACGCAAATTCTACCTCGAAGTGATAACACAGCCTGGCAACGCCAACCAATCGGAGATCTTTGGTGTTGCCCCAGTAGTAGAAGTACGAGATGTAGGAACGCGCATGCGCGGACACCCTCTGAAAGGTGATTGGTCAATAGCAGTGTCGCTCAAACCGTCACCTTTGAATGGAACACTGAGTGGAGAGCTAAACGTGACCGCTACGGACGAGAGGGTGGAATTTGGCAACTTGTCAATCTCTTTCTATGGTGTTGGATATGAACTTGTTTTCGTATCTAATTATGGACACATGGTAAGTAGAGGAATAAATGTACAATACTAAAGAAAATTAATTAATGCACCTTGAAGTGAGCGCGAATTTTCAAAAATAAACGTTAGTGTACCTTTAATTTCTTGTGGCGTTATTTCCCGCGACCTAATTTGAGAACGGTGCCTCCTAATACAGCTGTATTTTTGGCGCCTTTTAAGACTATAGAATAAAAATGAGCGATATAAAGACTGAACGACGTTCCAATGACTCCATGTCATCATTATCAAGTTCGAAATACATGGTGAAATTGATTATATATATAGTATCTAAAGTGTGGAAATATTTAGGGAATAAACAAAGGAGTTAAAGTATTCATAACAATTGAATACTTTAACTCCCTTGTAAACTCCATAAATATTTCTACACTTTAGTAGTGGGCCATTTTCTTTTTGAATGCAGAATTTCCAATGCACTCTTTCTCGAAATAATACGAAATCTGAAAAAGCTAGCTTAATTTCCTTCATTTGGAGTCAATTGACTGTTTTTTTTTTCTTAAATGTAAACATTTTTACAAGAAATAAATACCATCTTATTTCGTCCCCCATCTTAGTTGGATATTACAGTGTAATACATGGTCAAAAAAGAGGTCCTAAAAAGATGCTGTTCTGGTGCTTTTTAATTGTAACATCTAAATTCCAATTCAATACTTACAGCTAGTGTGCTTCTTTATTCTACAGGTATACTCTCAGACCTTTGAAGTCAAATATGTAAATGACTATTCCCCAGTATTTGAGCCTTCAAATGGCTTTTACAACGCCACTATCTCTGAGGACGCTTCCGTCGGTGTATTTGTAACCACAGTAACGGCAACTGACCAAGACTCAGGTTCCCAAGGTGATGTTTTCTACTCCATTGTGGGTGGAAACACTGGCAACAAGTTCACTGTTGATGCTGTCTCGGGAAATATCACATCAATTGGAGAGCTTGACCGGGAAACAACTGCAGTATTTACGCTAACTGTGCGAGCGTCCGACGGCGCGGTGCCAGAAAAAGTACGGTATACGGACGGCACGGTGAAAGTTGTCATCTCCGATGTTAATGACAACGCTCCGTCATTTAACACGTCATCAATTGTCGCCAACGTTTCAGAGGATGTCAATGTTGGTGGCGTCATCATCACGCTTCAAGCTAATGACCCGGATGAGGGATTGAACAGTGAACTTCGTTATTCAATAACAAGCGGAAATGACGCTGGAATGTTTACTGTGGACAGTGTATCAGGGGAAGTAAAAGTAAATGTGTCATGTGATCTGGAAAAAGTGCCTAGGCCCGATTTAATTTATTCCTTGAACATATTTGTTCAAGACCTTGGAACTCCAGAGAGCCTAAACACGAGTTTAGTGCTCAATATCAGCATCACTGCTGCCAATGAATTTACCCCGCAGCTTCTTCATGGCTCCTCGTTCAACTTTAGCTTTGCTGAGAATGCAGCTGTTGGTGATGGTGTTGTTGTGGTGCAGGTGAATGCTACAGACCAGGACTATGGTGACCAAGGAAGAGTGTCTTATGTTATTAATTCAGGTAGGAATAAATCAATACGGCGGGGTTTTTTTTCTATTTCCCGCGCCCGATCTAGGGCTGCACAAAAATGCAGTTATTTGGGGTTCTTGGTTTCAATCCACAAATATGGTCAAAAGAAACCTATTTTCAAAGTATGGTACCTTCCGAAAGACCTTCCATCAAGATTGGTCTCTTGGGGGATCCCAAGCCCAGACTCGATAGGGTGCAAAAGGCAGAGGGATCCTGGGTTGCTCGGTGTTAATCAACTATTAAAAAGAAAGTTAGTGGTCCGTCGACTCTTGAGACACCACAACTGGTCTCCTTGGGGTACCCGAGCCTGGATTTAGGTTGTAAAAAATGCCCTAACAGGACACAGGGGCTTCTGGTACTCAGATTTATCACGGGTTTCCTGCGAAAATGACTAAATGAAGCGTCAAGTGTTTAGAAAGTTCAGTGTGTCGTTTCTAGGTCACTGAAACAACAATAAACTATCGTTATCAAGTTTGCCAATATTTATACTTGTGCTCGTGTTCACAGGTAACGACGAAGGCAAATTCAACCTTAGTGCCTCATCTGGTGAATTGAAACTCGTGGCTACACTCGACTACGAGACCACTCCGTCTTACATCTTGGTGATACACGCGCGTGATAATGACCACGCAGGAAACGTGAAGTTCGCGGTCTTCATCGTGAACGTGAACGTCTTAGACATGAATGACAACGCCCCTGCATTCTCTCAATCCCAGTACGAGGTGAACGTCGCAGAAGACGCGGTTATCGGCTCCAGTGTTTTCAAGTTCCTTGCCTCTGATCCCGATGGCGGTTTGAACGGACTCGTTTCTTATTCGCTAGATTTCAGCAATGCCAGCGAGTTCTGGAGTCTTAACTCGTCTACTGGTGAACTCACTGTTAATGGTAAGATAACGGGAAGAAAGAAGGGGTGATGTCGCGAAATCCACCTTGAAATTGTCGATTTTGGCATATATTTCATAGCTTAGCAATAAAAAATCTAAGAGTGCTTTCCATTTGCTAGAACTGGCCAGCCAGATCAGTCAGTCGTTGATGAGCTGGTACTACAAAATCTTGAAAAATAAACACTCCGAAAATGGCACACCGCCGCTATTTTGAAGAAATTGGAAGGACTAGAATAAGACTAAAATAAAACTTATTCTTCAAATTGGTGCATTCCGTTTACGAACTGACCGATGTGGCCGGCCAGTTCTTACAAATGGAAAGCGTCCTAGGAAATTCTTCTGTTCCTGCAGACTTTTTTGCTACTTTCAACTGGCGCCTTGATTAACTTCTAAGCTTGTATCTGATAATTAATCGAGTTAGCCCATCTTCGAACAACCGGTAGGTAGGGATAGTGGGAAATTTAATTTACTCCCTTTTTCATGATAGATTATGGGGCAGGCAAATGCTTCATGCCAGGATCCTTGTACATCAACTCTAAATTTATATGATACAAGCATCAATTACCATGCTTACTGTTAAAGACCTTCTAGAAACAATTCGACAAGGGTGGTCATCACTTTAAGTTGTAATCATACCTTTACTAAAATAATCACAATCCCTGTTTCCTTTTATTAGCCTCACTTGACATGGACAGCAGACACATTTCCACATGGACGCATACGTTAATCGTTATAGCAAAGGATGCCGGAACACCAATGCTTCACTCCAACACTACACTTATAATCCGCGTTCTCCTTACCAACGAATTCGCGCCAAGCTTCGCAGCTTCAGATGTGTCAGTGACGGTCAGTGAAGACATTGCTGACGGAAGCGTTATTTACCATGCAAATGCCACTGATGCGGACTTTGGATCAGACGGGGAAATACGATACAGTATTACAAGCGGGAATAACGACCTGAAATTCTTTATCAATTCCCTCACCGGTAAAATAACCACTCTTGCAGCACTGGACCGTGAGTCTCAAGGCATATATAACCTTGTTGTCGAAGCAAAAGACCAATCACAGTCAAGCAAAAAGACAGGAACAACAACTGTTCATTTGAGCTTGAGCGATGTGAATGACAATGCTCCTAGCTTCGCCAACAATTATTACTCTACGGGCGTAGATGAAAATGTAGCAGTTGGTGGCGAAGTCTTCACCGTTAGAGCCACAGATCCTGATCTTGGAACAAACGGGGACCTTGTCTATTCTATTGCAAGCGGGAATGACCTGGGTTTCTTCAGCATTGAGTCAAATCAAGGCATCATTCGCGCTGCTAAGACCCTGGATTTAGAGACTCAGAGCCATGCAGCTGGCCGCACTTACCACTTGGTCATATTTGTTAAGGATCAAGGCTCCCCACATTCCCTTAATAACTCTGTGCCTGTGACTATCACTGTTCAAAGTGTCAATGAATTCCCTCCCGTCTTGGAACACAGTGATAACCAAGTCGTGGAACTCATCGAAAACGCGACCCTGTCTTCCGCGGTGTTCGATGTGAATGCAACTGATAACGATTATGGAGATGAGGGGGTTTTGACTTATTCTATCACTGCTGGAAACAGTTTGGGACATTTTACCATTAACAATGTCACAGGTAGGTGGAGTAACCTTGTGGTTATTACAAATTGTAACTTAAACGCAACATCCAGTTTTTTATGAACCTCTTGTCAGTGGTATGTATATAAAGCAACTCTTTTTTTTTTTAACCAATACTGATTTTTACAGTATCTGTCAAAATATCTGCGCGCTGATTGGCTCGTAGTTATTGTCTACGGTACAGACAATAGATCAGATGTAACGCGAGGGGCTTTTTCAACGGAAGTTAAAGCCAATTCGGCTTGTACTTTTCCCATGTTATTGTAACAAAAATCGACGGCAGTTTTCTACGGTCTATACTCCTATAGACCATAAAATAACGCCATAAAATGTTCAAAACTTGTAGGGCAAGTGAAACCATTCCACTTGAGTTTTGAACATTTTATGACGTCATTTTATGATCTATAAGAGCATAGACCATTGAAAACTGCCGTCGATTTGTTAAATACAACATCTTTTGATCACAAACTATTATCCTAGCGGGTGTACTACCAAAAAGTACTTATACTCATAATATTTTATTATCGCTAGGCGTCATCAGATTGGCGAAGGAGTTGGACTTTGAAACAATCAGTCAACACAACCTGGTAATCACAATAACCGACAACGGTCAGATTTTGAACCAAAGAAGACAAGTCACTGTTAATGTCCAGGTACGAGTCATCAACATAGACGACGGTGTCAAGTACACAGCCCAGGTCCGAATGTTACAGACATACATTACCTCTCCAGTCAATCCTGCTAGTTTGGCTGGCGTTCCTCAGAAGTCTGCTTTGGAAATACGTCTGGTGTACGAAAACGGAACCTCGGTGGACATAACTAAAGAATTAAACCGCTACACAGTGGATGGCACTTCAAAATCCAACAACCTCTTTAGTGTCGCGACAACTGATGGCACTCCTTTTGTCGTTGCTAACAGTAACGGTGTGACTGGAATAGGCCAACTTCTTGTTCACGTGACAAACGTCCAGACTGTCGAGGTCAATGTAACCGTCGTAGGGAGCAGCTCCCTTAGTATCAAATCTGTGACGTACCCTGGCGCTTCTGAAGTCAGTGAACTCAAGCAAATTATCCCTGGACTATTTCAGAGAGTTTTGCTCAAAGTTCTTCTTAACCTGACAAATGATCACCAGGTAGACGTTTCCATCTCGGTGAATACCTCGTTTGTTTTGACAAATGCACAGCAAGTTGGAGGTAACTTCCTATTTGGACCTGTTCCACGGAACCTTTTCTCGATCTCAGGGAACGGCTTGACTGGCATCGTTTCAATTCAAGTAGCCTTTGCTCAGAGTCTTTATGCGAGTGTCAATCTGACACTGTCTTCAACAGTCCTTGAAATAGTCGCAATAACCCGTTTTGGCTTGGAAAATGTCAACACGACTCTGAGTGGTATTGCGATGGTGACAACCGCATCGCCGTTTGCCGAGATGCAAATGAAGGATGGCTCGGTCCATGTTCTCGACAACTTTACAATGTACAGTGGCTTGCTCAGGTTCAACTCTAGCGACCCCGATGTAGCATCAGTAGATTCAGCTTCTGGTGTTGTTACTCTGCTCTCGGACAGTAGTTCCCCTGTAACCATCACAGCTTTTGTTCTTTCAAATACAAACATAACAGCGACAGTTGCGGTCTACTGCAATCTGGATCCCGGTGTTGGTGAAGTCGACATCGGGGCCAAAGAAGGGCCAGCTATTCCTTTGCTAGCTGTAAATGAAATTTGGCGATTGCCTATAAGGATGAACCCTGGAACACTCGGCATATTAGCCGTGCACGTGGAACTTTGGTTCAGCACTAGCGATGTACGGGTGGATAACGTCATTACCGATCTTCCATACTCATTGTCTGGGAATACGGTACATATATTCGGGCCCATCACAGAATCTAATGCACTCTCAGAAAACATCGCCGAGGTTGTGCTGACATCTCTAAAAAATGGTGTTCCTCAAGTCAATTATCATGCCTTCAGAACAGTTAATAAAGCGCTCACACCCTTGCCTACTAAGTCAGTAAAATCTTGCTCAGATGTCGTACGAGGTGATATCGACTTAGATTGCACATTTGACATTGTCGATGTCGCTTTTATCAATGCCTACATTGCTTCCTCCAAGGCTCAATTCACTGACAGTCTTGGAGCACAGATGAAGGCCGTGTCCTCTTCTCAGAAATCAGCGATGGATGTCAACTGGAACGAAGCAATAGAGAATAACGACGCCATTTTCTTGTCTTTCATCTTTCTGAAAAAGGCAAAGTTTGTAACAGAACTGACTTACCAGCTTCCCAATCACGAAAGTAGTTCCTCGGACAAGTGTGGCTTACAACTAGCAATCAAACTAGCTAACAAAGATGGGTCACCAACCTTGTCTTCGCAAACAGAAGCATACTTCCTCGTTTCGCATTCTGCCGTAAATGTTGCTGAGCAGTTAAGCAAAACAACGTTTACCGCAGGCACTAAAATAACTGTGCAGGGAAGCACGCCTATACAAGGGCTGATTAAAGCTAAATATGAAGACGGCAATTTCTTCATTGCTACTGAGAAGTCAGAGCTAGAAGCAAGCGACGTTGGAGTCTCCATTGTTCAAGATGTTTCCTTCAATGGACTGAAATATATTGCTTCGATGTTTTTGGCCTCCAATCTTGTATCGACCGGTGCAGTAGATAGTACCTGGGCGAAACGTCAGGCAAGTGACGGCTTCGTACCACAGCGGAAACTACAGTTCTCGGAGTCCACGGCAAGATGTGTCGATCCGCTTGTCACGGTCAACGTGGAAATTATTTTTGATGGCGATTATGACAAGATCGTCAAGGGCAAAGAAGAGCAGTTTGAGACGCGTTGCGTTACCACACTATCAGAATATTACCCCGAGACAACTATAACAAATTGCAAGGTCAGAAAAGGAAGCATTTTGGCTTCATTCAACATGACAATGCCTGGATCAAAACAAAATACAACACTCGCTAAACTATGGGAGGATGTTAGCAAAGGTATGACACTCAATTTCAATGGAGCAACAATGACGACCTTACCACGCATGCAGGTTGATGGAAAGGATTATTCCAAGACACCTGTGAAGACACCTGAAGATGAAACGCGAATGCCCGTCTACATCATCATCATCGCTTGTGTGGCAGGCTTTGTCGTGATTTTGATTGTTGTAATCATAATTTACTGCGTCTATTGGCGAAAAGGAAGTACTGGAAAAATCAATCCGTCACCGCCCAACACACCAGAGTACAGCGGAAAAGGGCATTTAGAAGTAGAGTCCAAATACGTCACACACAGTGCGAGTCCATCGTTGGTTTCGTTGCCGGCCTGGACTGAAGGCACCCCTCAGTTTAAGCGTCCTAGTCCCTCAATGTTAAGGGGCAATGTGGAACCAGCATTTGAAGATAGAGAGGAACATCTCCCGGATTCTCAGGTAACTTCCTTTTTCTGTTATGAATCTGGGGAAAGGTCATTCCCTAAATGCCATTGACAAGGAACTCACCGCACCCTTTTAATGTTAAAATGCTTCCTTTTAAATATTTCATTGTTTTCAGGCTTTTAATTCTTTGTTTTATAATTGGTACCTGCCAAAGCGGTACAACCATACCCTATCACCAATCTATTAATACGACCAAAATTATATGGTCTATACGTTTCTTTTTTGAAATTTCTCTGATTAAGAGAAGTTCCCGGTTTGACACAGGGTGCATGTTTTTCCACGCTTGATACCGGTCAAAGTTTGGCCACGCTTGAAATCAGTTTTACTTATTTCACTGCGCTTGAAATTGGTTACATGTTTACCCGCGCTCCACAACCATCTATGTTTGTTTCCGCTTGATATAGACTGTATTGTTTCTTTGCTTGACACTTTTTGCATGTTTAATCTACGATAGACACCATTTTTATGCTCTTCCGCTCCAATTGGGTGATTTATCGCGCTAAACAACTCTGTTTTTCAGCGGTCGAGTTTTAATTCTGAGATTTTATTACGGCAATTTGTGTTTGCGACCATTGGCCTCTGTACATATTGATTGTTTGTCTATCGCATCTTTTCACAGAGACCGACACTATCAAAGGAGGATTCAGGTGACCTCCCAAAGACTCTTCTAGCGTTCCCTGTGGATTCAAATATAAAGCGTCTCCTAACTCCCATACTTGAACAAAAAGCAATTGTGCCACAATCGCCAGCCTCTTCTCCTGTCGACCAACAACCGCCAAGTGAACCTGATACAGAGTCGACGGATCGTGAAGAGTCTCCTGACATTGCCTCGACAGCGGCCAGTGTTCAAAGCCCAGCAGTGTCTCCATCTGGATTATGGCCACACTGTGAGGATGCTGGAGAGACCGAAGCGTTGGACGATACATTTGATGAAGATGGAATGCCCGAGGGTATCAGACAGGAAGCTCTGCTACGTCGACGAAGAGCATCGTCAATAGATTCTGATCATGAACGAACCTTCTTTTCTGAGATGCCAGGTGTCTTAACGGAACAGAGTAAGTTTTTGGAGTTTTATATTATTCCATAAGCCTTTCCTGTCACCAGACTGGCCGAAAAAAAAATAGATAGTAGGCACAGGGGTGCAACAGAAAACTCGCGCCGGCGCTAGGAATGACTTGCCTTGACGTGATCCTCCTCGCACCATGTGGCACGTAAGGCTGAAACCAGAGTTTTCCATATCTCTCAGTCGGTTGCAATATTCTCGACTTCATTCCATGTCTAAGATGTTGTTTTCATTTCGGCCGCGATGTCCTCCTCCATGTTTCATCTGCGCAGTCTTTCCTGTTTGATGAATAGTCCTGACGTTTCATAGTAATATGGTAATCTGCTATTATGGGGTTGCTAGCCCACGCGAAATCTTTTCATTACTCGAGATACTGAATCTCTTTAAGGAAAACAAATATGATGTTTAAACGTGGTTTTATTGTTCTAAAGCTAGCGCAAAACTCCGCCGTAATTCACTTACCACTAGACAGTGTCCTTGTCGTTGAAACCTGAACCTCAAATGTCAAACGGGACGGCAGGATTGGAGTCACTTGACGTTTAGACGTTTGCAGTTTGCGGGAAACGAGGAAAAACTTCAATCTTTAAGTCCCTATTGTTATTTTTCTTCCTGCAGGCTCCAATGTACAGCGAACTAAGATGCAAGTCAAGGTAGTACGCCCCAATCCCGAGTTGGGCGTCCTTGCACACATGGCCGGAGTAGTCGACGTCAATCTATCCGGGACCTTAGATGAAATGCGCCAAGACATCAACCGTGTGTTGCCTGGATACCTCGGCTCAGTTAGATATTTGCTGTTATCACGCAATTTCAAGATTATTGACCCAAGGACAGAGAATCAGCTAGTTGTATCGGCGGTATATAAGAAGTCAATTTATGTGAAAGTGTTCCACGGTGCAGGTGAGTGAGCTGATTAACAATTGTTTACTCCTTAGAAGCGCTTTAACTTTAATACAGGACCGGTTGGTGATATCAACTTTTCACGTGTTTTTCTTTTTTAACCATTTTTGAATATCCCAAAGTGTTTCATATATATTAAAAGAAAAGTTCAAGGCATGGCCTTAGCTCCCACGAGTCCCCCACGAGTCTCCCGTAGGTTCGACTCCTGATAGGACCACTCGGATTTCCTTTTTCCGAGTATGCCGGATTCCTAAAAATATAGTATCTTGAAATGGCTCCTTTCCAAAATTGCAAAAAGACAAGTTGTTGTGAACTTCCCTGTATAAAATAAGCTCTCTGTTGTTGGCGTATATTAAAAACTAACACTGCCTTTCATTTGTCGTGACAGAAAACTGCGAGTATTTCTGCCAGTGTGGCAAGGTGGCGTATATCTGGTGCCCAAGGTGTAACGTTCAGGGGTACTGTGGGGAAGATTGTCGCGGGCGAGATGAGAGCGAGCATGCAAAGCTGTGCAGCAGTAACAGAGAAAGAGCCATGCAGGGTGCTCGCACAAGACGCTTATCCAAGACGAGAAGATAATGCGTATACAAGCATATACTGGAGGTGTCCATCTGTTTATAAAATGCCGAGCTCATCTGATTTAGCGCGAGTAACAAGATTTTTAGTGGTAAAGAAACTCATGTCCTAATAAGGGCTGAATAAGGACAACTTTCACTGTTCCTGACACGTACTCTCGTTCGAGATAAGATAAGATCTTTCTCAGAATTTAAATGAAAGAGGACGAAATTACTTTCTATGGAGGTATACTTTGAACATTCCTTTTTCTGCTTGATTTGTCGATTTTGATGATCAAGCCGCCAGCCAAACACTTGGTTTGTATTATTAGCCAATCAGAGGCCTTCATTTTAGTTGATCTAACCCGTTTGACTACTAAACGGCGGGAAAAATGTTCTATGAAATTACCTTTCACAAACTTTATGAGCTACGAGCTGATCGCAGATGGACATGCGCTTTGCTCTAGGTGTAATTAAACATGTTTAACCATTGTCTGGAACAATAGGTGCGCAGGTAGGATCGTAAAAATCTTAACACGGTATTTTCAAACTTTTGTCTCGTTTTTTGAATTTAGTTGAGGAGCGTATTTCAAATGAAATTTTTATTAATATTACATACATGCGGTGGCGGTTACCTTTTTGTATTATACTGCTTCTTTTTATTGTTGGCAATATATAAAACATACAAATATAAAGTTTTACGTGCATGAAATTAGCATTTATAAAATAGTGGTGTCTTTTCAGCCTAGTCGCGTCCAGACTTTCCCGAATCCAGTTGGTCAGCGGAAGTCCTGGGATCGATGGTCACGTTCAGTAACGCAATCTCGTACCCAGAATCCTCAGGCTTTTTGGTCAGCGGGTGGTCGCCAGGAGAGCTTCTGGGGTACTGGAATTGTATTACCGCAGGATTTCTGCGTAAAACAATGCAAGCCGTTTCGGGGCAAACAATCAAAAAATTTAAAATTTTTCGAACTCTTAACCAGAGGACTCTGGGTACGAGATTGTCAGTAACGCGACCATACCCTTGCACTGACCAATAGAGAACGCAGGCTCTATGAAGGGATTCTAGTTAGTAGGAGTTTCTTTTCTTAACAGCAAACAGTTTATAAGTTTCATATTAAGAAGGTGAATTTTGTTTGCGTATAACTCGCGCATGTGTAAGTGGCTCATATGCTTGTTCACACGGGAGCATGGAAACTCTCTTTTGTAACAAAAATAATGTACAAAGAATGTAGAATATAGCGGTGTGTGTAAGTGACAGTGCACACACAAGGCATACCTTAATGCTCATTCAGAAAATCACAGGAAAATTATTATCACATCCATTACAAGAGAAAATGACCTCTGGTCATGTGGTATTCATACAGCTCTGAAGACGGTCGATTCGTCCGTGTGCGAAACTCGCCCTTTCATTCAGTAGACCCGGTTTTAATGGTTTCTCGCTTGCTTTTCTTAATGTGAGCGAGTTTTTGCATCTGGGCGAATTTGCAACATGGGCGAATAGAGCAATGTTATGTATATAAATAAGAGTGTAATATAAGGAGACTAGCTGTTAGCCTTTGTTTTTAGCACGACTTTTTTTACTGTCTTTGTGTACTTGAGAAGGTATTTTGTTAAAATAAAATCGTTTTCAAGACTAAAGTTTCAGTTACGATTTTTCAAAGATTTCTTAAAGCTGAAACTGCAAGCTGTCCGGTTATTTTCCAGGGATAGGCATTTGAGAAACTTCTAGCGTCGAGTTCCTCCACAATTTCCTTTCCAGGATCCACGTTGACAGTCGTCCACGTTGCCGTGGCTCCTTTCCGCTGGAAAAAGGTAACGTGGGCTCTTTGCAAGAGGTATAACGAATGTTGTGCCGCTAGTACTAATGGCACAAATGAGGGATCAGAGAGTTCGGAGTTCGCTTGTTTAGCACTCAAATGACGTTGTTAAATCCAAGATGACGCGAAAACTGAAAAACAATTGCAAGAAAACCAAAAGTGAAAACAGGCAATAATCCAATCCTGTTTTATCTGACACCGAATTATGGTTTGCTTTTTGCAACGAAATTTGAAATTACAAGGTGTTTCGCCGAACAATTGATCGTCAATTTATTTCAATAGCGGACTTGAAGATGCGTTGGTGAAGCTACCTTTTGCAAGTTAGTTTTACAAGCTGGCGAGAAAAAAAATATCCACCATTGTTCCTACTTAGTTACCTTGTTTATTTCCTTTTTTTTACATTTTTCTTTTTCCTCGAGGCAAGGCTTTTTGAAAACAGTATTTAACGTTACGCGGTGGTCTCCAAAAAATTCACTATTTGCTATTTGTTCATCTTTCGGACAATATCATGGTACCTGATTGGAAAAATGTCGTTTCGAAGATATAACCATAAAACACTCTGCATCTTGAGGGCCTCTTCATATGAGCCCGGTAACCAGGCTGCCCCGGTAGGCGGGACGAATTTTGTCTTCTGTTCATATGGGAAATTTAATCCCGGTTACCGAGATAAAAAATGCCCAAAAGGCCCCCAATATACCCGTGGAACCGCGTTCCGACTTGTCGGCGACCTTACAAGCCATGCGCAGTTGAAAATGTTTTGTCAGGGACAGTCCCGCTATCCGGGCTAGAGTCTTCATATGGACAAAATGTCCAGCTCGTTGACCGAGATCCAGCCCGCCTTCTCATATGAGCACGTCGAAATTTTTGTAAAGAAAAGAGTGGTGAAACGAGATCTCGGAAACCGAGCCAGCCCGGTCGACCGGGCTCATATAAAGAGGCCCTGAATAGTCCTTTTTCTCGGTCTCTTTGGTCGGTTAAAAAATAGTGATTGGCATTAATTTTTAATTTTAATAATAATTTGTTTGAGCAGACTTATTTGCTCAGTGTTTTATTTGAAGTTAAATGCTTTCCAGAAAGCCGTTGGGACGCACGACTTGTCCTGACATCTTACACTGCCGGTGTTTTTTGAATCAGTCAGTATATAACAGCAGAGAACAGAGCGAATCGTTATGGTGAGGAGCTAACACTAGAAAAGTCAGCACTCGAATCTCTTCACAGTGGCCAAATTACGAAATTATACCTTATCAACTCAGTTGATAAAACCTTTTTGGTTGCAATTGGCTTTTACAATAAGAGCAGCGTAGGACACTTAGCTTACACCAAAAAACGGGTTACCATAAACGTACAAAGGCTCATTTTCTGGAGAGATTTTTATGGGAACGATTTTTAGTGTTTGAAATTTGGGGGCTTATGTTGGGAAGTGAGGCTTATAACCAGATTTTAACGCTATCTCGGTAGGCTGCGACCAATCAGCACACGTGATTGTTTATATTCAGAAGCTGTTAATGTATGCTAAAATTCAACACGCTGGTAATCCCAAATCAGCCTTTTCTTAATCCTGTTTTTGTTGTACAGTACAAACGTGCAGTCTTTAACCAGGCAGAAAATGCGCCCTTTTTATCCCGTTATTACTGTATTGTTAGCAGATATAAGAGTTAATCCACCGTTACTACCTCCCATATCCCGTACCATGTAAATACGCAGACTCACTTTTAAGTTTGTTTGTAATAAGTCATATACGAAAGTTTAGTTCTCAGTGCGTATGACATGTATAGATCTGAATGCTAAACACAGGCGATTGGTTTATGAAAGTAAACACTGGTGCAACGTGTGTAGCGAGTGAAGAGGGTAAGCTGACGTTAACCCCATTGTTGAACTAACAAATTGACATCTTGTGGTCAAACGAACACAAACACTTTACAATGAACCAAAGGAAAGGAAAAGTTGACGTAATGCCAGTGAACAATAAAGGACTTTATTTCTGATATGCGAATACAAAAGATAATTTTAATTCGGCATTAGACTTAATGAGAAAATAACATATTCCATTTTGCGATTGTACAGCACAAAGGAGACGTCTTTATTGGAGTGCGAAGTATATTTTGGCCGTATCAGCATTTAGTCATGCCACTGAAACCATAGAAGGAACGTGTACATGCTTCGTCGCTATGCCCTACAAACGTTTATTTACCCAGGCTGATCCAGTTTTGGGATTACAGAAACACAATACAGGGTCTTCGAATATGCGTGGAAAAGCTTCTAACCGGACAAAAGATGGCAGAGGTGGTCTTATTGTTGAAACGGTCGTGGGAGTAGAAAAGGAAAGGCCGAAATCGCGCGAGAGAAGTAAAACTCCGGATATTGTATCGAAATGGTATCGCGACGGCTCAAGCTTGAACGATCCGGATTTTTCGAAGAAAGTGAATTTCTCATCGCAACCAAACACTAGACAAGTTATTTACCAATCGAAGATAAAACCAAGGAACAGGGCGGCCTCTAAGGTGTTAGAAACTGAATCAATAGGACGAACAGTGTTATATACAGATGGGACGCCCACGGACGGAAAGAGACGCAAGAGCGAAGCACCAGAAAGACTAAAGCAAACAACAGACTCTTGGCGTTCTCGAACTGATTTTCCTGACGGGGTAAAAGGGCCTGTTAGCTCGACTAGAAAGCGTTCTCTATCCGTTCCACCTGATCCTGGGCAAAAGATTTCTATTTCAACCATCGTAAAAGCTAGAAACATGGCTATGAAGTGGCGTGGAAAGAACGGTAGAATGGGAAGAAGGCATACAGTCCTGCCAACGATAGCCGACGACTCGACAAAGTTCTCGCTCTGCGCGAACGTGAAATGCAGTCCACAGTTTGAGGCGGTGATTAAACTCTTAGAAGGAGACGAAGAAGTTGATGATGCAGATAAAAGCTTTAAACTGCTGAGTGTAAAATGATCAATACAAATATCGATGGCTTTTGGTAACTGAAATAACGATGCTTTTGCCGGACTCGTTTCAGGAAGAAGTACACTTCCTGTAGGAAAACGAACAAGAACAATACCTTGGTGTTGTACTGTACGAGAAATGGGAAGTTGAAAAGTGAAGTGTACATAGAAAAGTACGTTTCGGATTACGGTATATTTTACATAAGAATCATGTCATTCACTTAGCAGTACTTAGCAGTTCGACAGCCGAACGAAAATGGCCAAAACCTACATACATATCGCCTGACAATGCCAGTTTCGGTTTTCCAATTTGACTTGGTGTTTAATGCTCAAGTAGAGACAAACAAGAGGATTTTAGCAAAGAATGAAATAACTTTTCTTTCTTGAAGAAAGAGAGTCAACCAGTTTCGAAGTCGGTAGCGAAAAGTGAAGGAACGAAAAGGCAACAAGTTATCGTTGTTGTTCCTGTTTAATTTAAGTTTTACAATGGATGAAAGTTTACAAAGTAAACGATTCACTTGTCGACTTATTAGTGATGAAGAATATAAAATTGCAACGCAAAGGCCGATAAAACCAACTTTAAAATTTACTCTATGGCACTAACTTTTCATTCTAACTACAAAACTTATCCAAATCGCAAGGCCTTATTTGTGAGCTTATCAATTGAGGGCCAATATCACATGTAAAAAATTGTAACCTCATTTTTTCGCACGCGCGCGTCAATTAGCTTTCAAAGACAAAGGGGCAATCCTGAAATTTGCATGTGAAAGAGAAGCCAAAGTAAACAACTGCACTTTGAAGAGAAAAAAATCTGACATTAAATCAACACATGTTTCGTTAAAAGTAATCACAGAAGGCTTATGGTCCCGACGTTTACTTGCTGATAAATTGGAACGGCTAGGCTCGAAGTAGCCAATTTTTGCAGTGGATTTCACATGCTAGTCAGTAGCCAGTAATTGGAAAATTATTGCTCGCCTTTTAATTAGGTTTTCTTTCTTGATTATTGTTCTTTTGACACTTTACAAAAAGGCAGCTTCGTTTAATGCTAGCTTTAATACGATAATTACTCTAATTTTGGAACTTACTTTGCTTAAGTATTTTTAACATTCCGGCTCTGAACAATTGACCAAGACATTATACATCCGTACTGTCGTGCGTCGTGAAGTGGAAGCAATTTCAACTAGTTCCTAGTTTAAACTCATCTAAATTATCAGTGTTTTGGGAGATTTTTGTGTTAAGTGACGCATGTGCCTCCCTTCTCATTTCAGTAATCTAGAGTCTTGATCCAACAAGAAAAGAGAAAAAAGAAAGCATCAGAAGAACCGAGTGTGACTTGCATTGAGATCGGCAAAAGCACAAGATGTAAAAAGAATGTGTTTGCTTATTTCAGGAATGTGCAATGCTTTTCTCACAAGTGTGAACTTGTGTCAAATTACGTCAAGCATTTAGCAGCATGCGCGGCGTGTGCGTCTGTGGTCTTACACTTGCAAGCTAGAAATTGCAAGCAAATGTTCATGTCAAAAATAGACAAATTTTCCGCGTATTTAAAGAGTTTAGCCCCAGTAAAAGTGTTTTTTCCTGTGCTGTTTTGTGCATGCTTTCTTGTACTAATTGCACAGAGAACACGTGAACTGTTTTCTGTTTCCTTTCCTGAAAATCAACAGTGTTTCCATAGAAACACGACCTTCAACCAGCGAGATTGGTCGCTCACTGAAGGTTCTTTTTATACAGTGGAGCCGGTATGTCCTGGTGTTGACCGTGTAATTCATCTACATCTGATTTTACCAGTGAGAGTCTAATCAAGTTTATGCCTCTTCAGTGAAATTCAGTAATACTCTTTACGCTATCGTGATCCTCTTCACGTTTTCATACTGTGTTTGCCTCTTTCGTTGTGTGGGAGCACTTCCTTGTGTTTGAGTAGTCTACTGGTGTAGTGACGTTTGAGGAACGAAGCTATCATCGAGGCAGTAGCCTCAGTAAACATTTCCAAGTTCAGGATATCCAATTATCTCAAAATGAAATAGACCTTTTGAACCCATTTAGAATACGTCTGAAGAGACTGGGGATTGCCAGCCACAAGCAACTATTTTTATTAGTCAGAACAGAGGGACTACCATTTTCTCTCTCCAGATCTGGTATTTCATTTTCACCAACCGCTTTTGAAGTTATTGACAATAAACACTTGAAACAAGAATCAAATTTTTTCTCATAGTGTTTAACTTTTTTATTTATATATTTAATGCTTTATTGACGTATACTACCAAATTTCTTCTGTTAAATGTGAGCACTTTTTAAAAGTTTGTTATTTTTCATGTTTCATCTCGTTAATTTGTAGTCCGAACATTATACTGAAAGAGTTGTTGTAAAGAATATTTGGGAGCAATCTCATTTATAAAATCCTGTCACATGAAACTTCAAGGTGACCAAAGCTCAGATTGTGCAAGGTCAGATCATGGGCTCCTGGCAAGCTAGGTCCATGAAAGGAAGACTACTGTGTTAAGAGCGGTTTACAGTTGAGTGTCGAAAGTAATTTCGCATTTGCTTTGGTTTTGCATTACTACGCTCTGTGATTGGTTAAAAACAACCCGCGCCACTTTCTCAACCAATGGGAATCCAAACCCGAAACCAATCGTGTTTTGGCCGCACGGGTTTTCTCGCGCGCCGGTTACACGTATTTACTTCGAATTCTGAATGGTTCATTGTGCTGTTTATAACTGTTTTGGTTTAACGACACTGAATTGGAAACCGCTCTATTTATTTCTTTATTTTATTTTATTTTTTGCTACCTTGGCAAATGTTTCGGTATACGCTTTTGCGATAGCGAGAAAAGCTTGCTTCGGCCTTTTCATTTTTAAAAAGGAGAGTTGTGATGCTGGATTGTACATACCGCTTTAATCGTATTCTCGAAGGTTGCAATTATGGAGCGCTGATGAAAACAAATATAAGAAATTGATGCATCGCGATCCTGTCACCTCACCTCATTGCAACTCTCCAAGGCCTGATAATCCTTATTTCACACCCAGCGTCATCAGAGGGGCTCTGCAGACCACACTTTCTACCAGCGAAGAAAAAGTCTTGGTCAGTCTCTTATCATGCAATGATGAGTGCTGCCGTTGGGCTATGAAGCACTCAACCGTCTGATACAAGGATTCACCGAAGGACAATACTAAAGCCATCAACAAACGAAATGGAATTTTTGTAAGCCCCCGTCAACACAGCATGCAGCCGAACGATAATTTAGGCCCACATTTGGCTATTGCAGATGTTGTAACTCCACGATCAGTGTTAATCAGTCAAGGATAAAGCAAAGCGTCTTGTTTCTGTTGTTTTTCTTTTAACAGTGTGAATCGCTTTCTATTAATAGCTCTCGTCTCTGTTTCGTTCTAGAACTTTTTTCGGCTGATATCCCCAATTGCTACCTTGCCTCCAGAGGGCTGTGGAAATTAACCGCGTCGGCGTTTAAATTGTGCAAAAGAAAACAATCATAATGCGAGCGCAAGAGACCGTGATAACCACGAGTCACGCCAAGGTTAAGGGTAACACTAGCGTCACTAAATAAATGCATAAAAGAAACGGGATGTTTTTCGGCTAGAAAATGTACGAACGAAGGCAAGCCGCAATCTGCGCACACCGCATTTAGAAATAACCTCACTTTGAAGTGATGACTCGTTTTGAGGTTACCCTGTAGAGTCGAAATGATTCATGGTCTGGGACAAAGGAGGGGGCGTAGTTGCAAATTATTCGTGTTTGTATCTTCTATGACGCAGTGGTTTATTCGAACAAGAGAGGTTATTATTTTGGTTACAAAAACATTCCCTCGAAACAAGAAAGCGAAAATGTATTTTAAATATATCCACAAAAACCAAAATGGTCTTAAAAACGGCGATTTGTATATTTATTGAAAAAACGCAAATTTGGTGCTTTTGTTCGGAGAAAAAATCGCAAAAAAAAAAAAAAACAAACGAGATAATTTACATATTTTCCGAATGCACAGTTGTCGGTCGTCATGATAAGCAGCATTGTTATGCTAATTCTTAACAATTTCTGGAATGAGGCCAAAAGGGCGCTCAAATCATAACGAACTCTGATCGAACTGTCTTCGAGCGCTCGCTGTTTACATGCGTAAGCTGTTCGTAACGAACGTACCTCACAACAAAACAAGTTTTGGCCTGTTTGGCGTAGAGGAGGGAAACAATGTTTAAGCTGTGCATCGCTTGCAGTTCGAAGGTTAGCGAGCTTAAATGATATAAACCTAATATTTATAACAGAAATATTATCGGGGTTTAGAGATTTTGCAGTTTTGCAAACGATCGCATAGGGTTTTCACGTTCCGGCTCTGGTGCAGTACACTGTGGCTGCCGTGACGAAATGTTGTTCTGTAATCCCTGTAATTGAATTTGAGATACAATTCTATTATACTTCTCCAAAGCAATTTGATTCCCTTAACGAAATTGTTGCTTTCAAAAGATTTTGTTTTGGTTTGCTTCGGTAAAATGTAGCAGTTTTGTTCGAACACCCCTTTATGTACAAAGCAAAATATAACGCAATTTCGAAGCGTCGCGGTCGCAATACGTCGAAGCATGTAGGGAAAACCCATCGCATTCGCTCGTATTTCTTTGCCAGTTCAAAGAATAACCTCTTTGTAATGACAAAAAGCGTACTTGAAGTTCAATTGCCGCTGTACAATTCTTGTACAACCCGATTCAATTTTTTGTATTTAGCGACATGGTGTAGCGGGACCATTCCTTGTGTCAGTCCCTCGAGTTACGTCGATTTCGCGAGCCCGAAAATTAGGAAAAACGGGGACGTCCTTGTTCCCTGAACGTGCGCGTAAAATTTGAACGGCTTCTCGTCTTCAACCCTCCACTTTTAAGATTGTAATTTGGAGATACTGAAATTCAGCCGGATCACCAAACGGCAAGATTTTCTGGATTCCAAATCTTTTATTTTTAAACGGCAACTCCTGCTTGTTAACAATTCCATTGTCTCGTTTATATTTCGCATTCGGTAGGTTAGGTACTTCACCGGCAAAACGTTCAAAAAAATGACAAATAACAAACACACCAAATTATATGTTATGAGACGCAATCGGTATGTATATTAAGAATTCTTAAGCTTGCCCCGCCGGTAAAAAGAATTAATATTTCCTAATATTACACCGTAAATAATGATGCTTAAGTATCAGTTTCATTTGCACCATCTTTTGACTCTGTAGGAAGAGTTTTACCCGTGAAAACTGGCAAATTGTAGAGATTTGCTGATGTTTGCGGGAAACATAGAAAAACGAACATTACGTACCACAATAAAGACAACAAAGTTCTGCTGGAGTGTCAGATGCACGGGATTACATAACATAATCCTTATTCCCTTCTTCGAGCAAAGGTGAATTCAAAACTGCAAAAACAATTCCTTAAAAATATGGAAGGAAAAACAGTACCGCGTGAATGTAAACGAGTCAGAAGCTTTTAAATGAATGATGATAATTTAGGATTGCATCCACGGACTCAAAAGTTAGAACCACCTTGTACAGCATAACAAATAGTACCGCTTTGATTTGAATGGTTAAACTTTAGGATTTCATTCACAGACTGAAAAGTTAGAACCACACAATGAATGGTACTGAACTGGAAAATACTCCTCAGTAGCTTTCATGTGAATTGTCACACTGTAGGATTTTATCCACAGACTCAATACTTAGAGCCATCTTGTACAGCCTAATGGACAGCACCACAGAAAAGTACTGCGCAGTAACTTTCATTTGAATGGTCACACTTTGGGATTTCATACACAGACTCAGAAGTGAGAACGCCTTTTACAGCATAGTGAGCATAACCACAGGAAAGCTTAAGGATTTGTCATGTTTTATTGACAGTATGTTTCAAAAATTTAAACCATAATGCCTAACTCGAAGTTTGACTCTGAGAGTAAAAGCCACTTTATACAATGTACAGTGTCCCAGTTGCTATGGACCGTTCTATTTACTAAGTCTAGTGTTGTTGCTAGGATACCTTAACAAATGAAATTCATGTAAAATATGTATGCAATAGTTAATTTAGCGCCGAGTTGAACAATGATAAGTTACGAGAACAAATTAAATCTGTTTTCCTACCGACTATCGCTCCACCGTACAATTACTGAACGTTTCTAATTAAAAGCCTGAGTTTGCTCCTTATTTTCCTACATACATGTATTTTCACGATTCTTGAATAGAATAAGGCGTACGTGGTTCACTGGTGGACAAAAGAAGCTGTAATAGGGAAAAACAAACAAACAAAAAAACAACAACAACAAAAACCACTGCTTGCTGTGCATTATATACGCAAATATTGCCGAGGGGTAGTTACCATACTTGATTTACAGGAACTCATTTATGAATTAAGACTTTATTTAATGCCATACTATTCCTTCAACTCCCCTAAACTTTTGTCGGGTCCCCTGCTAATGGAGGCCTTTTTTTTGTCGTTTATGTTTCCTTATTTTTATTTTTTCGCTTCTGTTTAATTTTCTTTCTCAAAATTTAAGAAGGAAGCAGAAACGACGAAGAGAAAGCCCTTGTTAGCAGAATAAGTTCATGTTTTGGGAAGGTATCAATGGCCAACTCAAGTGCTGATTTCAAATAACGCATTCACTTTTATTTTTAAGAAGGCGCGAGCTCGAAGCCAGAGAGCATTGAAAAATTTTAACCGCTTTGTTTTGAGAAATCATGCTATAGAAACTGAAACCAATAACACTGTAGAAAGATACTGGTAAAAGGCTTTCATTTGACTGATTTAAGTAGTCACGCTATAGGATTCTGTCATAATAAGCCGCACTTGAGGAAAGTGCGGCTCATTTCTTTTGAATATCTCATCCACTCACTCAGACAGAATTATAACCCAAATAACTCCTACAACGAACTGCTTAGTAAGAACATGCAATTTCTATCACCACTTGTTTCAATATGTGAATTTCTTGAAAGAAATCTTCGCCGCAAACTGCAGCTGTAGATAAAAAATTGGATCCTCGAAGAACGAACCACAGTGATTTTCTAAGAATCCTTGACCTTTGCGATAACAGTGGAAGTGCTTTACCACTGCAAAGCCCCATGCTGACAGCAGCCCGTTTACATGCTATTGTTTGTTTAATGCCTCGTTAGGTTGCTGCCTCAAGTCGCACCTGTTCTTGTGGTCACGTGTTTTCACCAGAAACCCGCAGGATTGGTGGCAAGCGGTTTTCAGGTGAGTGAGATTTCGGAGTTAAACTTAGTAAGGCTATCCTCTCAAAATAAATCAAATTTGGAGGGTATAACCATCGATTTTATCGTACAGCCAACAACGTAATCCATATCCAGTGTTCACAACAGCCACTACGGAACTCGAGACTGCTGCCAGGTGAATAAAACCGTGGACAATTTAACAGGGCCGCAAATAACGGCCGGTCAACGGACAATGTCCGGTCAAAATTAGGTACTGACCGGACAAATCCTTGGATTGCCGGACATCTTGTCCGGTCCTTTACCGACTCGTTAAGAGAAATTTTAATTTTCAACTATTTGATAATCACGAGGGACAGCATTCATGTTTCCGAAAGAAAACACAACGAATTAACTATGATAAAACTATAGACAAATTAGTGGTCGAGAAATTCCCGGTAGTCGCAAATTTCCACGATGTCATCAAGTCCTGTCGCGACCGCAACGCGACCGTTATTTTATATATTTTACCTTTGGCTAGATAGCATGATTGACTCCTAAATAAAGTGATTGATTATTTGATTGATTGAATGATCGGAAAGCACCCTCACGAAGAATAGTCTCGCTACACCGAGAATATTCCACGTAGCATTTGTTGCAAAGTGCGAAAAGGAAACAAACTGACGTTACTTCCGGCACACCCTGCAAAACATGCTTGGTTACTAAGCTTCCTGGTGATTTCATCACTCGATGCAACCCAAAAATGGAGCGTATAACACAAAAAGTGGAAGAATAAAGTTGTCTTAAAGGGATTCTAAATGGAAGAAAGTCAGCGAGCGCAACAGTTGTACTTGGAATAAGACGCCATGCATTCAATACAATTACATACAGTGCTGCCGAATTTCGAAACCCTTAGACGATATGAATTAAAGTTAAGTGTTTCTTGTTTAAGTTTACATTTCAGTTAACTTCTTTTTTCAAATTAATTAAGAGATCGATTGAACCCTTCAGCTTTAATATGTTCTGCACATTTTACTTAAAGTTCAGTTGTAGAAATGATGTGTCGATTGCCAAAGTGTTATATTTAATTGTAAGTGATTTTGCCAGATGTAAAGCAAAACGGACAATTGCGGTTGTACATGTATCCTGCGTAACCGTTCCACGTACTGAATGTGAGGCTGCTTGTGCAGTAAAGAGTAGTAAAACTATTAACTTGTAATTTTTATTGCCAAACCGACTTGGATTCAGTTGTTTTTTAGTTATAAAAGGATTACTGTGCAATTTGGTTTCACTATCGCAAGAGTTACGACTGTTAAAATTTGACCGGTCAAAAACGGGTAGTGTTCGAGCAAAAACATGTTTGACCGGACAACGTGACCGGCGCTTGCCCGTTAGTTATTTGCAGCCCTGTTCAATATCCAGTTGCGAAGCTTAAAATTTATTCCTGCAATTATCGCAAATTAATTCTCAAAGTCTTACCTTGCTGGGTAATATTTAGGCTTCCAGTCTTGAATCCTAGCTGAGTTACAGCTCAGCAAAAACGAGCAATTATTGGCATCAACCTTGTTAAGCATTAGTACAGTGTTTTAGAAGTGTTTCGGCTTCCACTTAGTTACCTCGCACCACTTGGGGGATAGGGCCTGTTTGGAAGCATCACCATAATATTGCTTGTTTACCCTTCGTAACCAAATACCAGTTGGAATCATGGCTTAAATGATAAGATTTCTCAAAACAACGTACCAACCGAAGGAGATGGAGCATTCCCTGTACAATGCCTCGCCACACTGTACACTTTTCAAAGGAGACGACTGGACTCTAGGGAAAATAAAACAAATGGTACGGAATTTCCCGACGGTGCGTTCCGAACGGGAAACAGGTCCCCCGAAAATTCCAACAGGCCATTTTACAGTTGTGTGTTTAGTGACCTGGCCTTGGATTGGAAGCGAGGCTGGGGGTGACCTTGTTTTGATACAAACCTCACTGCTTTTCATATGTAGATCATACTGTTCTTATTCTAACTAGTTTGCATTTACATATGAAAAGCAGTGAGGTTTGTATCAAAACAAGGTCACCCCCAGCTTCGCTTCCAATCCATTGCCAGGTCACTAAGCACACAACTGTAAAATGGCCTATTGTGATCCATTCCATTTTCAGAATTTTTTTGCAAGTGGCGAACACTCAATCCTCATCAGAAAATACTGCATTAACTGTACAGCAATCTAATTGATTCTCTCCCCAAAATATGGCTTTCCTATTTTCGTCATTTTTTTTTTCTGATAATCAGTATAAACTATCCAGCAGTCAGTTTGAATTGATATGAAACAAATAATCATTTCCTTTGAAGCCTGCGGAAAATTGGGAAAATCATTAGGGATGTGAAGGGCAAATCTGCCATATTTATAAAGGATTGGACCTAGAGAGCACAGCAAAGCTATTTCTACTTCATCTAACATTCTTTTGTCCTACTAGGTTACCGACTTGGGACAACAAGGAGGCAATCCTCCAGCACTTTGCGGGAAAGGCAGCAAACTGATCCACTCGCCAAGAAGGTAAGGCTTTCTTCATAACTCATCTTATTTCCTTCGTTATCTTAGCGCAATATACATTTACAAGTTAACGTTCGATGTAAATCATACACAAATGTATACAATCGATGAAAAGAGTGGAGAATTGAATTCTCGTTGACCCAACTCACGTGCGTCTGAGAAGATAAAAACGTTGACAAAATCGATAACGTCAACGGATGTACAGAGAGAAATGCAGAATCACGCGCAGATGGTTTGTGTATAGGCTAGGTCCACCCTAACGTGGATCCAATTCGAATTTGGAAAGTGTTTAATACATTCTGCTATTTATGAAGTTGAAGAGTCCGATATTTCTCGCAAGAATCGATATTTTTTCAAGGAAACCTCAGTATCGAGTATTTGGTATCAATATCGGGGCACCCTAAACATGGTTCTATCGATACTTTCATTCGTCCTTTTCGATACTTTCATTCGATCTTTTTGTAATAAAATAGGTTAGAAAACCAATGCTGTATCAGAGCTTTAAAAGTCCAAAGGCAGTTCAAGCGAAAAGTAAGATTACTGTGGAGAAAGCCATCAAGCGAAAGGGACATCACATGTCAAAAGAAAACCATGCTAAAGCGAAAGAGAGAAAGCTGGAACACATCATGGAGGTGTTGTCTTCACCGGACAGACGTTTGAAACTCTCACTGGCATTAGCCGAGATCAACAGAAGATTGGCAGGTCAGATTCTCATCTGGAAGATGTTGCCTTGTCAAACCGGATAAAAAAATGAGATTTTATTTCACTGTCAGTAATGATGAACATGTAGATATGTGATTCATAGAACTATACTCTAGTCCATTCAGTCGGGAAACAGCTTCAAGGTACAACTGTTTCGTCTGTGAGGCTAAACTGTTCACACAGGGTACAGAACTGGGACATCTAGAAATGGGTACCACATGTAGCAGGCGCGCCAGTTAAACAAAGCGCGCGTGTTTTCGGAGGGCGTACGTGTCTTCTAGCTCGCTCCTTGCTTTGAACCTCATTATGAAAGCAAGGCTTCGTGCATAGTTGTTATTATAAAAATTCATTTTTATTCATATGCAGACAAAACTAATTTTCACATGAAAAGCTTTTCACTTAGCCTCGCTTTCGTAATGAGGTTAAAAGCAACTTGGAAATGGCCTATATATTAAGGGCGTTTTTCATTCGTCAGAACTGGCCGGCCAGAGAGACCAGTCTGTGAATCAAATGCGTCATTTTAAAGGGATGGTGCTGCAAAATCTTGGAAAATAATCACTCCGAAAATGGAACGTGTTATTTGGAGAAATCCGAAGGACTTAGGAAAGAACTTATCATTAAAATTGGTGCACTCCGCACGTTTACGAACTGAGCTGTCTGACCGTGCAGTTCTGACAAATGGAAAAGATTACTTTAAGCAAACGAATGTAACATATGTATAATTACGAGAACCGAAAAATGGCAACTTTGTTGACTTTCCCAACTGGTTGGGAAAGCAAAAGAGCCTACAGATTCATTTGAAGGAATCAGTTTAGAATCACGATAGCCAACGTAACTTATCAGTTGCTAGTAACTGATTAGGGTGAGGAAACTGCCGTTGTGTTAATATTTATTTATGTATATAAGTAGCTATCGCAACCCTGACATAAGTTTTCAAGGTTCCGCAATGAAAGAGTAGTACCTCAGTTAATTATATCTCTCAATTAGTACGCGCGGTGTGATTGGTGAATTTTGCGGGCCGTATTTCACTGTGCGACCTGCTAAACTTTAACTAGTTTCCTTTTCCGCCCATCCGGTTGACCTAAGAATTATATATAATAAATATTTTACTAACCTCGTTTTCTCGGTCCGTACAGTAAGTTGCGGTTCCTCATTTTTTCCTTCGCGCTTGGGCCATAAATCAACGGGAAAAAAGAAGATCCGTAACTAACAGTATGCACCGAGAAAACGAGGTTAGTAAGTGAAACATTTGGTAATATAATTCAATTATCAGGAAGGCCCATTCTGTTGGATTTCTTACCCAAGTCTTGTGCGCCTGCCCGCAAGCCAATGGCGGTAGCCAAAATGATATCATATGACGACGCCGTTGTGTATATAGAATCGTCAGTTTTGACTCCCTTGTGGACAAAGCGCTTTATATATGCTGTGGTTGATTTTTTTTTCAAATCAGGTTTACTTATTGTTGAATTACTTTGTACAGTAGTGTGTAAATTCAAATAATTTAAGGTGAAATTGAATGACCACCATAGTTAATTGCATAATTCCTTCGTTACGCTTGACGACAGTTCAAAGAGAAGATGAACTCCTGCTTGCGCTTGCGCGAAGGTCGATTTCTGCGTGCTCTCAGTTACCCTTGAGAGAAAAATAGGACTTGTTGCTGGCCTTGTTTTTCGGGATGGGTACTCCCTTATACGAGCAATATGGGACTGTGTCCGTCCAAAAGGTATGAATTCGGCAGCCATTTCAATCTGACAATGGCTACAAATCTTAACCATTTCGGTTTTAAAGTCTGAAAACGGGTTTGGATTTTAGAAGTCAGGTCAAGTCCGGTTGTTCGAAAGCCGATTAATGCTAACCCCCGATTAAAAATTAACCGAGGCTTTCATCTTACTTGTTAAATATGTTTTTAAAAGCTGATTTTAAGTTTAAGGTAAAGAAAAGTCTACGACAAAACTGAAGGGAAAAAATCTTTTTGAAAAATGATTACTGATAAGCAATTAAACTCGAATCAAAGTTCACGTTAACCCAGGATTAGCTTAATCGGCCTTTGAACAACTCTGCCCAGGTCTGAAAACGGCCGATAGCTGAAAAAGCTTGAAAAGCTTCATATTTTGGTCTGAATCTGAAATAGGGTCAGACAGAGACCAGACAGCATACCCCCTCCAAAAATTCCGTCAAGTACTCCCCTCTCCCAGGTTTCTCGTTGCACACTGATGAGTTCATATATTACGAGATTAAGTACATGAAACAATTATTTTAAAATATCCTCAAACACGAACAGGATAAAATGCCAATTAGCTAAAGAAATTAAAAGGAAGGCATCACACTGATCTAAAGTGACATTTCTTTTATTTGTAAAATTAAAACGCGAGGCTTGCCGGGTAAGTAAGGACACTATATGATTAAATACTGGATCATTGGATGCCAAAATTCCAGAGTTTTGATTAGCTTAGCGGCCATGATTATACCATGTGATTTCAAGGTTTGAGCGCAGTCTTGGTAGGTTTGGATCAGATTTCCTCGATCTCGTGTAGTGATTGGAAAACATTGTGACGCACAGAAATAAACCTCGAAACCATGCTACCGTTCCTGGCATGGTAACAAGCGCATGCTTAGGGGTGAAAAGATTGCAGGCTCAGAGCTTGAATTCATGCGCGTTGCTCACTTCGATTTACAACTAAGGGACGAGTATTTTCGTTGTTTTTTCTCCAAGGTAAGTGAACCTGTGTTGATTTTTTCGAACTATCGATAGCAAATTTGAGCGGAGCTGTTCATCAGAATATCCGAAAGCTGTGTAGTGGCGTGTTTTCCGAGAAACAGACGTTGCAATTCGCTCCGAGCTGCAATGTGTTAACTCAGCTGTTTTCCACAGCAGATACATAGAGTTTGTATTATCTTCGGTAATTGTACGTTGATGACATGAATGCGACAATAACAACAATCAAAGAAAAATATCTGCCAAAAAATGCAGCGATCACATAAAACCATCTTTTTATAACAACTCCAGGATTGAGAAGGACGAACGCATCGTAATCCGTGATTACATCTTGTTTACTAAACTGTTATATAATAATAAAACAGCATTAAAAACCCATTTTTAAGTTTTAGCCTGAAGGGCTTTCACTTTATATTGAAAATGACGCGGGTGGAGTGATTGGTTACCAAGCCCACGGTCATATGAATTAATTAGAATATCAAGAGCGGCTTTCATTTGAGCGAGCAAAATAATCTGGCTCTAGCCAATCACAACAAACGTAAACAGCGCAATGAGCCAATCAGAATTCGTAGCAAATACACGTAACTGGTGCCAAGTGCGACTGTGAGCAGTCTCTTTCTTCTCCTAAGTTCTGTCACACTCGCGCGATTACCGTCGCTTTTCGCGCGTGATCTGAGGAAAAAAGTAGGACTGCTCGCAGTCTAAGGGCGGGAAAACATGCGTGCGAGCATGATTGGTTTAGCTTCTCATTGGTTGAGAAAGTGGCGCGAGTTTTGTTAAACAAATCACAGAAAATACAGTCAAGAAAAACCAAAGCAAGTGCAATTTCTCTCGACACTCAATTGAAAATTGCTCCAATGTACTAGGAGATTTGCACTAAATGGGACTCCATAAAGAAGTGTCCGACTCTAACGAGTCTCGGCCATTTACATGTATGTTCCGTGTTCAATTTATGGCTCTCAGATTTCCGAGAAAGAGAGATACGGTGGGAGCCGCAAGAAGAAGAATCTGGGACAATGCTTTCAGGGGAGAACAGTTTGAATGTTTATTCTATCCGTTTCTTAGCAACTAAGGAAACTGAACGTGAAGATCGGACACGAGACTTAAAAATAATAGTTTGCAAATTTGCTATGCGATTGAAGTGAATACTAGCGTTTAACGTGTGTCCCCATTTTATAAGGCTGGACAAGAATACGCAGTAAGCTTTTATTTTCACGATATAAAAGTATTGCTTTTTTCGTCATAGCATTTTAGGCTGCGAATATGCATCAAAAAGGGTGCGAATAAGACAACGTATCGTACTCGACTTAGTCTCCCCGATCGCGCGCAGTCACGACTATAATTCAGTACAAGAGCAACACGGCCAAGTATTTTTACGTATGAAAGTTTTCTTCCTTTTCTCGTCTAAGACGTCCATTCGATAAAAAATAAATAGTGAAAATGGCAAGCCGTGTCACACAACATATGACCTTACCTTAAACTTTTCGAAGAGTAAATTTTAAGGAAAAGAAAAGTCAACACCGCATAATCGCCATGTCGATAAAGTCAGTAATAAACCGTGACATGGGCCGAATCCATGAAAATTTTTAAGTGTTTGCTTATTAACAATAAATAGACTTGCATATTCCGGCAGTAAAAGCGACAAATTGGATGGAAAGTTTCCTTCCTAAGGAATTAGTATAATCCTCTCAGTAAAGAGTTTCTTTTGGGCGGTGTCTGCATGTGATCAAGAGGACGCTTTTGGTGGGTGGCGATTTTGGTCTGCGAGAAAAACCAATTATCGTCAACTTAAAGCCTAATTCACAATCAGTAATTGAAGTGAAGGTTCTTAGTACAAAAGAACTTCTTTTAAAACAGAAACAATAGACAAATGTATGGAGAACTTCCGACCTCAGGATCACAGTAGAGATACTCATGTTACAAAGAGTTCCTTTTGGGCGCATGCCTATGAACACGAGCACGCTTTTGTTGGGTGGCGCTTGTGGTGTGGGAGAAAAACTAATTATCGTCAGCTTAAAGGCTAACTTACAATCACTCATTGATTTGAAGGTACTTAGCACAATTAAAACAGAAACAATTCGTACATAGGAAAACATTACTTGAAACACATTTGTACACTTTACTGGCTCTTTCCTAAAGGCAAAAAAAAAATTCTCTAGTCATTGATTTGCTTTCTTGGTTTGATATATGCAATCAGCATAATTTCATCTAACTTGTAGTAACTTTTCGTTTAACCGACGTTAATTCCTAGAACATCTTTTCTTGCATGTTTAGATTTCTGAAAAGAACTGATACTGCTACCGAAGTATTTTGTGTAACATTTGTGCGTGCGAGTTTTGCGCAAAAATCAATTGAACAAAGAATGCTGAATATGAAGGAAAAAGCTCTTGACTCCAAAAGCCTTAAGTTCGTTAATTGATTGAGAGAATAGCTGAATTAATGGAGTTAAACAATACAGGTATGGGAAAATCGGGAGGAGAACATTTGCGCGTTGAAGAGACGGAGACTTTTGAAAAGTAAAAACTAATGTTAAACATTTGTTGTCGGAGACGATAAGCTTCATAATAACACTTCCTCGCCGGTCTTAACATGACCAACCTCTCCGCTTCAAACATGAACAACAAGGTTTCGGGCACGGCTTTGGAAGAACAAATGCATCTAAGCGTCCCCGTCCAGGTTAGTCTGGCCACTAATATGATCATCAACATCATCACTTGTCCCTTTGCAGTTGTTCTGAACATTCTGGTGATAATGGCGGTGAAAAGAAGACCTAGGCTACAAACCAATGCAAATATCTTGCTGGCATGTTTAGCGGCTACAGACACAATGAATGGTCTTTTAGTACAGCCATCGCTTATCGCGTGGATAATATTGAAATCTCTTAGTATGACTGAAGAAAAAACGGTTCTTACTTTCCACAATTCTGCTCTACGCGGCTGGTTTCTCTGTTCATCTCTTCATTTGCTGTTGATAACCTTCGAAAGGCTAATTGCGATTAAATTCACCATCCACTACCCATATATTGTCACAAAGAACAATATTAAGGTGGCAGTAATCGCATTTTGGATCACTACTCTTTTTTCTGAGACAACAGTACTGGTAACAGACAAAACAATAATTGCTAACCTTTTGGTAGTTCTCGCCTTGTTTTCGTGTATCGTTTTCATTTCGATTTCTTACGTGTTGCTATATCGCGAGACGCGGCGACACGAAAGGAGGATCAAAGCTCAACAACTTCCACTGGAACAAGTGGAAAGGTTTGCTAAAGAAAGCAAAGCGTTCAAGACGACTGTATACGTGGTCGGAGCTGTTGTTTTATGCTTTCTTCCCGCGGCTGTTTTCCTCGGAGTTGTCCTTTCCGGCGTGTTTTTACTGACGCAGTCAGGTTTGTTTCTAGTTTATTCGCCCTTCATTCGCACATGTGGTATTTTAAACTCGCTTCTTAATCCTCTCATTTACTGCTGGCGACAAAAAGGAATGAGAAAGTTTATATTTAGGTTTTCGGCTGTCCAAGCGGTGCATCCCGCTAACTAAACTGAATTCTTGTCAGTGATTGCTAATGTGAGAATCGGAAAGGCTTTCATTTAATTTGAAAAGTGTGGCAATAAAATTGTAAGACTTGCTGCAATTTGGACTTATTGGCTTTCGATAGAGCGGTTTTTAAATTTCTGTAGTAAAATTAGATCGCGGAACCCAAAGAAATTACTCTGGCCAATCACAACAGACAGAAACAGCCAAATGAACCAATTAGAATTTAAAGGGGGCAGTGTCACATATTTTAGAGTTACTTTGAATAGCCAAACAATCTATTTGTATCGATGGAATCGTCAAAATAATGACTCAGTTTTGTTAACAATAACCTTACTAGTGCACAGAAACTAGTATTTGTTATGTTTGGCTGCGGGTGGCTTGGATGGAAATGGATTTCAACTTGAAAAAATTTGTGTATTGTAGAAAAGTAACTGAAAACTGATTAAAGTTTGTTTTTACTCAGAGAAATCCCCTAATATTTTTCTTTGTAAAAAATTTGAGCAACTTTGAAGAAAGTGTAGCAAAATCGTCATGACAATGCCCCTTTAAAGCAAACTACACATGCCACTGTTTTTATTCATTCATTCATTCATTCATTCATTCATTCATTCATTCATTCATTCATTCATTCATTCATTCATTCATTCATTCATTCATTCATTCATTCATTTATCTTTTTAAACAAATATTTATACAGGAGATGTTCAGTTCGCCAAGGCTGGTTTAAAGGTAGTCCTGTAAATACATTAAATCAAGCACCTGATTTTCATTAAAATAAACACACAAAAACACGTAGAAAACTGCCAACTTAAAAGGCAACTTCGTTTCCAGAGTTTTTCCCTCGTAAATTGACATTTGAAGAAGATTGTTAGAATCAATCTAAATCTCTTTAATATTTTGTAACACAGGTTACGTTGGGAAAGGCAGCTGGTCGCTGATAAAGTGTACCTGCCACACCAAATCCTTAAAAACTAAAAGGGCAGTCAAACTATTAAACGTACAATTTAGTGATAATGCCTACTTTTCCAAGGCTCAGTTCTATACATGCTGTATATATGTGACACTGGGAATAATGCTTCTAAAGCAAATAAACTCGAGTAAATATTTCTTAAGGTAAAAGCCTAAGTTTGAATGTCATGCTGAAGCTATTACAGATGGAGCTTTTCTGAGGTTGCTATGACATTTGAAAATTATATGATTCCTCGTAAGCAGAATCGTAAAGGCTGTTGTATAATAAGTGCTACAATAAAAATGTAAAAATTCTGAGAATTGGACTCCTAGTTTAATAGCGAAGACTTTTGAAAGAATCGATGTTAAACCTTTTAGCGGCCTTGTCGCCATCCAATCTCGTCCCCAGAGCCCGCTTTCCTTTTGGTCAGCACCAAAAGCGATGACCAGAAGGAAAGTAGGGTCTCGGACGAGATTGGTCGCCAGCGCTTCGGCTTTTTGGATGGTCAAAACGTGCTCTGTTTGTCGACCGCTCGTTAGCTCCTCCCTGCTTACTTCGTTGGTATGTTTCTCCCTTCCCCCTTCCTCCAGGCTGGTCTTCAAGTTTAGTTTCTCTACGGGTAGTTTTGCCTGGATGAATATGTGCCGGCTTACCAGAGAGTTTGCAAACCATGTGATTCGCTCTTTAACTATCTACCACGGTAGAGCTACAGTTACCAAGGGTTACGAGTAGACTTTCTAAAAGCCCTTTCCAATATTATTTCCCCTCTTCACTCTTTATGTTTATGTTTCTACCGGTGACCTCAAAGCATGTTAGCCAATGAGCAACAAGTCTTTCCGTTATGTCATAGCCTCGCGCGCGATCAATGTCGTTACTGGGGGAAGCAAACGAAAACTTGACTCGCCGTTCAGTCGACGATGAATGACTTTCAGAAACACCACCCAGATTTCCCTGCCGTTTAGTCGCCATTTCTCCGCGCTTTTCAGTCTAGAGAGCTTAAACAGAATTAAAACTTTTTTTGGTTAAGTCCATTTTCTTCACCAAAGTTGATTTCTTTCGCTACACGATGGGCATATAGTGTTTATCAAACAGCTCTCCGGGAAAAGAAAATAACCAACCATCCTTTAATTTCCACGTTTACACACGCTTTATCTTTTGATACTTAGAGCCTGTCTGAAACAGCTTCCTCTTCTTGTCAGCGTTGACTTCTACCCCGCAGTGGATACAAATAATTTCTCACCGACTCGAGTTTGGCGATAAAAACACTGCGAAATGTTTTGGTTGGAGTTGTCGCATCCGACGCTATTAAACTTGGCGGCGATCACCCGCGGAGTACGCGAAATTTGAGAAATGTCAAACATTCTTTTCGCGCCAAAAATTGAGGCTTGGATTCAAATCCCTGCAAGTGAAACAAGTCGACTTCACTTCTCGCGATGTTCGTCGCTCACTTTCGCAACTTCTTCGCTTGAAGAAGTCGACTTGTGGCAAGTCTAGGTTACGAAGTGTGGGTAGCTAGGGGAATTCATTTTAAACCAATTCATCTCGGAATATAACTTCTTGTTGTTCGTAATTTGCAAATCTCCTCTCAGTTCTTTGGCTCTGTTTTACAGTGCTCCCACAGAACATTTTAAAAGTTTCCTGCCACTTTAGTAGGAGGTTAGACTTCCGCTCCGTACAACACCGAAACAACCGCGGATGTAACGATGAACGATAAAATGAGTAATGAATTCTTAAAGTTGTGCAGCGTAATCAAACGAATAGGGAACCTACCCAGCAGTCTGAGAATTCTGAAAATTCCAGTGTCTATAGTGTTAGAAGGTACGTGCGAATATTAATAAACAGCAGCTGGTTTTAGTGTTCGACAACAGGAGGAAATCATTGATCCTGAACATGAAATGGCCAGCTTAATAAAAACAATTTTTATTTTTTCATTGTGAACAAACGAAATGTTTGTCGGTGGATTTCTTATTAACTTTCCGAGTCGTAATTTTGGCCCTAAGCTTCTTTCCCACAGACGCCAGACGGCTTATGTTGTCATATCGCCCCGTGAAAAGCAAAAAAATGCTGAACCAGTATTCATGGCTTAACGCATATTGAGTTTCTTTTTTTTTGGAAACTGTAAGTATGGGTCAACTAGACCTTTTCCAGAAACCTTGGTGAAGTTCCATTTTTGTGGCATTGAAGTTGATTTTATCCCAAGGGTTGTCATACCAGCCTGGGCACTTTTTCAGACTTCAAAGAAATAGCTCTGTTTTAGTGTTCGACAACAGGAAGAAATCATTGATCCTGAACATGAAGCGGCCAGCGTAATTAAAACAATTTTTATTTTTACATCTTGAACAAACGAAATGTTTGTCGGTGGGTTTTTCATTTACTTTCTGAGTCGTTATTTTGGCCCTAAACTTCTTTCCCACAGACGCCAGACGGCTTTTATTGTCATATCGAGAGTGTGAAAAGCAAAAAACAGCCGGTATTCCTGGGGTTTTACAATTCAATACTGGCTTAAAGCTTACTGTTTTTTTGGAAACTGTAAATATGGGCCAACTGGATCTGATCCAGAACCCTTGGTGAAGTTCCATTTTTGTGGTATTGAAGTTGATTTTGTCCCTATGGTCGTCATACCAGCCAGGGCACGTTTTCAGACTACAAAGAAATGGAACTGGAAATGATAGAATTGTTCATCACATTTCGCCATCCAAGACCCACACATTTCGCAAACTAAATCAACAGCACATTCTTATTTAATACTGCGAAACCTGTATATATATCTGCCGGTAAATATATCAACCTGGATTTTTGAAAACTGGCTCGGCGCTCAAGTCATGCTTCTTTGAGAGTTGACAATATCAATACAAAAGCTTGTTTTGAGGAGGGGGGGGGGGGGGGGGGGGCAAGGGGCTAAAGCCCCCAAGCCCTCCCCCCCAGCTCCGCCGTCCCTGTTAAATGTCATTTTTTGCCAAAGTCTTTTATTGGCCCTCACTATTTATTGTTTTTATGATTCTGTGCACTCTTATTATTGTCTTTTGTTCTGTTCTACTAGTTAGTTGCAAGTTATACGCCAGTTAGCTGCACGTGCCAGTGACCAACTCGAAAGCCTAAACACCTTTGGTCACTGCGCACATTTTACTTTTGATATTTATGTACTTTAAAGATGTCTTTATGTCACTTTTGTGATGTGTAATTTCCTTTTGGACCAAACTTTTGAAATAGTGCATAAATAAAAGATCTGAAATCTGAATCTGGTCCGAATGACTGTCACGCGACCTTCAGTTGCAGGAATAAGACATGAAAACATTTCCCGCAATGAATGAAGGATGCATACACAAACAAAAAGCCTGTAAGTTGTTCGGTGTTTTTAATGACAAAGTTTCTAACGGGGCGAACTTCAACTTGTCACCCGCAGTTCAAATTAATGTTTACAAAATATCGCTGCATATATTCATATTCATTTATGATATTTCAGTTTGAGTGAATTTTGCGTAGATCATGGTTTAACCATCTGCGCTCCTTCGATACTGTAACTGTATTTCATCCAGCAGAACGTTTACCTCTGGAGAGAGCACTGTGATATTTTACTTTCAGTGTTTTGTAAGAAGAGAACAGTGCAGCCCAATCAGCATCACTTGATTACCTGTTTTGACTACCTTCATTCTTCACAAACAGGTGAATTTTATTTGCAATCTTAGATGCGAGTTTATCTGTCACTTCACAGACATATCCTGGAGAGTGCCTTATCGGATTTTATGGTAAGTTTTTAAAATGAAACCAGCCCAAGAATTCTATTGGTGGTACGTCGTTGCCTGCGTCTTAAACGTTTTCTTATCCTATACCGCCATCATGTTGAACATTGTAACAATTCACGCCATCAGAAAAACTCCATCGTTGTCAAAACCTTTAAAAACAGTGCTTGTTACTCTGGCTGTTTCTGATCTTGGTGTTGGTTTAATGGCTCAGCCACTGTTCGTCGCACTTCATGCCATGCACTTGAAACAAGCTGATAACAGTCGACTGGCTCATCATGCATTCGCCGTTTTCTTGACAAACTTGTTTTCCTTTGCTTCATTGTTCCTTGTGGTGGTCTTAATTACAGACAGATTCTTGGCTATTCGCCTTTATCTCAGATACAAGGAACTTGTGACTCACAAGCGCGTTGTTGCTGTGGTGATCTCCATATGGGTGTTCAGCGCAATTCTTTCGTTAATACGGCTGTGGATCCCAAAGAACATCATTTACATCGTGTTTGGCATTCTTTATCTTGTTTGTGCATTAACTGTAATACTCTTGAGCTTCAAGACTTATTCCACAGCACGAGGCCAAATAAACCAAATTCAAGAAATGGAACTCACTGTACAACAAGTAGCACAGAATCGTGAAAGGGCAAATGTTGAAAGGCTGCGAAAATTTGCCATTGCAGCAATTTATGTATCTCTCGTATTTATGGTTTGTTATTTGCCAAACATGTGTACCTTATGGGCTATTGCTTTCACATCTGAACCTGTAAACATCGTAATAAAGCATTACACGTTGACGCTGGTTTTTCTTAATTCATCTGTGAATCCTTTGATTTTCTGCTGGAAAATGAGACACATTCGACACACTGTCATGGATATCCTGCGAAATGCATGTTCAAGTCACAACTGAACGAAATCTTCTGGTACATGAAAGTGGAATTACAGAGCCCTGTGCATAAATGTTCGCTTGACTGAGGTTGCTCTTTTGGCTTTAATTTGTTTGAAAAAAAAAAAAAACTACGTTTTTGTGTTTTGTTTTAACAAGCTACACTATGTAAATACAATAAAATCTGCAATTCCACAGCGACAAACCGTTCAGTGGTGCTGGATCACTTGTAGACCTGGATCATCAAATTATTTTAAATACAAAATATTGACGGCAGACTGATCCCAACGGCGGAGGTGACGAGCTTGATAGGAGAAACAACAAAGGCTAGAATAACTGAAATATACATTTGTTTGAACGAAAAAGAAAAGTGAGAAACATAAAAGGATCGTTGCAACAAAAGATTTAAAATATAAAAAATGCGTGACAATGATTGGTTGTTTAGGACTAAGTTACAAGTGTAAGACATGCCATTGGCGTGTTTCGTCACGTCTATTTATACAAAGAGGGTGTAATGTTTTAGCTTTGTTGATTAAATGAGCTTCACGAGCCTTTCTAACTGACTCACGTTTGCTGCGTATAAGTTCAAGCGGGATTAGGTCGACGTCGTTGATTGCCAACCTGGTCGACTCGATCAACGACGTCCACCTAATTCCGCTTGAACTTATACGCAGCAAATGATCAGTGATCAACTTCAAAATGATCAGTGATCATCAAGATCATGCTGATGCAGATAGAATGTCAAAAAACAGTAATAAAAAAAATGTCAGTCGAGTATGCCAGCGAATATGAATGTTAATTTGGAGGCATGTCTCAGATGTCTGCCAAAGAATGTTTCACTATAACAGTTATAGTCGCGTTGTAGTCAGTTATCAGGAATTATAACACTATAACTCAGATAACTCAGGGGCGGATCCAGGGGAGGTGAAATGGGTGAATTTTCACCCCCCCTTTTTTTGAGCCCCCTTCCTTTTTTTTTTTCCTTATCCGTCAAATATTGAAATAATATTTGATTTCTCTAATTGAGGTGGAGAATGTGCATTAGCGATGACTGGTTCTACCAATCAATTTATTCATTTTGAGCCTGTTGAAATGGGGTTGACAGACCTACACGACTCCCGCTGTGTGCCCATTGTGTTGATAAAAGCCTTTATAATTTTGCTTTAATAAGCATGTCTTTAAGCGATTTCCCTTTTCTATAATAGATAAAGGGAGGTTCCTTGTATATCTCTCTTAGTACCGGCTGGTTTTGTATTAAATGCCATTCAGTGTCCATTAGAATATTTTTCAAACATGGCAGTGATGGTTGAAATTGTGTCACGAAGGGTAGAATTTTCTTGTGCACTTTCTGTTTTTGTGTAAGAGCGTTCTTCCTTTCTGCGAAGTTAACTTCGGAGAGGATTTTGTCCACCAGGTTACTAGGATAAGCTCTCGATACCAGGCGTGTTTTAAAGTTTTTAATGTTTTCGTCAAACACCACTTTAGAAGCGTTTGTCCTCAGAAGTGCCTGCTGGGTGGCAGCTGTTGTAGTTTGTGTACTGAAATGTTTTAGTAGGTTTGTAATGTGTGTGCACGTCGAGAATCGATTCTTTCTCGAATCTCTGTCCCTTATAGACTGTTGTATCCAAGAATGTTGTTTCTTATTGTGAGACTTCAGCGGTAAACTTTATGGTAGGGTGGTACGAATTTGCTTGCTCAATGAATTTTCTATTTCTTCTTTGTTTGTATCCCACAAGTAAAATACATCGTCAATGAATCTTCTCCACATTAGTGGTTTGTGAACGCTCTGCCTTAAGATCTCCTTTTCTATAGATGCCATAAAGATGTTGGCAAAAGCTACTGCCATTTTAGTGCCCATGGCAGTTCCGTGTGTTTGGAAGGAGTTCTCCTTCAGTATAAGGCTGAGCATTTCTCTGAGGAAATTTGTAGCTATAGGAGGGTTATTGGCATGAAAGTTTTCGTATGCGTTGCATACTATAGTGATTCTTTCAGTCCTCCTGTGGGATATTCGTGTAAAGGCTAGTGACATCCATTGAGACTAGAAAAGCGTTTCTAGGCACCCTAGTGCTTTCAATAAACCTTATGAAATGTGTCGTATCTTTTAGAAACGAGTCCTGTATTTGTGCTATTGGCTGAAGTAGTTTGTCTACGAATGATGATAGGCGTTCTGTTGGGCCATCACACCCAGATATGATAGGTCTTGACTTCCGACTAATGTCGGTTTGTGAATTTTTGTGAGGGTATAAAACACTGGGCTTCGAGGCGGATTTGGTGTTAGGTTAAACCATTTAACCGTCATTTCGTCTATGCACCCTGCTTGATGAAGGGCATTAATGAGGTGTTTAACTCTCTGGGATGTGTCTCTAACCATTGGTTCGTCTAGTGGCTGACAGTTATTTCTATCATCCAATTGTTTCTGTCCGTCATTGATTTTGTTTTCTCCGTTCATAACGACGGTTGTTCTGCCTTTATCTGCTTTTTTGAGAATAATTTCTTTGTTGTTAACGTTAATAAGCTCCTTGAGAGCTCTTCGCTGCACAGACCTCAAACACCTCAACCAGGCTTTGGCTCTATAAAAAATTACATTATTACAAAAATTCACCCCCCATTTCAAAATCCTGGATCCGCGCCTGTAACTTACTATAACGCGATGATCATACCATTTTTCAAACATACATCAGGAAATGTTGTCACTGTGTTTTTTGGGTAGCTACGTGTTCTAAGGAATCAGGAATGTTTTGGATGTCTGGCTAGAATCCACAGGAACTTAGAACTGCATAATAAAGCAGGGGGAGTGTTCAGGGTGTTACTTAATCAGATTTTAATGCAGAGTCTACAACTGAGTCTAGACAGTCTAGAGCCTGTAGAGCGCCTTCCGTGCCTTAATTCACTGTTAACTCAACAAAATAGAACGCCATTGTGTTTAGATAGTCACATTTCAAAGTACTCAATATTGTATATAAGAATTCGAGAAATACTAAAGATACTATGCTGACTAGGTTCTCAGAACTTAATTTATTAATGTCACGCTACAACAGGAAATAAGTCGGATAAGGGAGGAAGGAACACTTTACCAGCAGAATATAAAACGTTAGAACGTTTAGATATAAATCAGTTAGATCTTTTAGTTCTAAACGCTCTGCGTCGTAAATCTCTTAAAGAGCAATAACTCTGTTTTATACTTAATGTTCTTGTTTTAAGTGGCTTTTTTGTGTCTTCATGTCTCGCTGGGGATCGTAAACGTTAGGAGAATATTATTGTATGTTATACTAGTAGGATGTTTTTTGAAACGATTCAAATTGATCTTGCTTTTATGTATCATTTTATTTTAATAGCTTTAACTGTTCTCTACCCTAGTTAAATAAATAGAAATAGACAAGTTATTCTTATGATTAGTCACACCCGGATTAGCTGTTTCGGGATGTTTTACACATTTCGGTCACGACCTGAGATATCTTTTGACACGAAAACACCTCCAAATGTCTGAAATGTTGTCAGTTTTGCTTACATACTTTTGTAGATTTCGTAGTTATCAGCTATTTGTCAAGTCATTTTCATAGTGAGAATCGCATTTATGCTCCCACTTTTCTCTAAAAGAAATAAACAAATGTCCCGCTCCCCACCCCTCAGTTACTCGTTGTCGCCTTAGAACACAGTACATTGTACTTCCTGCATTATTTCCTTTTCGAAAATCTTAGTTGAACTTTTTTCGGTATTCGAAACGACATTTTTATCAATCCGAAAATACAAGGCGAGGTGAATATTCCCGTAAGAATTTTAGGGAATTAAGGGCCTTCCGAACAGATAATTTACCGAAAGGTAAACAAGTGTCTAAAGTGCTAGAAGGTGCGAATACAGCAGCTGGTTTTAGTGTTCGACAACAGGAAGAAATCATTGATCCTGAACATGAAACGGCCAGCTTAATTAAAACAATTTTTATTTTTACATCTTGAACAAGCGAAATGTTTGTCGGTGGATCAGTTCATTTACTTTCTGAGTCGTAATTTTGGCCCTAAACTTCTTTTCCCATTTTGTGCCAAAGTCTTTTATTGGCCCTCACTATATATTTATTATCATTTCTCTTGTTTTTATGTAAAAATTGTTGTACGATTCTGTGCACTCTTATTATTCTTGTCTTTTATTCTGTTCTACTAGTTCGTTGCACGTTATACGCCAGTTAGCTGCACGTGCCAGTGACCAACTCGACCTCCTTTGGTCTCTGCGCACATTTTACCTTAGATACTTACGTAATTTAATTATGTCTTTATGTCACTTTTGTGAAATGCAATTTCCTTTTGTAGTAAACTTTTGAAATAGTGCATATATAAAAAATCTGAAATCTGAATCTGGTCCGAATGACTGTCACGCGACCTTCAGTTGCAGGAATATGACAATTCTTTCGTTAATACGGCTGTGGATCCCAAAGAACATCGTTTACATCGTGTTTGGCATTCTTTACCTTGTTTGTGCATTAACTGTAATACTCTTGAGCTTCAAGACTTATTCCGCAGCACGAGGCCAAATAAACCAAATTCAAGAAATGGAACTCACTGTACAACAAGTAGCACAGAATCGTGAAATGGCAAATGTTGAAAGGCTGCGAAAATTTGCCATTGCAGCAATTTATGTATCTCTCGTATTTATGGTTTGTTATTTGCCAAACATGTGTACCTTATGGGCTATCGCAATCACATCTGAACCTGTAAACACCGTAATAAAGCATTACACGTTGACGCTGGTTTTTCTTAATTCATCTGTGAATCCTTTGATTTTCTGCTGGAAGATGAGACACATTCGACACACTGTCATGAACATCCTACGAAATGCATGTTCAAGTCACAACTGAACGAAATCTTCTGGTACATGAAAGTGGAATTGCAGAGCCCTGTACATAAATGTTCGCTTGACTGAGGTTGCTCTTTTGGCTTTAATTTGTTTCAAAAAAAAAAAAAAAAAAAATCCTTTTCGTGTTTTGTTTTAGCAAGCTACATATATGTAAGAGCTCCCTTTTACGCAAACATAGAACATTTTAAAAGTTTCCTGCCTCCTTAGTAGGAAGTAATAAAGTTGCTACAACTGCTTTGCCATTCCCTTCGTCTCCTTCGTGCCCAAGCCTCGCACGGCAAGTTATAATGGCTGGAAATGGCATTGCACTGGACGCGAGACTTTTGTTATTATTTCACGCCTTTGCTTATCGCCTGTGGTGTTATAAGCATGAGAAAAGAAGTCTTTTTCGCTTCTGGACATTTCTGGCTTACAGAAGCCAGGTGACCGTTTCAAGGCTGTTTCAAGTTGCTTTTACTAGAATTATACCATCACCCTCTCTTGAATTGAGAGATCACGTTCTGCGAAAGTAGCCGGAAGATATTACTGTGATGCTCTTGACGACATCTCAGTTTACCGGCCTTGCGGGGAACGTTAGACTTCTGCTCCGTACAACACCGAAACCATCGCGGACGCCACGATGAACGATAAAATGAGTAATGAATTCCATAAGTTGTGCAGTCGTAATCAAACGAATATACTTTAAATTTTCAAGTTACCAACCTTAATCTTATCTAAGCTTAGCTGGAGGGAACCAACCCAGCAGTCTGAGAATTCTGAAAATTCAAGTAATGAAACAAGTGTGTAAAGTGTTAGAAGGAGTGCGAATATTAATAAACAGCAGCTGGTTTTATTGTTCGACAACAGGAGAAATCATTGATCCTGAACATGAAACGGCCAGCTTATTAAAACAATTTTTATTTTTACATCTTGAACAAACGAAATGTTTGTCGGTGGACTTTTCATTTACTCTTCGAGTCGTAATATTGGCTTAAGGCTTCTTTCCTACAGACGCCAGACGGCTTTTGTTGTCATATCGAGAGGTGTGAAAAGCAAAAGAGGTATTACAATTGTCACAATACAATACTGGCTTAAAGCCATTTTTCTTTTCTTTTTTTTGGGAGGGGGGGGGGGGGGAACTGTAAATATGGGCCAATTGGATCTGATCCAGAACCCTTGGTGAAGTTCCATTTTTTTGGTATTGAAGTTTATTTTGTCCTGGCGGCTTTTGTACCAACCAGGAAACTTGGCACGTTTTCAGACTACTACAGTAAAATAATGGACTCTAGATAAATGTTTTCATTCACGGCTACGTCCAGGGGTTATTCCAAGACCCACACTATTCGCAGACTAAATCAACAGCACGTTCAAGATTATTTATACCGCGAAACCTGCATACAGTATATATTTGTCGCTGAAAGTATAATCTAAGTATTTCAAGGGGCTTTCAATTACAGACCAATGTGAATCTGCCTGTTTACTGGCAAAGGCGAGCAGAGATTATGTTACCGGAGAGAAAAGATGACGGAAAAAATTATTTCGCTCACGATATCAATTCGGTATAATCGACGAATTAACGTCAGGTGACACAGGAAGCTCACGTTTATAAAGATTGTAACCAGGAAGAAGAGTATGATCGAGAGATAGGAACTTGAGAGCACACGAATCTGTGACTCAAAATTATTGTTAAGAAACGCATCATTAAAATTCCCAATACATGTGTATAACTTGAACGTTTGCTGCGAAACCAGTTTCACGAAGTGGTGTTACACGGTTAAACTCTTGTTCAGTTTTCCCCACTGCGACCGTTGCGAGCCGTTGCAGAAGTAGAAAGTGGTTCTACTTTTCGTGAAACTTGTCTCGCAACGGAAGTTCGAAAAAGTTTTACGAAACCAACCATGTTACACGGTGCACTGAAACTTGTTTCGCAGCGTCGTTGCACGCAAGTTTCAGCTAAAAGTTTCAACGTGTAACGGCGGTGTTTTTTTAATGTATCTACCCAAATTTTTGGAAAGGATAACGGCGATGAAAACTTGAACGTTTCTCGTGAAACGACGGGTTTTATGGCCTTGAAGAGGTTCTGAATGATGCGGAAAACAGAAAAAAAAAAAAGGGAGGGAGGAGAGAGGATAAAGACTAGCAAGCTTTTGTGTTGATATTGTCGACTCTCAAAGAAGGATGACTGAGTTGTGCGAGCCAGTTGTCAAAAATCCAGGTTGATATATTTACCGGCAGAGAATCTCACTGCAGTAATAATATAGCAATAATAATATTTAATATTTATAGTTGTGCATTTTCTATAAAAATAATCAAATGCGCAGTAACCAGGTTATAAACGTCCGTTAAAGTTTTTGACAAACCCGACATTTTTAGCCGGTTTTGAGTATCTCCGAGCAGTAAATACGGGAACGAAATTTTGAGACTTAACCACTCTCCGTTAAGTGAAGGGTGTCCGAGCTTGACAAGTGTAATTCTGAAGGTTTCGACTTTAAAAAGCAAACAGCGACTGAGTAGATGCTCATGAGTGATGGGCTTCTGGTGCCTACATATTATGTTTCAACTCTGGCAAAGGGTTTTCACGAAATGGAAATAAAATCATGGCATTGCAAGTAACTGAGGTACTAGGCCAGCGCTTTTTCCTAAGCCGTTTTCCCCGCCCAAAAAAGCTTGTTATTCAGCGTCATTAAATTACAAAATGAAAAGAAACAGGTCAGTTTAATATAGACTTTGCACTGCCTAAAAAAAAAAAAAGATGAAAATTACTCAAATGCAACCTGCCGCCAAAAGAAGGCAAATCGCATGCTATTTCAACTACACCAAACGCCTTAGGGCTGAAGTCTTTAAAAACGTCTAACAGGTGTACATGTAGCGGTGTATGTACGTAGGAAGATTGATTGCATGTTGTTTGCCAATATTGCGGTGTCACGGTAACTCCGATTTGCCTTATTTTCCCGCTTTTTTTTTCGCACGACAACCGCCATCAAATGTTATTTTTCTTTCAGCCAAAAATAAATACTAGCAAATTAAAACGAAGTAGTAAGACTTCGCTTCTGTAGTGAGTTTTAAAGAAAATATCACACAAGCTTTAGAAGCATTTCGCGCCAAAATTTGTTTTTTTACTGGGATAAATGAAAGCCGAACTTTCCGACTGAACAGGCATTTTTTTTAATAAGATTAACCGCTAGATCTCTTGGAAATGTTTTTTACGTTTTTTTAATTATCCCATTGCTCGGCCTATTGGCCGGCTGGTGGACTTTGCGCTCCTGTGTGCTAAAAATATTTAAATGAGATTGAGTGCGTGGGAGTTATGTTCATCCGTGTTCTACAAAGTGTGGGCGCTGTTCCATTTCATTATTATTTTGTTTAATTTTATTTTTGTCTACCGACGTTTTTGACTGAACCGAACACTCATTCAAATGTTTTCGTTGACCTAGTATGAGGGACACAACCACAAAAGTTTGAATCCGTGAACTCGAGAGAAAACTGAGAACATTTGGACAGGCTTGAACAGCTTGAGAACAACCACGCGTAACAACCGTAGTCCCGAATATTTAAAACAACACCGGCCTTTATTTGACTTTCCACCGGATGTCATAAGCGAGCGCCGCATGTCAAGAGCATGTCGTTTTGCAAATTCTTATTAAAATATCACTCTTGTTTGCGAGCAGTGCGAGCACCTTCCTCATTCCACTTGGTGCAGACGGAGGTAGTTGCTCGAGAAATCCAATTTTAGTTTGCGCTCATATGGAACCCGGTTTCGCAGCGAAACAATGCTTGTCTCGGTGAAAAAATAGCAATCTGTACACAGACACTGTCCACTTTGTGTAAAAGCTTCCGAACAATGCTTGAACACTGGACCGTCTGGGTTTGACAAAGCAAATATATTCTTGGAATGCGATCTTTATTCGCGAGTCTTCCCAAGGGAAAAAATTTCAGCCTTTCTAGTTGCCCAACTCCAAATTCTTTCAACCCCCAAAAGACAACATTTGAGTGGTTTCGCAACCTCCCTTTCTGGTTGTATGACCAAGTACAAATAAGTCAGTTTTAACCGCATAGAACTTTATTCAATAACTTTACGCAATATTCTTTAAGATCCATACAATTAATGCATATTGTCGTTGTTTTATGTTCAAACAGGTTTGACTGCTGCTCAAAGGCCCATATATACAACTAGTTATTTACACTCAGGGCTCCGCAATATTTCCCATCCAATTCCACTTTACAACTTAACGCAAATATAGAGCGAGAGTTTTCAACATACACATTTACACGTCCTAATCTTCAATATATAAATAAGCTTCAATCTGAATGAGGAAGACGAAAATGTGCTTCATCATGATGACAATGTTAATACCTCTTACAGGATGAAAATATAACTCTTATCTGTATATTGTACTTCCCTTCAACTAAATACTTGAATATTATTATTCCTCAAAATTTTAACTTATAAATAGGGAAAAGTTTGATGAGTGGTGAAGATTCTATACTAGAGAAAGTTATTTTCAGTTATAAATTTAATCCAAAGTTAATCGAGCTTTGACCACAAATCAAAAATTTCCAGGCAAATTGTTTTACAAATTATATTTATAATTTTCTTTCATCTTGCCTGCAAGAATAAATTTCTTTTTTTCTTTTACATATTTACAATAAAGATACCTTAAATTAACTAAATATTGTAGATATGCTCTATGCCATCAAAAGTTACCAAAACAAACTGATCTTTAACTACAGATTTGGACTTAACTCCCTGAATTTTGCTTGTCCTGAATATATTGGGAATGCTTACTAAACAAAAATAGATTTACTGTTTTCAACTGAGTTTACCTCTGTACAGGTATATTACATTTTATCAAAGCCATTTTGTTGTTTAAATAGAATGTTTTAAATTCAACAAACTTTCCAAAATTTCAAAAGGCACAATGTCTAGCCAATGTTATTGACCAGAAATTAAAAGTAATTTATGTACACAGCATTTGACACTTTTACTTCGATATGGTTTTTCTCATAGTAACTGAGATAAAAAAACAAAATTTTCGAGAAAAGTAATTTTAGAGTAATTTCTAAAGGTTGCAAGTGTCTTATGGTCAAAAAAATAAAAATAAAACAGCTCTCACTCAGCTAGCAGAGTGGAAAAATCGGTGATAACTGAGCTAGACTAATAAAAGAATAGTGTCTGGTTTTTCTTGGATTTCATTGGTTCAACCAGGCTTTCCCTCATCATGTATTCTCTCAGCTGTCTCTTACCACCTCGTGGGCCAGACGTAGATTTGGATAGTAACATATTTCCCTCTATGAATATTCATATTTACACAACTTTCTCTTCCAGTATCGTGTTATTCTGGATAGAGAATATGTTCAGACTTTTCTTGAAGGCTTCCGTCAAGTCTTCGATCTTCATATCCTCGGGATAGCCCCGCATGATCGGGTCTTGTTTGTGTTCCAAGAAACAGTGTTGAAGCGTGGACACGCTACCCGGTCTACAAATGCGTAACCAACCCACGGCTTCGGCAGCTGAAAATCGGTATTGCCTGATCAAATAGCAAGCGATCAGAGTTCCTGTTCTTCCTAAACCTGCTCGGCAATGAACAGCGACCGCTCCATCGCACTGATCCACGACTCTCGTAAACTTCTTGATAATTGCTTTCGTAGGAATCCCGCCATCTTCGTAGTACAGATCGTTGTGCGTGAAACCGTTGGCGGTAAAACAGCGTGCGTCGTAAATAAGCCCGTATTTCATCATGTTGTCGTCCTTGTTCAGTCTTACAACTCCCTTGACTCCACTTTGTCTGAAATACTTTCTTAGTCGACTAAACCGACTTGCTTTTACTTCAGGTCTTCTTTGAGGATCGGTCAATGCGAGCAATTTTCCGGGAACGATCCAGTTCAAATCAAAAGCGCGCTCCTCCTGCTCGTACCTGTTCAAGTCGAACTCGTCGAACTTGAAGAACCCCAGTGCTGTTGCCTTCTCAAAACCTTTGAGACAGTCTAAGATGTTCAGGTTATGTGATAAGTTGCCATTTATATCACAATAAGGAGCCACAGTTGAAGGATGAACGTGCTGCTCCAATAAACCGTATATTTCTTCGGCGGTCATTTTGAGTTGACACATCGCGAACGCGCCACATAGGAAGACAGACCGCGCTCTCTTCTTTGCCTCCATAAGTCCCTCGTTAGCAGTCGTGTAAAGTACAATTTTCTTCGCGGCTGGGATCATGTGAAGTTTAGTGTTCACGAGGCAACAGAAACGATAAATCCCCGCCAAATTCGAGGGACCGAAGTAAGGTGTGTCGTGAAATTTACAACCATCCAGAGTCGAGTCGTGGTCCACGCTAAAATAATGATACGATGCGTTGTTTCGCGGTTTGCAGCTCACAGTCACAAAATATAAGCGATCTTTTACCACTTCGCAAGAAGTCATGATGTTCCTGTCCCACATTTTCGTTTTCGTGCCTACCAAGCACGAGGAATAAATCTACTCCGCGATCGCTGAACCAAAACAAAGAGTAAAATAAACCGTCGTCGTGGCGCGCTAACATGCAGTCATTCATTCATGGCTGTGTCGCACTTGAGTAGCACGTGATGATAACAAAAATCTGATTGGTTACAAAATGCGCGAAAAATAATTCATTGTTCTCTTAGCCAATCAGAATGGGCAGGAAGCGATCGATTGGGTTCTCATATTCCAAAGTTCATCCCAGAGGAATTTGGCGCGAAAGCAGGGATTATTTTTAGGAACGAGACGTAAACATAGCGTCACGTTTTCGATTCGTCGACAAGGAAGTTGTTGATGGTCGAACGAATTTCTTGAGAGTACAGGAAATACATCGTGATTTGTTTCACTTTCGTCGCAAGTGAGCCTGACTTCTTATTTTTTTCGTTCATTACTCAATCAGAGACTGAAATTACGCAATGAGAAGGTACCTGCTAACATTCCTATGCTAATTTTTCTCCACAGTTCTGCGAAAACTCAAGTGTCTCGTGACAGTGACGCAGTCAAAATATTTTGAACATTCCCCTGGATACTAGACTTTTCCAAAACAAAAACAGGAATTAAATATGGGATTGTCTTTGGCAGTAAAATTCGTCAATATGTTTTAAGCAGGTCCCGCTGGTATCTTAAAGCCGCTCTAGAAGATTCCCTGGGGAGTGACTTTTTGTTCCTGTTTTGAAATAAAATATCTTTGGCAAATTATGATTCCTAAATCAAGTTGTTTCTCCGTTTTCTTCATAAATAAATCGCCAAATCTTGTAATGAATGAAGTGATGCAATGGCAAATTAACAAAAGAGATCCAACATTTTCCAGTCTGAGTTCTTGATCATTAAAAATATTTAGTCACGCTTTGAAAGAAAACTTCACCTTCGCATGTAAATGAAGTATCGCGATGGGAGTTTCGTAGTTAGCTCTACGTGTTAAGTGGTTTTCAAACTTTCCTCGAGTATATTTCAAAATAAGGTATACGTGAAGATTATTTCCGACTCAGTAAAATACCAATATCTTTTACTTTTTCCTCTTGCTCTCTGTAACGAGTGTGAACGGATGTGCCTAAGATTTGTGTGAACATTCACGTTTATGATCTGTGATTAAGACATGGGCGTCAGGTGGCTCTGTTCAAGCGTGAAGTCTCCTTAGTAACGACTGACGAGCTCACCGAACTGATCTGCTCCAGCGCATTGGCGTTATTCAAAACAAAGTAATATAAACAAATCGTAACCCCAAAATACCTAGTATAAAGATCTTAAAATATATGTATCACTTAAAATAAGTGTAGGCGTCAGATTAGACCTCGTTGTTTTCGTAACTGTTTGATTTCGATCGTGCCTGAAGGCCCGGGTTCAATGTTTAAATAAAACAATGGTTCAAGGCAAACCAAAGATATCTTGCTGTGCTGTAACTCAGTTTTTATTGTTCAGTGGTATCGGCTGAACTCAGATACATAAAGAATACAATCAGTCAAATTGAGTCAAACAACGGATGGTATGCCAGATGGTAGACTCTAATAACAACGCACTGAATTGGACTGATCAACATTCGTGAATTTTGACCTGAGGCGGATATTAGCAAAATCCAATCTTATCCACATCTGCTATCACAGGATAACCACTCGTCTAACTTTACGCATACAAAAATTTCTGGAACAAATTAATTGATTCTTGGAAACCAGTGCTCGTTGATAGCCATCGGATCAGTATAATCAGTAAGTCCACTTGAGCAAACTACGCATGTGCTTCGTTGCAGCAAAGGGACTCGGCAGCCTCGTTTGGGTCAGCTAAAGTACAAGACAGCAATCTTATCCATTTCTTAGGGGAGTTGGAGCCAGTTGAAGGTCGATTGGAAGTTGTAAGCTGAAAGAAACCGAAATAGTTTAGATTAATGCGTATTCCGGATAGTCTGAAAGTCTCAAGTTCACTAAGTGTACTTTTTTCCTCCGGATCGCGCGTGCAAAGCTAGACTGACCAGAAATGGTTTTCTACCAAGACTTCCCAAGCCGCGCTGGACGTACTACACACTTAACAGCTGTTTTAATTGTTACCTATTCAGTTGTCTTATTCTAGGCGATTTTTATGTTGCTTGTTTCCATCTTTTTTATTTTAGAGGACCCCCCTGAAAACCACTTTTTAGTGATGGAGCATGGAGGCCTCCTCTTAAAAGATGTATTATTATTATTATTATTATTATTATTATTATTATTATTATTATTATTGTTATAAAGCGACGGAAAAATTATGCAATAGGGTTGCGGTTCGCCGCTCGCTAGATCCTTAGAGCGCGCTGTAGAATTTAGCAGAAAAACTGAGACTGCTCGCAGTCTAACGTGCTAGGATGAAGAAATGAATGAATATAAAATTCGGTGCAAATGGCACTTGAAAGTTTATTTATCTTGAACCACCAAACGGTTTTCAAACATCGCAACTGAGCGAGCTTTTGAAAGCCGAAAAGCCTCCCTAAATCTCTGACAGTAGAATGCAACCTGTTCAATAAAGTATACTATATACGAGATGTGACAAAAAATAATAACCAACAAGGGATTGTTATTTAGAGGTTTTATTCTTCAACCAAGAGTATTATTCGTCGGCATAGAAGGCTAATTATACACAGAAGACAAACATAGATGCACGCAACTAAATCCCCGCGGACTTAACTGTCTAGAGTTGCACGAGCCGAGTAATTGAGATGGGCTACTTTTTTTGCTATTATTAAACAGTTATAATAGTTTACCTTGAAGAAAACTTTACACTTCTCCAACAAAAACTGCACTTTTAGCTCTGTTAGCTGAGGTATAGACCAGTGAACCAGATCCGTTGCCTTGCGGGAAAAAGGAATGCACAGTTAGATCATATTAAGAATAAAGTAATTATTTCACCATACGCCGCATTTTTGGCCATAACGGATTCGTTAGCTAAAGACCGTGATTAACATTCCTTTTGTCGTTTCATTTTTTCCCTGCTGGTTGCCGCTTGGATACTGCATGCCGGTCTATACAGTATATGCCTTTGCATCATGGATGCAGTCTAGTATCCTTTGGTTATCTTTTTGAATTTTTATGGCCTAACGCCAAGTGTTCCGTTCTTGACTTCAGTCTCAGGATAGTCACCGCTACGGCGCCGGCTTCGGTAGACGAGCCTTAAACGCATTGGACAGCACGCCGTCACAGGTGACCACCTTACCTATACGAAGCCAGAATATTGCATTGAAATGTTTCTTGAAATTTTTGTGATATATGTTATAAACACGAAGTAGTCGTAATCGTTTTCGTATAAATTCTGATTTATTCCACTCTGATATCGTACAGAAAGAACCCCTTTCGAGTTAAATCACACGCCCATAAATAAACCCACTAAATTTGATATCCTACAAAAACCAGTAAATCAAGTTGTTGTCATGTGCTCTCTTTGTACAAACAAAACGAAAAGCGTGACGACTTTGATTACATAACAAATACGCGTGGCTGTTTATGACACTCCCCCTAGTTGATCACCTAGTGTGAGTCAACTATATTCGCTTTGAAAAATAAACTAAGACTATATGTGTTATCGCAAACTTCGTTGTTTCTAAATGTTCGCGTTATTTACAAGTGTGAGGAAATAAATCTAAATACGGCAACGTTTAAGGTTCTCAGTTCAGTTCAAGAGTTCACCTCCAGAGGAACAACGTGTTGAATGGGTCGTCGCAAGCGCTGAATTGAACTACCATTGGTACTCGTAACTCTAACTGAAACTGCTCGCACCTTTCCATCTCGGCCCGGGTGCAATTCTTCTACTTTCGCAAGCTTCCAGAAGCTTCGACGAACGCTGTCATTTTTGAGAATAACAATGTCTCCAACCTTGACCCCTGTGTCGCCATTGTCTCCCCTTAGCCGTGCGTTCTTGATAGCATGTTCTCTTAAGCTGGTTAAATATTCATTTCTCCATTGACGAGTGAATTGTCCCAACAGATGTCTATGATGTTTAAGTCGCTTTGTCAGAGAATCGTAGGTGCTAGTGATTTCGAAATGTTGACTGTTCGGAGTTGTAGTAACTCTTCGACCATAAATCAGATCCGATGGCGTTAAGGGATACGAGATCGATTCCTCGTCGTCATACACATAAGTTAGCGGCCTTGCGTTGATCAACCCTTCTATTTCCGTTAATAGAGTACTTAGCTCCTCGTGGGTGAGGGTAGATTTTCCGATGGTTTTTTGGATAGGAGACTTTACGCTGCGGACGAGCCTTTCCCAGTAGCCTCCCCACCACGGCGCCTTTTCCACAATGAAATTCCAACTGATTTGATTGTTGGTTAAATATCGCCAAACGTCCGGTGACCGTACTAATTTGCGAATATCCTTGCTTGATGATTTGAAAGTTTTTGCATTGTCCGATTGAAGATTAGCCGGGAGTCCTCTTCTACTGGTGAATCTTCTGAAAGCAAGCAGGAAATCTTGGACACCGAGTCCACGAGTCAACTCTAAGTGCACTGCACGGGTTGAAGCGCATGTAAATAAACACACGTAAACTTTGACACATTCAGCGTTGTTGACGTTTTCCTTTACGTAAAATGGCCCAGCGAAGTCGATTCCAACATTAGTAAAAGGTGGATCGTCTGAGACTCGGTTGGTTGGAAGATCAGCGAACGGTGGAGGTTTGCATGGTGCTGCATCGAATCGTCGGCAGACAACGCAGTGTCGAATGATTTTCTTGACTGTCTCGCGACCGCGTAGAATCCAGAAACGTTCTCGTAAGTTCGTAAGCGTGTCCCTTATCCCAGAATGCTTGACTAAATCGTGAATATTCCTAATAGTGAGATTGGTGAAAGCGTGTTTGGCAGGCAAAAGTATCGGGGTTCTGGCAGAAGACGATAGGGAAGCATTTGCGATCCGTCCTTTGCATCTGATAATTCCATCGTCGTCGAGAAACAGCCCCAACTGCGGAACACGTATAGGTGGCGTTGATTTCGAATCCCTTCGAGTCAGAAAAGAAAGTTCATCGGTAAAAGACGATGCTTGAACCGAGTGTATCCACAGATTCTCGGCGTCCTTCAATTCGGTGGTTGTTAAATCTTCCATTTCTTCTTTCCGGTTTTCAAGTGTTCGGTTTTTGAGCTTGTTGATGAACTTGATCACTAACGCTGTTACTCGAATTAACTTCGTCCTGTCGCTGAACCGTCCAATGTCGATTATCTGGTCAACTTTCGGGTTGAATTTGTCGCAGGCAGTGGTAATAAGGGAATGTGTTACATCTGGTACGTTCTTGACGGCTTCCTGTAAAATTTGTTCTTCGTTCACTTGTTCCGATGGAGAAGTTTCGGGCCATTCATTCTCGGATTGATACAAAAAACTCGGACCATTCCACCACGTATTGCTGGCAGAAAGTTCTTTCGCTGATAGTCCACGCGATGGTAGATCGGCAGGATTTAATTCTCCTGGACAGTGCCTCCATAAATCTTTGGGAGTTAGACGTCGAATTTCTTCTACTCTTTGACCGATGTACTGCTTCCATACTCTTTCATTTTTGATCCAGCATAGAGCAGTTGTAGAATCACTCCAGAGAACGGTTGTGTATTCAGCTCCAATCGACTTTAACTTGTTAACGAGTCGGGCCAAAATTAATGCTCCTAGTAATTCCAATCGAGGAATTGTCTGTGCCTTGATAGGAGCGACTCTCGATTTTGAAGCGACCAATTTAACTTCGATTCGACCATCACTGTACGTGTTTCGAATATAAACCACCGCGGCGTAGGCGCGTTCTGAAGCATCACTGAAGCCATGTATCTGAGAGGTTACAGGTTGTCGCGAAAAATAGCATCGAGGAATACGATAGCCGCCAATGAACTTCAGATCTTGGAGAAACGATTTCCATCGGTGAAGCAAAGTTCCTTGTAATTCTTCGTCCCAGTTTGTTTTGTTGATACAAAGTTCTTGAAACAAGATCTTCATCTCTATTGTAAGAGGCGTCAAAAATCCCATGGGGTCGAAGATCTTGGCCGTAACCTTTAAAACAGATCGCTTGGTGAGGGGAAGTGCTTGTGCAAATGGGCACAGATCGGAGAAATTGAAGAAAATTTCGTCTGTGAGAGTGTTCCAGTTCATTCCTAGAATTTTAACTACTACTTCTTCGTTGTCAGAAGTCGTTGAGTCGCAACCAACACTCGATTTCGCGAATGATTCGTCATCTTCTTTGTTGACATTAGTGACCTCCTGTTGTGTGTTTGCTGATCCTGGTGAACTTTCAAGTTTCGTAATTTGCATTTGTAGTTTTCGCGAGTTCGATCGCCATTTTCTGAGATTGAATCCTCCACTGGACATAACCTTCTTGCATCTCTTGTAAACAGAGAGACCTCTTTCTTCGTCTGACTCCCCCGTTAACAGGTCGTCCACGTACAGAGATTGTTCCAATAATTCAGCGATTTCGGGGTCACTTTGTTTGTGTAGTTGTAAGTGATGTAGAATTGTCGCTCCCAAAATAGCAGGCGAGGGGCGTAACCCAAACACGAGCCGTGTGAACCTGTATTGTACAATTTCAGGCTTAACGCAATCTGGGTTTCTTAACCATAAGAATCGAAGAAAGTCTCGATGATCCTCTTGGATTCCCACCATAAGGAAGGCCTTTTCAATGTCAGCTGTGATACCGACAGGATTCTTCCGAAAGCGAGCTAGCATATTGAAAACATGTGGGATGTGATTTGGCCCAGTTTCAAGGCAATCGTTGAGTGACTTCTCTTGGTTACCAGATTTTGCTGACCCATCGTACACAATTCGTACCTTCGTAGTCTCACGATCCTTTCTTACTACTGCATGATGAGGCAAGTAATGATGTCGCGCAGCAATTTTCTCTTTATTCGGTACTTGCTCGATTATCCCCTTTGATAACTGGTCTTGAATGATGTTGTCGTATTCGGCTAATAACTCTGGGTCTTTGCGGAGCTTGTGATGTAAGGATCTTAATCGCGATTCGCACAACAGATAGTTGTTGGAGGATAGCGGCAAACAATTTTCTTTCCACGGTAAATTGACTTCGTATCGGTCTTCGCTCCATGCAACGTCGATTTTGAAAGATTCCTTCGTTTCCTGTTGAGTCAGATCCTTAATGCCAATTGCCTCAGTCTCCCAAAAGTTTTTCAGAGTGTTCGTGAGAACGTCGTCTTCGTTTCGGGCAAATAGGTCGTCATGGCCTTCGATTATTAAATTTGAATGCGTAACATAACTCCGATCGAGTGTTCCTTTAACTGGTCCAGACAGCAGCCACCCGAGTTTGCTATTTACAGCAATGGGACCTTCGTCTCCTCGTCTTGTCTCCCCCGTTACAAAATGCCAGTAATAATCGCAGCCGATCAGAATATCAATCGAACCTTCGGCGTCAAACGGTTCATCCGCTAGCTCCAATCCATCCAAATGCGGGTAGTTTACAGAGACCTTGCCAGGTAAAGGCGAGCAGATAACCGGAAATGTCAGAGCAGAAATTATAATGGCATCTTCGCATCCAGACCTTCGTACTTGTAATTTCACAACATCGCAATTCTGCTTCTTGTACTTTGCTTCTCCAAATGTGTTCAAGTTGAGTCGTTCAGTTTGAAGTGATTTCAGATGAAGTGTTGCTCGTAAATTCTCAGTGATGTAAGAGCGCTGACTTCCACTATCGAAAAGTAATCTCACCACGGTCGATCTAGTCCCATCTTCGTTTGTCGCTACAGCCTTAGCTGTTTGAAGTAACACTCTGCAATTCGGTTTTGAACTCTCGCGATTTGTCGTAGTTGCTGTTGTGATGCCAGTATTCTCTCTTTCGTTGATCGTCTGGTCCCTAGGTCTTTCTTGTGTAGATCGGTCGGAATTGAGGGGACGTTCTGTATTCTGCGCGTTGTTGTTGTTGTTGTTGGAGGAGTTCGCGTTTCGTGGACAAATCGATTGATGGTGTCTCTTGTCGCATCTTCTGCAAGTTTTCTGGCATTGATCCTGTTGATGTCCCTTTCGAAGGCACATGAAACATCTTTTGTCCCGAGCAAGGATGGTTCTGCGAGCGTTTAATTCGGTGACCGTTTCGCACGAAGCTGAGAAATGTTTCCCAGAACAGTAAACACAAGTCGGCGCAAACTGTTGGGTTTGTGAATCAGCAAGATAGGCACCAGAAGTACCGGGTGGAATAGTGGGTGGCAAAACCTTCGATTTATCAGGAACAAAATGTGGAGGAGGCTGTCGTTTTGATTCTAAAGGTGGGACGGTTTTAACTCTTTCGCTCATTTCTCTCGCTTCGATTTCGCGTTGTAAAAGGTCGAGCAGCGGTTCGATTTCCCAGACATCTTGACTAGTGTTGCGAGCGACGTGAATTCGTATATCGGGAGGAAGTTTCGACATAATTACCGGAATGAGAAGACTTCCATATTGTGCAGATTTGATGCCCAGGGCTTCTAAGCCTCTTACGTTTACGCTGATTTTGTCATACAAATAACGGAGTTGAGAAGGCCTTTCTGAAGAACATACGGAGATTTTCAAAAGTTCGTCCATGTGGGAAGCGATGATTTGTTGTGGTTTTCCGAATCGTTTCATCAAAATGTCCACAGCCGCTTGGTAGTTGTCTTCGGTAATCGGTAACCCTGCAATGGCGCGTGACGCTGCTCCCTCGAGTTGAGCTACTAGATAATTGAACTTTACGATTTTCGATAAATTCGGGTTCGAATGGACGGCACTTTCGAATGTATCCCAGAACGGCTTGAAATGTGTCACTTCGCCTCTAAATTTAGGTAAGGTGAGCTTTGGTAGTTTAGATGTCGCTGCATTTGTTGTAGGAGGTGTACCACTATGTTGGGAAGTTTGATTCGGCGAAGGAGGAGCTGAAGAAGCTGGAGGAGATCCTGTTGTTTGTATGGCTTGAGTCGAAGGAGGCGTCGATAGTGAACCGGTCGGAGTAGAAGGGTTGTTTTCTGTAAATTGTGCCGCGGATCCACCGGTTGTCGTGTAAGTTGTACTCGTATTTGAGGGCGTTGTCGTGAGGGAAATATTCGCAAGAGCGTCCATTACTCGCATTTTCAATGTTTCGGCTTCGTCAATTTCCTTTTCGATTTCCTCCACCTTACAGACGGATACGATTTTTTCGTCTAGATCTGAGACCAGTTTCGATTTTTCCTTTAACATTTCTTCGATTCTCGTTAACTTGTTTTTCGTTTTGATATCCAGTTCGGAGGTCGCATTTTCCAAGATTGTATCGGCTTCGACGATGAGCTTCGTTATGACTCCTCTGTTGGCCCCGCGAGTTGCTCTTAGTCGTGGTAGATCTCCTTCTGACATCTTTTCTTCAGGTCGTGATTTCGAGCCCCACGTTGGGCGCCATGTTATAAACACGAAGTAGTCGTAATCGTTTTCGTATAAATTCTGATTTATTCCACTCTGATATCGTACAGAAAGAACCCCTTTCGAGTTAAATCACACGCCCATAAATAAACCCACTAAATTTGATATCCTACAAAAACCAGTAAATCAAGTTGTTGTCATGTGCTCTCTTTGTACAAACAAAACGAAAAGCGTGACGACTTTGATTACATAACAAATACGCGTGGCTGTTTATGACATATATCTTATCTTTGTTGAGATTAGGCAAGGGCAAAGAGATAAATGATAATTCCGACACGAGGCCGTGTCTGTAGAGATTAATTAAAGGCTGGTTTCCATATGATCGCAGATCGCAATAAGGTCTGCGATCGTCTGCGAATCGCAGACGATCGCAGAAGATAGAACCATGTTCTATCTAAAGGCTGGTTTCCATATGATCGCGGATCGCAGATCGCAGATCGCAGATCGCAATAAGGTCTGCGATCGTCTGCGATTATATGGAAACTACTTCTGCGATCGTCTGCGATCCTGCGATCGTGATCGCAGACGATCGCAGAAGATAGAACCATGTTCTATCTTCTGCGAACAATTGCGATTGTTTGCGATCTGCGATCTGCGATCTGCGATCATATGGAAACCAGCCTTTAGATAGAACATGGTTCTATCTTCTGCGATCGTCTGCGATCACGATCGCAGGATCGCAGACGATCGCAGACCTTATTGCGATCTGCGATCATATGGAAACCAGCCTTAAGTGTGCCGATAGGCGTATTTGAACTCCAGAGATGAGGCACAATCTCGTCCCCAGGGCCCGCGTTTTCTTTGGTCAGCGTCAAGTATTCATGCCCTCATGGAGCCAATCTTGTATTCAGAGTCCTCAGCGGTTGGTCGCAAGGAGAGACTCTGGGGTACTGAAATTTTATTACCGCAGGATTTCTGCGGTAAAACAATGGGAGCCGTTATGGAACTAAAATAGAGCAACCAATCAAGAAATTTAAATTTTTTTGGAATTCTTCAGAAGCTCTCCTGGCGCCCACCCGCTGACCAAAAAGCCTGAGGACTCTGGGTACGAGATTGTCATGGTTGCTGACTCAGGTTGGCTAAAAGAAATCCAGTGGGTGGTTTATCAGCAAAGCTAAAGGTAAATTGGCCACCGTAAAAACATTCGAGTGCTGACGTTTCGATTGTTAGTCTTTCGTAAGAGAGAAAACGAATGGATTCGCTATGACAAAGGGCAAACGCTCGAAACGTCAGCACTCGAATCTCTTTACGATGGCCAAATTACCTTTAGTCATCAACTCTGTTGATAAACCACACATTCGTTTCTACTTCCTACCTGCAGTATCACAGTTTTTTTAGAAACTGAACCCCCTAAAGGAAAACCAGATTGGCTAAACGATCAGCCAATCAGAATGCGTGCAGCTTCCAATCTCAAGATATAAAACTTACTCTACATCCACACATGTCCTCTGCGCACTTTTCTGTGAGCCTGCAGTTGTCAATGGTTCCAGTGTGGTCAGATAAAGAGATTCCAAATTCGTACTGCGTCTTTATTGATGAACTGCTTCCTGCCTGTACAGATGTTGCACACTCTGGGTTTGAGCACGTCTCGCTAAGAAGAGGTACCCTTTGGTTACACACAGCACTTTGAAAAGAAAAAGAAAAAGGCTGTCAAAACATTCGCAGAACTGACCAGTATAAGAGCACTGTTGAACTGCCATCCGGTGAAAGGCTTTTATAGTAGATGAGGTCATGGTGGCCGGTTCGAAAGAGGAAGACTACGATTTAATTTCTATTTCGAATGGGAAAGTCAGTGTGACATTAACTTTTAGACATCATTGCAGTGTAATGTCGAACAAAGCCGGTCTCAGGAACATCGATGGACCGATGCGCTAATCAGTAGACCACAATTGCCGGCAGGCTGCCGGCACATCAATGTACCTTCAAACCTTTGAAGTACGGACAAAGACTGAAAAAGCCAGCTGATAAAAGTTGTGACGGCAGACTCACCAGCGAGAAGCTACCATTGGCTTATCTTCTCTGTCAATATCAAATGAAGTTACAAAAGCATAGAGAATGCCCAAGGTTGGAAATTGCTGCGTGTTGCTGTCCAGGTCTGCCATTAGCTGCTTGAGTTGTTGTATGTTGTACATGTCCTTGATATTCTCCACTAAAGAAAAAGAAGAAGGAGAACAAGAAGAAAAAAAGCGACTTCTCTGAAACATTTCAGCTTTGTAAGCGCAGACAAATACTTGGTTTTAAAAGTCCCGGAAAAATTATGAATGAACCCAAAATATACCAGGGCCAAAACTATGACCCTCTTGATACTAACATGCCGTTGTCCACGTAATTGGTACCAAAACTTATGTGCCAGAATTTCACTATAATCCCAAGATATAAAGAAGGTTTTTTTGCATATATGTGAACAGAAGGAAGTAATCAGGACTGAAGTAAATAAAAATAAAAACATCTTTCGTCAATATCTACGTCAATTATAGTGAAAATTGAAACTAACGGTCACGTACCTGCTTTTCTGAAATGACTGTAAGTATTTACTTATGAACCTTTTGCACGCAGAGGACCACACAACTCGTAAATAAACTGTTCTGATTTTTTTCCTGTTGGATCTCTTGTTATAGGGATGCACCTTTACATATAAACTGACTGACTGCAGGGATTACACTTCAGCAATTAAAAAAATCCCACTTTGTCGTAAGGGTCACCAAACATTTTGGTTAATTTATTCACGTCTGAACATATATAAGAAGAAATATGGATGATGTTGAGTACTAACGGTTAAGTCCATCCATGGTTAATTCAGGGTTGTTTAAAGGGTCGTCATCTAAGAGTTCCAGGGATTGTGCATAGTTGTAAAGGTAGCGAGCCTCCATGGTATCTGAAAATAAATAAACAGAATTAAAGGGAAGATAAAGAAACGAATTCATGAGGCTCCAAGGATTCAACACTGAATTTACATTTTTATGTACAAATTAATCTTCATTTTTTTTACAATTCATCACATCGTAGACATTGTGTTAGAGAGCAAATAAAATAAGTTAATATTGTAAAATAATTTAAAAATTGCCTCCAATTCATGATAACCTTGGTTTTACTCATTAAAATCCGAAAGTTTCAACATGGTTCAACGAAAGAAGAATCTCAATCTTACTTGGATTAGAAGTTATGACTGTTTTGTGATCGCAAGTAGCGATCATGCACCTTTTAAAGTCATCAAATGTCACTTTGACATCTGCAATGAAAAGAACTGAAAGAAAATGGCTCAAGTGAGAATTAACAAACTGATGATTGTTTCTGTTTCGTGATAGCAGGCTATGCACTTCCCAAAGGATGTTTTTTTTTTTACTATTTTCATCTAAAAAGGGTTGGAAATTAAAGGTTTAACAACAATTCCTGAAAAGGAGAAAATATTTTTGACGGGTTGGGCATGCGGGTTTCAATCTCTGGACAGAGAGCACACTCTCATCTACAATACCAAGTAGTACCCGAAGCATCCTGCCTGAGATATTCTTTTTTAACAATAACCAATCAGAAAAGAAGGTATAAATAGTATTTTCCTATAACAATAATAAATTTTTATATAACACTATTACATACGTTAGATTTACATTAAATATTTTTAATCCCTACTTATGTCTTTAGGCATCCAGGTTTGAGCTAGTTCTATTGTGTCCTCATCCCACCTAAGGAAAGTGAAGAGATGCATTTTCATATTTTCAGATAACACCATGGTTTCTATTGTCATTTCTGTAAGAGAAAGAAAAATCATAAGCAACTTACATGATGAGTGGGAAAGATAGACAGGTCTCATCAAAAAGCAACACCTCACATCTTTTGACATGTTTCCCTGTTTTTGTGATGATGTCTCTTGGCACTCCAACCTGTGAAAGAGATGGATTCGGTTGAAAACTGATCTCCTTGTGAGGTTGACATGGAAATTATCACTGAGAGTTAAAGATAGCTTTGTTGCTGACAGAATAGTAAAATTTGGTCAGAACCAAGCAGCTGCTTTAATTACAATGCTGTCTGCTTTTAGAGAGAGGTCGCTGTAATTGTAATAAAACTGGATTACATAATAAAAATAATTATTTTTTGTTATATTGACTGTGATAATGGTTCCTAGTTTCAAAACCTCTGACAAGGACCCCACTACCTTCATTGCATGGGAATCCCTTAATAATTAATCCCGCCACTTAGTGTCATTATTTATAAATTATTTATAGTAGACTTACACTCTTGACCACAGCTTGAATGTTGACATGCTCTCCATGCAAGTTCTGATCATTGGCAATGATATCCCCCAAGGTGTAGAAGTCATTACTGGTCTTGATAGGTATGTGTGAAATGTTGTCAAACTCACACGTGTCCCAGCCACTGAACAAGCTTACAGAAGAATGTGTCTCACTGATGTGTAACTGGTAAGGACTGTAAAAAAAAAAAAGAAAAGAAAAACCACAAAGAAATGTTTAATGATAATTTTTTAATGCAAAGTTATTTCTTAGTATCTGAAAAATAGTGTTGAAGGTTGTCTGGGACTGTGGGTGGAAAAGAGGCTGAGGAGAGGGTTGGGGGTTGTAAAAACCCAGTGGAAAAAACTTAGAAAAATCAACCCAGCACCTGTATGAAACTGTTTTCCTTTTTTTAGGGGAGGGGAGGGAGGGTAATTTTTAGCACAACAAGCTAGGGGGGAGGGAGGGGGAGTAGTTTGGGGATGTAGCACATAACCACTCCCTATTTTTCATACTACTGTTTTTAAATCAAATATGAGCAGGTTTTTTAAAAGGTGGTGGGAGGCAGAGAAACTTTTCAGAAAAAAGAACAGGCCCTATGTCCCCTCACCTTGTTCTTAAGTTTCCTTTCAGTTTCCTAAAATGAATGACCCCAGAGAGCACATTACTTTGTGTATGGAATGTCATGTGGCAAGGAATGACGGCTGTTATCAAGGTGGGCGAAGGAAGTGAAAATTTTCCTGTTTTCTTTACAATTCACCTACAATATAGCATACCTATATTTTAATATTCAGGTTCTTTTTACATTTTGTTGAAAATGTAATAGGAAAGTCCATACTAATTTTTCCATATTATTTTTTTATAAAGTAAAATTTTTGTTTATACCTTGGTGTCCATGGCCTCCACCTCTGCTCCGATTCACTGCTTTGCTTGTTTTGAATTTGTGGATTTCTTACTTCCACTGTCACAGATAAAAAACACAAGTCTTGAAGTAAGTTACGAACCTTCATTTTTTTGGAGGTGGAGGTGCCAGGGGGCATGAAAATTCCTGAAAAATTGTTTGCGAAAGCAAAAAAAAAAAGCCCAAATAAATTGTTTGCACACACATAAAAAAAATTGTCAGCAGGAAAGTGCAGCAGGAAAAAAAAAATCCCATAGGCAAAAAAATGCTTGTCTTGAAAAAATTTTCATCCTCCCAGCCTCCAAAAAAAATAATGGTGCATCCCTAAGCCTGATTTATGACATTTCACATGATCTGAGTGCACTCGTACTATAAACGACTGCAAGTAATTTAAAACGGCTTTGAAATTTTTATTTTACCCTATTTTTTGACACTTTTCCTTACCTATGTCGTTGATTTTGAATGACTTGGTGAGGCTATCAATGTAATTTTCACTGCCCCAGCAGTTAACATTGATGAAGTCGATAGGCGTGTCTCTTAGAGTGAAAAAGAAGTGACATTTTTCTCTCCCTGGGTCTATAAATTTGGAAAAAAAAGATATTTATATTATTAATATCAAGCATGTTTACTTTAAATACAAAACTAACCAAGCTCCTATAACAGACTAAAATGTTTGTAACAAAGTTTTAGCTTACTCTTTCTGTCTGGAAATGAATGGACTGGCTGCTTGGCTATGACGAGTCCCACAAGGTTCTTCGACGCAACGAAAAATAGAGAAACAATTGCGAACTTTAGTACAACATAGTCCTTCCAAATACAAAAGCATACCGAACTAGGGCAATAAAAGAGAGTTTGAGTTGAAATTTCAGGTTTTACTCACGCAGTTGCTCATTCCGTGACAAAGGTCTCGGATGGAAGTTCGTCCATTGAAAGTTTCTCCTTCGCCGGCCGCAAGGCCTGTGCCGTCCGGCCAAGCTGATTGTGTACCAAAGCCGTTAAAAGTCATCATTCGTTTACTCAAAAGGGACGAAAAATTGGCAAACAAAAGTGGCAATTATCTTTCCTTCACGAATGTCTTGTGTTTTGTGATGATTGGTTTGGTTTTTGTAAACAAATGTTTTGCGCGGGAAAAATCGACGTCTAGCGCGGCATGCACTATCCTTCCCATAATTCCCTTATCTATCCTTTCTAAAGGCTGGTTTCCATATGATTGCGGATCGCAGGTCTGTGATCGTCTGCGATCATATGGAAACCGATGGAAACCAGCCTTTAGATAGAACATGGTTCTATCTTCTGCGATCGCGATCGCAGGATCGCAGACGATCGCAGAAGTAGTTTCCATATGATCGCAGACGATCGCAGACCTTATTGCGATCTGCGATCCGCGATCATATGGAAACCAGCCTATAAGAATAGGTCTTATCACGGTTTTCGACGCCATTTTGACGAGTAGGCAAACAGGCTTGAAATAACAGTGTTTGTATGGAAATCCGATGTCAAATAATTTTCATAAAACATCGCTTCTGAAAAATTCATGAATTGGAAACGTTTGGCACTAGGAAAAGGATTTTAAGAAAAAAAAATTGGAGGGATGTAGTTGTGCCAGAAAGCGTCCAGTCGTGTTTTGAATTTCCCATACGTTTGTCTGTATAGCGAAACAGCCGTGAACTGCTACTAAAAATAGTTCGCGGGAAAAAATACAGGGAAATGTATGGAAAGTTCAAAACACAACTGGACGCTTTCTGGCACTGCTACAGCCCTCCAATTTTTTTCTTAAAATCCTTTTCCTAATGCCAAAAGTTTCCAATTCATGAATTTTTCAGAAGCGACGTTTTATGAAAATTATTCGACATCGGATTTCCATACAAACACTGTTATTTAAAGCCTGTTTGCCTACTCGTCAAAATGGCGTCCAAAACCGTGATAAGGCCTATCGAATCAGATACACTGGAAATATCGAAATATCTCCTGTTGTTTATTGGCCAAAAAAATAAACTAACCAAGCCCATCTTCAGCTGAAAAGAACCATGACCTTTCCTTGAAAGTCCCAAAAACTACTTTGCTTGTACGTATTGTCCGACTCCCCAATTCGTGAAAACAAAAAAAAAATTGGATTTCACAAAAATACTAACCTCTCCCGGTAACCAAGTTATCGGACCTCTCGAGAAACAGGCCCTCCAAGTCCTGAACAAATTTTGCGCGGGAAAATTTCGAATAGTATTACCCATAATTCCGTTGGACATGTCCACCACAGCGCATGTGCAAAATCAATGGCGGAAGAAGGTTAAAAGAAAAAAACAGGTAGAAAGCGACAGTTATTTTTGGAGAATTCTCGCCATGTGACGCTCAGCTGTGGACACATTTCAATGGCTACAAGGTATACGGGGTTTTATATTTCAAGAAAGTAAAAAGGAGGCATTTTCGCTTAGGTTTTGTCTGTGTTCCGCTGTAGACTTGAACGACTTTTTCTGCTTCTCGACACCGGCTCAACTGCAGTCACTCGGAAAGCAGCGGCCCAGCAACTTGGAGAGGTGCAAAAATTACATCCCCATGAGCTGCAAAATCTACTCAGTAGGGTAAGATAGCTGGTTTTTAGGTTCTTTTCAAAATACCGTAAATAATGAAAGCAATCCTAGCTAGCTAATTAACGTTGTAAAATTACTTAATAAGCAAACCGGATACTGTGATCCAGTGAGCTAAATTAAGTTATTTATTAAAAGCCTAATTAACCTTAGGTCCATTGCTCTGTTGGAGATTAAAGTGTGGAATAATTGTTTGAGAATTTTATATTCTATCTGATGTATATGGATTAAAAAAGTTGATTAACAACAGAATGTTTACAAAATTTATATACATGCACTTGCAAAATAATGTAAGCTTAACACCTTTTGGTTCTTTACAATGCTACTAAATGAGAACTTAATTTAATTAAACAGTTATGTCAGTAATACAAATTAAATATTGTGCAAAATAATTTGTAAGTGAGTGCTACTCATGTACTATGGATCTTAGACATCCTTAAAAAATGGTTTAACAAGATTTCCACGCAGCCCCATACGTTAATATATTTTAGTATATACCATACAAGTGAATAGTACTTTTTGTGCGCGCTGATTGGCTAGCTCGGAGGTGATTAGCCGAATACTATTCACCTCTGAGCAGCCGAAGAGAAACAAGGTGGCTTCCCGTTTCGCCACAGTTACTTAAAGAGAAAATTGTTTTGATAAAAGAGGCGGCTCTTAAAATAAGACAAATGGCAACAAAGGTTGGTTTAATGGCATTAAATGATAACTTATTTAATCTTTACAACCTCATATTCTAAGGCAAAAAATGAATATACAATCCCTTGTTTACGAAAACTGCCAAACACTAAAATTACAACGAAAACAGTGAAACATCTAATATTTTTCAGCATGGTTTCAACAAAAAGACGAATTTCACAGAAAAATTGAAGAAATGACACCGGAGGAAGTAAATAACTGTCTCCAAAAGTTTTACTTGTCTGCAAGAAAGCGAGACGGAACTGTCTTACAATAAGAAATCGCTTACTGCGTGGCATGCGAGATTTTAAAATTTCATACCATTTGCGGTATATTGTCAGAAATAAAATAATTTTTTGGTCCACTAGCTTGTGTGGTATATACTAAAACAATTATTCTCCTCAGTGTCGGTGAAAGTGATGGATATTAACCTCGCCGCTTCGCGGCTCGGTAAATATCCATCACTATTCACCTCCACTTCGGTGAATAATTGTTAAATATCTCTCAGTCAGTAGGTGCGGTGAGATTGGTCAATTTCGTTGGGCTGTATTTCAATGTACAGTCTATTAAACTGTACTGTAAGTTACAGATCCTCGTTTTTTCCTGTTGATTTATGGCCTGTGCACTTCATGCTTGGGCCATAAATCTACGGGAAAAAACTTGGTCCCTAACTTACAGTATAAACCTCAGACTCAGTTAGTAAGAGGTATATATGTTGTAGGTTAATATAGAATCCAGCTTAAAATGATTTCAGCCTAGGTTAATTTGTATTTTCCTTTGTTAAGGTTGGGTAATTTACATCTGAAACAAAGGAAAATACAAATCAACCTAGGTTGAAATCATTTTATTTTTAACCTGGGATTCAGTTTAACTTACAACATAATACATTTGTCATTTTTGGAATATGGTTAGTATGACAGTGGTGCTTGATAACAATGTCTTGAACTGTGCGGAAATCTTTCTTATGGTTTGAATGTCGGCCTCAAGAACTTACTTAATAAACTATTTTCTTGTATAAATACACTCAACAAAATGTTATCTCCTGATTGGTCAATAACAAATGTCTAAATAGGTTATAGAGTGCAAATCTAAATTGTGCACCTATCACCAGCTATTCCATGAGGGGATATCCTGGCATTTGATTGACAATTCGCCTAGTGATGCAAGGAGGGGAAAGTGAGGGAGGTTTGATTTCTCCTGCCTTACCCTGTGGGGAAAATAGGGGCCTTTGTAGAACAAGAAGCTACGATATAGTCGTTAAAAGTGGATGTCAATAGACCACTGTATATGAAATTACCTGGGCTCATCTTGTGCTGCGTGCTCTGAACACCTAGACAATGGGGGATTTTGTCAGTTCAGGTATTGCCATGCGAATCTACCCAGTGATCCAATGTGATATATGTGAGACATGGTACCACAGTTCTTGCGATGTGTTAAAGAAAGATGAGGCTGACCGAGGAGGGTCTGGCTCCGTCTGGCTCTACTATGACATTGCATTTTTTTCTGTAATGACTCTTGGGGGGGGGGGGGGGGCAATTTTTTCAACTTTGATTGTTCTATGTCCCCTTCCGATAGAAGGAAATTATCACGTTCAAGAGGGAACTTTACAAAGCCCCTTCCTCCCCACTTAAATTACATGAAAATAAGCATTCAAGTTCAACTTAAAATATTTTCTAAATTACAGTGATTACTTTTGAAACTTTTCATGCTTGAGTTGCCTGTGGCAAGGTTTTAATAAAAGAGAGCTCTTTCACAGCCATTGAAACAGTAAGAGTGACAGCCACAGCAAAAATTTATTGAGAATGTTATGGGTAAAAAACCGTATGAACTGCATGTGCATTTTGTGATTTATGGTCAATATCATGATGTGTATGGCTAGTGCAGTTTTGCTGTCTTTCAAACATCACTCATGCCCATAAATCACAAAATGCATTCACATTAATTCAATTTACCAGGCTCTACCTGGTGATTGAACAACTTACCTTTTAGATGCCAATTTTAATACCAAAATGGTACCCCATTCAAAAGTGTGACAGAGCTTGGTGTGCTAAATTACTTGGCACAACAGTTGATTCAGACTTTGTGCTAACATCAAACTAAATAGACCTTTATCACATGGCGGCCATGTTGAGTCTCAGGAGAATAAAAAGCTTTGTTTTTGCATGGCAAGCCTCGCACTGAATTCGCCTCTGGCCGAGGCTTGGCGCTCAAAAACAAAGTTTTTTTATTCCCCTGAGACTCAAGATGGACGGTGGAGGATAAGGGTCTATACACGGTAATTAGAAAGAATTGAGTTCAGCACAATGCTAGCATGATGTTTGAACCTGGTCTAATTATGTCCAGGTCTTAACAGTGCTCCTTTATTTTAACAGGTACACGTCTTTCTCAAGAGTAGTAGCTGGGACACAAGAATTGCTGCTGGTCAAGCAGTTGAGGCCATTGCTCAGAATGTGCCTCAGTGGAATCCAGCATCCACACAAAAAATCAAGGGTATGAAGCCCTCTCAAAATGTTTTTTAGTGGTTTATTTCTTACAGCGTACTTAGGCCACATTACACCAAGTGGAAAATAAGGCCCCAAACCAAGCCCCAGTTGTTCAAAGAGCAGAAAATTTTATCCACTGATTAAGTCACTATCCGGCAGATAAAATGCATGCAAGAATTTCCCTATATAGCTGTATAATTTGTGTATAAAGTAGAAGCGTCGGTCTGATTTGAGCATGGGATTGTGTGAAAAACTTGCCAAAAGCTTTTGTTTGTCATTTTATCCGCTGGATAACAACTTATCCACTGGATAAAGTTATTCCCCCTTTGAAGCGCTGGGGCCAGGGGCCAGAACAGAAGTCATTATTTGTTAGCTTTGAATACTAAATTTTAAAATCTTACAATTCTATGAAAACATTGGCCAAATACCATGTCTGTAATCATTGTGTAATCGATGAAAAAAAAAAAAGTTTAAAAATATACTTATTGGGCGCGGTAGACTTCGGAGAAATAGGCCCCAGCACGCTATTCACTTGCACCCTGGTTGGTTCCCCCTGGATACTTCCAGGTTACTTTCACACCCAAGCGTCATCGCCTGTTAGTCAAGTTAAAGGTTATTGTTCGCATCTGGTTAGGTCTCTGTAGTTTACTGGTTGGTCTGATTGGTCCCATGCCCAAACCCCAACCTGGAAGACCTGGGGATGTCCTTCATCAACCTCGTCCCATCCACTCCCCTTCCACCACTCTGGCAAGGATGAATTAACCTACATGTACTATTCAGGGTCACCAGCAAACATAGAGCTGTGTGCATCACTGAGACACGTTGGATTTTGAGCTGCCTATGGTTCAGTGTAAAGGTTAACCTTTATAATAAACCTGTAAAATGCCTACTTCTAGATTTTACCCATCTACTCTGAAATGCAATGAGAAACTCCTGTGTTTGTACTGATTAACAATGATTTATCAACTCATGCATCTATTGTTTTAATTTCAAATAAGAATTTTAATTCTTCATCTACCACTTCAAGAAATAAATAAATAAATAAAAAATAAATAAATAAATAAATAAATAAGCTAATAAGTAAATAAGCAGCTAAATGAGTGAATCTTGTGTTACTGAGATTCTGAAATTGTTTTATATTGTTGTACTTTTAGAGGAGCCAGTAGAGAGTAGCAAAGTGGACGCAAGTGGTGAAACAGCTGAGAGTGATCTGTTGGAGTTTTCCAAATTTGATATCAATCGTGTACTAAAACATGGAGAGCGGCTGGTAGGATCCTCAGGGGCTGAGTATGACCTTCCTGATGAAGATCTTATAGGTAGTTACAGTATATTATTTTTCAACTCTTCGAGAAGTATTTTGTTAATGGCTTTGTGAGAATGTGTAATGCAACTCTCAAATTATTGTGTTAATAAATTAAATTCATTTTGGTTTCCTTACTTGTACCAGCTGCCATCACCTAAATTACTGATATGGCTATGACTGGATAATTTTCTAGCAATACTGATTACTCCAGGTGTACACTGTAAAGGTCTGTATATCTGAGATGTACAGGTTAATTATTAAGACAGTCAAGTGCGGTTGTTAGAGTATCCAGCCAGTGGATAGAGGAATGGGGGTTTAACTGCACTGGGGACTAAAAATATTGTCTTTCAGTTCCAATTATAAATTAACAATTAACAATAAATATTAACAATGGGAAATTTAAAAGCAAAAATAGACGATAATCGTATCTAATTTTTAGCACACTTGAATGTTACATGTATTTCTACATTTCAAACTTAAATTTAGAATTTAGACATTTCCAACATTTTAACGCCAAATTTTTTTCTGACAGAGTGGAGGTTCCTTTTTAATATTCTTCACTAAATTGTATTAATTATTTCTAGGACTTGAACCAAAGGAGAGGCTAAGTAGGCAGCAGAAGCTTCTAAGAAAACGGCTTGGCTTGGACATTGCTCCTGGTATAGATGTTGGAATGGATAAATTATTTGATGATGAAGATCTCTTGGTTAGTACCCATGAGATAAAAGGAAAGTCCTTGAACAAACAAAAATCATTTGAGGTGAGTGTAGCAAGTTGTGACATGTGTGCTTTGTTTGTTATTTGATGTCTTTTATTTAATTTGCCCCTGTTGTCTGCCTTACACATCTATAACGTATTACTGGTACATACAAGTAATATATCAAACACCAAGAAGAGCGTTTCATCCAATTTCCAAACACCGAGAAGTGGGTAAAAACAAAAATGAAGCGCAGCCAAGATTTTGTTAACAGTAACTAATTTTGAGTTTTTTGGAAATCAGATGAAACACACTTTTGAGTACTTGATATAGTTTCTCAAACCATTATAATCCTTGGAGAAATTCAGAGCAAACGTTTACCCAATTTTATGATTATTTAGATCACATTTTCAAACCTCCTTCACAGCAGTGATTTCTTTTTTCTCTTTATGAATTATTAAGGAGTTTGACAATTTATTATTACAACCCAAGCTGTGGTCACCCTCGGGGAATAGCTCAGTGACTGCTTAATACAGGCTGACCGCTTAATTAACCCTTTAACCCCTCATCACCAAAGACCAAATCTTCCTATCTTACAGTACATGTAAATGAAAAATCTTGTCCCCATATTAAAGTACTGGGGAGATTGTTATTGACATAATTAAGTAACATAACACATAACATTGCATTTTATTCAGGAGGCCTTGTCAACACAAATACAAAACATCCTGAATAGGAAAATCATGTAGTTAACCCTGTATAAAAACAATTTCCCTGACAAAAAACGTACAAAAATATTTTAAAATTTTCTAGAACTACCGGTAGATAGAGATAGAGACAGAAATAGAAATAGAAATAGAAATAGAAATAGAAATAGAAATAGAAATAGAAAATTCTGCTTGGGTGATCAAAATTATCCTAAATTCTCCTGCCCTCAGGGATTGAATAAGCATTGATGATGAGAAATTTGATGCTAATCACTGTTAGGGCTTAAAGGGTTAATACATGTTGCACAGAATACGTGTCAAACACAATAAAAGCACCATTTCATGCAGCATTTCACATTTGGTTTACAACTTAATTTACGGTTTATACATGTACACAAAAGCACTTACAAAATAACTTCCTTGGTTAACAAACTGCAACCATTTAATGGTATGACAAAGGAGTGTATAGTGTGAAAGTGGACTAATTAATAAAACATTAATGCCAAGATCCTGCAGTCAGTATTGCAGGGCATTAGAAATTCAGTTTATACCTGGCAGGCTATTCGTTACTCTGTTTTAGTACAATTTTCTTTTACAAAGTGACAAGGCAATTTAGAGATAGCTTGTTGGGACTTAGAAAAGGCCTGTGACCATGACCACTTAACAGAGGGAACTGCTTGTTAGAGGTCAAAATTGCAGTAGTTATTGGGAGTAATTTTCAGGATTTTAACAAATGACTGCTCAATAGAGGGTGACCGCTTAGTACCAGTGCCGCTTAATACTTTTGCTCTCCAAATAATGGACATGATTGGATGCCAGTCAAAATGTTTGCCTGACTAAAATGAATAAAATTCTAGGCCAATACAAACATGTACATACCGGGGGTGGGGGGGGGGTGGGGTGGGTATATAAATACATGTTGTCAAGATTGAGGTTTATAACATGAAGAAATAATGGGTCTAGATTTTTATGGGAGACTTGAAGTAAGTTCCAGCAGTGTCCTTTGTCTGAGATTACAGGTAGGCTCACAAAAATAGGACTGGTATACACTGTGGTCAAGTGTATGATTATTCTCTTATTTTTGTTTAGGCTTTCTGTTAAATGATAATGATAATTTATTAAAGTAACTACAGTATGTTTACTACATGTACCTTTTTAGAGCGCAGCTGAGGTTGTGGCAGCAGAGATAGCTGCAATTAGTTCTTCATCAATGAGTTCACGAGAAAAGAACAGAGCCATCAGAAAAGCCAAAATGTTAGCCAAGCAGAGATCTAAGGATGCATCAAAAGAAGGCGATTCTTTGCAGTCCAACAGGTGAGGTATCATTTTAATATGTATATGCATGTATGAGGCTGTAAGTGTCTGGTAAGTTGGTATTTTGACCAGCAAGGACAGTGACAATGCTTCTCCACCACATGAAAGCTGGTTTCTCTTTTTATGACCATCAACAATAGTAATTACAGTTAACTGTACTTTGCTTTTGAACAGAACTTCTTCAGAGATTAATGTAGAACCGATATAATGCAGTTTTACAGCATCCTTTGTCAAGGGTCTAACATCTGCAATTTGTTGCCATTTCACTGATTAGTTTACCATCCATTTCTGGTTTTTTTTTTTTAAACTTAAGCAATATCTCATTGAAAGGTGTGACACAAGTTCAATGTGTGTTGTTTTTATTTCTCTTTGCTCACTCTGCATTAAGCCACATTTTAATTTACTAGTCTCAGGATTAGTCTATTTATATATTAAGCCAATAGCTTTAGTAGGCTTACTTGTCACGTTTACTAATGTCTGTACAGCTGTAATTAATTTTATTATCAACAGTATCTGTTCAACCTGTTTTCCATGTTCTGTTTGTGTGGGTGACTAATTTCCTTCGAAATTTCACGAATCTTCTTAAATTGTCGTTCCAATTTTTGTTGGTACATTCGCATATACTTTCGAAATTTCGAAAGTGTCAAGACAATAGCGCTTTTGAAAATTCGTCGAAAGTTCGGTGATATTTTGTTTCGTTAAAAATGGCTGGTTTTCGTCGAAAAGTGGCGAAATGTCTCAAAATTTGTCAAAATTCGCTCTCATTACTTCTAACTGTACATAGTAACTGTTACTAACTAACTACCTAACTAACTGACTGACTGACTGACTAAATAAATGAATAGAGAAATAAATGAATAAAAAGTTTTTCCCCTGCCAACAGTTTGTTGCTATTGAATTAATTAAAAATATACTGCTATTAACCACTTTGATTTGTTTTCCTGTCAATCCAACTCATCATAGTTTTGATAATGATGTGGACACAGAGCATGGACCAGCTTCCAAGAAACGCAAGACAGCCAGTGTTATTGTTGACCAACCTGCAGAATCTGATAAGATGGTTGTCGATCAGGTTACTGATGTTTCAGCAACATTTGAAGAGGTGTGGTATTACTTTATCTTAATATATACCTTAAAGTGACAATTTAATAAAAAAAAAAAACGACTTTAGTATGCACTTGTGCATGTACATAACTGCTATATCATCTGTAGTACCAGTTAACAGGTTGAAAATGCTGTGTTTTTGATTTAGTGCCCACTGCACTTGTCTCCCAGTGCCATGTGGCCCACGTCCGACTCCCAGACTTGATGTTATACATGGCTTTTGTTGTTGATTCTCCTTCGTGTGCTGTGCATTTTTTCTACGGGCACTCTGGTTTTCTCCCCTCAAAAACCATTGTTTCCAAATTCTGTGTCTGGAGAGCATTGCCCCCAATTATTGCTCTGTACTAAATCCATTGACATTTAAATAAATAAAAGTGATTCATTTATTTACTTGTCTTACACCTACAGCAAGCTTTGTTTTACTTTTAAGTTAGAAAATGCAATATAAATATAATAAATTTAATACTTATATATATATAATTATGTCAAGTAGAGGGTGTTCAGTTGAATCTCTGCAGTAAGATCTTGTGCTTGTATGTTTACTAATTAGAGATTCTCATTTTAACATGAAAGGATAGAATGTTGTCAGTAATGTTTGTGTGCATGTGTATACTTAGATAATTTTATTGTATTTATTTTTGTTTTTTAACAGTCTACTGAATGGCCATTTGAGAACTTTTGCCAGGAACTTTGTCAGGATCTGTTTCATCAGTCGTGGGAGGTTTGTTACTTCTGTGTAAGAATTTTCTTTCCTTTCCCGTAGATGTTCTGTTGAGCATCCTCACCGAACTAAGTTGCCTTAATATTACCATGTACACCTGTAGTATAGGGATGGGGATGGTGCAATAGGGAGAGCACTCGCCTCACACCAGTGATTTCTGGCCAGCGTTGATTCTGTGACTTCCCATAAAAATGATGCCACATCTGCTTTGATAAAATAACTAATGGTTTGAACCCAGGAGTCATGTCATAAGTAAGTAAATTATGATCATCCGGGTGAGTGTAGTCCTGAGAAGGACTCAGTTTGAGGTGACTTTGACTGACGTCATAGTTTTGACAACCGAGCGGAAGTCATCTTCAGAGTCAAGTGAATTGTGGAACGTCAGTAGGTGATATATATGTCTGTGGTTGTTAACCTGATTGGTCAACGAAATTGGGATGTTGTTGGTCGTTTGCCAGTAAGCTATGATGTTATTGGCTGTGAAGACTGTAAAAAGTGACTGGTGTGTTTCGATCTGTTTTGTGTTAGTCAAAAAGTCCAATGACAATCCAATTCAGTGCAATGCTACCATAGCATGAATCAGCTGTCTGCTCTCAGCCAATGAGAATAAAGAAATTTAACATCTTTTAAAATAAACAACATCAACTGATTCCATGCATTTTATTTTGTTATTACCCATGATTGAAGGTTCGTCATGGAGCAGCTACTGGCCTTAGAGAAATAATTAAAGTTCATGGACAAGGAGCAGGGAAAACCTTAGATGCATCTATTGAGGAGGTAAGGAAACAATGCAGTGTTGGTGCATTGAGGTCATAACTTTGAAACATTCTTCTGGACAGACAGCAAAACTATTGTTTTCTTTTTGAGAGAGAAATATAATGTTAACGAGGCCAGTGGCATCTTTAGTTGGCAAGGAGTGGAGTACAATATGAAGTAGGCAAGGCCGAGAATTGATATCATTGTAGATTACCAAGTTTTGGTTTATTACAGGATAGTTGAAACTTACAATATTTCGGCTATATTACAGATCGTCATAGTCATGTAAAGATACATGTATTTCACAAGAGAGGACTTAAGAGCGCTCCCCAGGAACTTTCACCTACGACCATGCAAGATAGAAAAATCGAAAATCGCCAAACTTTGTCATAATAAAGGACTACTAAAACCATTTGTAGAAAGACATGTTTCAGTTTGTTTCGATAATTGTTTTACCTTCAAAGTGACTTTTTCATTTTGGTGGCCTGTGAGCGGGTAAAACCGACTTAAAAGTGTCACTTGTATGGGCCGCTCGTCTTGAAATTACGAAGGAGTAACATAAAAATCGAAGCAATTGAACATAAGTAAACTAAATCCCTCACACTTTCACGCTGTCAAATGTACATTCAATGTGATCCAGAATTTTTGGCCAAATTTTAAAAGTTAACCGTTTCTAGCGGAATTACAGTATGCCAAAATAATGCAAACTTCAACCGCAAAAAAAGCATCCTGGTACATGGCTTTGTCAACCAAGACTATATTCATCGGAATAAGCAATGTTTCGTGTACGATTTGATGAAATAAAATTTTTGGGTAAATGAAACGATAAATTTTTGGAGCACTATTTGAACATGCTATTTATCATCAAAAGTTGACCTTTTGACCTTTAAAGGAGGGCAAGCAATTTTCACATCACACTCACTAATTTTGATTTTTCCAACAAACAATTCAAAACTCTGGTTATTCTTTCATAGCACAATGTTTAATAAAGTCAATCGCTTGAATTAGGACAGGTTTAACGTTAGTAAATATAATTTTAGTTACAAACACGTAGCTTGGTTTAGGGCTACAACATCGACAAATTTGCATATAAATTAGTTCGTTTTGATTTCCACATGGAATATTTTTATTTACGTTAACTTTACTAAACAAATTAAATCACAAACAAGGTTAGTCGTTACTTTAACTGATTATATGGCTTATTGTACCTTAAAAACCCTTTTCACAAGAAGAAAAGACGAGTTTACCTCTAGCCGCCAAACGACCATTGAACCTTTTGACGTCGCCGAAATACCTCGCATGACACAACTGTCACGCAATATACGCGGACCTTAGATTCACAAACCACATTGGCCATCCATTGTGGTTACCCTGAGGTTGTTGGCGGAATTTGTGGTCTAAGCTGAGCAAGCTCAGACAATCCGGCAAATGTTCAGTGCGTCACGATAGAAAGGCACACCTTAAAAGTTATAAAGTGTGGAATTCTTTTCTGGACACAGAAGCAAGGCTTTTGCTGGCACGTGCAGGTAACTGAACGGCACTTTATAAATTACGTTGCAGACTGAGATACCACGTGTGTGTGTGTATGTGTGTGTGGAGGCAAGCGCGAAGCGAGCGTGGAGTGCGAACGAGGCGTGACGAGAAAGGCGCAAAAATTTTTTGTCCCCCTCCCTTTGTGCGTCACTCGAGTTCCGCAATAGCCTCGTGCTTACTTCCGCTCACTTAAAAAAGCACACAAAAATAAATGAATAATAATAATAATAATGATGATGATGATGATGATGATGACGACGACGACGACGATGATGATGATGATGATGATGATGATGATGATGATGATGATGATGATGATAATAATAATAACGCTTGTTCTGCAGGCCAACATGTAGCGCTTTTGTGTATGCCACCTGCTTTGCGCGTGACCTCAGTTGGGTAGCCGAAATGATCCTCAACCCCGAATCGATCCACAAGTTGACCCCGAAATGACCTCGACTCTGAGATGACCCCGTCCTACCAAGTAGCCAGTTTCTAAAATAGTGTCCCAACTTGAATTTATTTCCTAACTGTGCATCGCGTATCCCCAACGAGCCCTCCATGGGGGTTCGGGTGTGCGGCTCAGTTCTCTAAACCTTGTCCCTATTTCAGACCAAAATATCAAATGATTGGGTACCCTTTTTCAGAACTGTCGTCTAAAACTCATATCCATTTTCAGACTTGGTTTCTTGGATCCATTCCGTTTTCAGGCTCACGCTGTCAGACCAAATTGGTTACAACATGTACCACCAAAACGGTTCAAAAACCATACCTACGTTATAGTATATAGCTTATGCAGGGGGCGAACCTTGCAGTCAGATACATACTTGTTATGCAATGCTTTCGAGTGGTACTTCTTGAAATATTCCACGAGTGACTTGATATTTCTTAGTATACACACAAGCCTGAGCTATGCCACTCATTGGATTAACGCAAAACGTCACTTTTTAATTCTTTAACGACAAATACAATCAGTGAAAAAATATTCATGAGTCGAATTTCCGCACAGCTGATCGGACTGCGTAGAAAACTTAATACGACAGAGACATGATAGAGACCAAACCGAGAATCAACAGAATGCGGCAACCGTGGACAGCTGTTTCGAGCTGGTTGGCTCTCGTCAGCACGGTGTAGCACAGGAATAAGTGTTCTACCAAATGCACATGGTAGTGATTTCGGATGGGACCAAATTCAGAAATCGGTACACGTCATAGCGCGTGACTACGAACAATGAACAAAAGAACTGAAATATCATGTGGCCGTCGCCATAAGTTAAATGAGAAAAACAAAACTTTCCTTCATAGGTAAAAAAAAGTATTCAACCAGTTGTGTAAGACAGGACATGGTGAGAACAGACATTTTGGATACACTAACTGACATCAAAATTCAGAATTTCGGGCACTTTAAATTACACAAGTCGCTCGTTTCGCTGATTAAGGGGCCGTTTACATGGTGGAAGGAAGATCCAAGCACTAAGAAGATCCGAGAAGGCGAAAAACCTTTCTGTTTGCTTTGCATGCAGAAATTTCGGCCGAAGTTGTTACCAAGTGGAGAATGAAAAAAGAATAACTGTCGGCCTTGAGCAACTGAACGCCTGGCTGCCGCCATGTTTGTTTTTTTTGTTCCTAGTACTAAGATCTTCCGAGCGAAAGTTGTTTACATGGTGCTAGGATCTTCCTAGTTCTAGGATCTTCCTATCTCTCAGCCAGGAAGCTCCTATCTCTAGGAAGAACCTAGCGCTAGGGCCAAGTGCAACTTTTTGCATGTAAACTGAATAGAGAAAACATATGGCGCTAGGATGATCCGCCCTCTAGGATCTTCCTAGTGCTAGGATCTCCCTCCCTCCATGTTTAGAGCATGAAAGGGAGCGATTTCAAGAATGCAGACATTTGCGTGCACTTGCGTTTTCTTTCGCTCTCGTATCCTTGATTGGCTTGTGGGATGGAAAATGAAAAATTGAAAATTTCGTCTCCATTATTCATTTAAAATAGGAAGACTTTGTTGTGTAATAGATTAATTAAAGCACATGATTTGTGTAGTAACATTTTTTTTTTAAATATTTCATTTCTTGAAGTTATCCTGGAATCAAACAGAATAAATTGGGAAATGTGTTGTATTTGGACAGCTTTCAGTTTTTATGAAGCTGATGAACTGATAGAAGTGTTTCATTTTTTACATGTAACCTGTAATTTCCTTTTTGTTCCCTTACCTTTTTGCCCTTTTTAACACAGGATTTTCCCGCCCTCTTTCATAGTGTGACTCTTCACAGGCGGCCACGCGCGCGCACACGGAAAAGAAAAGTGTTTGGTACCCATTTACCTCATGCTATGAGTTTGTACCGGCTATTTTTTTTTTTTAATAATGTAAGGCTTTTCAAAAGCTCCTGTATTTTTTGGACTCATTGAAGGAACTGGAGTTTGGCTGAGCTGTCGGAGCTGCATACATGTTAGGCCGGTGGCTCGAAACGTCTTGGAGGATGGACGGGACCAATGCACGAACGATACCAAATGTAACGAGTTGCGGATCGTTGCACCAACGTCAGAAACTTTTACATTCGGAAACTCGGACACGTTTAAATTCAATTTCAATTATTGTCAGTTAAGATACAACATTCAAGAAGACGTTTGCTTTATCTGACTTGTCATTTGCCCCGCGGTCACGCATGTTTTGACTGAAAGCGTATATTGCGTGACAGTTAAGAGATACGTCAAAAGGTTCAATGGTCGTTTGGCGGCTAGAAGCAAACTCGTCTTTTCTTCTTGTGAAAAGGATTTTTAAGGTACATTAAGCCATATAATCAGTTAAAGTAACGACTAACCTTGTTTGTGATTTAATTTGTTTAGTAAAGTTAACGTAAATAAAAATATTCTATGTGGAAATCAAAACGAACTAATTTATATGCAAATTTGTCGATGTTGTAGCCCTAAACCAAATTACGTGTTCGTAACTAAAATCATATTTACTAACGTTAAACCTGTCCCAATTCAAGCGATTGACTTTATTGAACATTGTGCTATGAAAGAATAACCAGAGTTTTGAATTGTTTGTTGGAAAAATCAAAATTAGCGAGTGTGATGTGAAAATTGCTTGCCCTCCTTTAAAGGTCAAAAGGTCAACTTTTGATGATAAATAGCATGTTTAAATAGCGCTCCAAAAATTTATCGTTTCATTTACCCAAAAATTTTATTTCATCAAATCGTACACGAAACATTGCTTATTCCGATGAATATAGTCTTGGTTGACAAAGCCATGTACCAGGATGCTTTTTTTGCGGTTGAATTTTACATTATTTTGGCATGCTGTAATTCCGCTAGAAACGGTAAACTTTTAAAATTTGGCCAAAAATTCTGGATCACATTGAATGTACATTTGACAGCGTGAAAGTGTGAGGGATTTAGTTTACTTATGTTCAATTGCTTCGATTTTTATGTTACTCCTTCGTAATTTCAAGACGAGCGGCCCATGCAAGTGACACTTTTAAGTCGGTTTTACCCGCTCACAGGCCACCAAAATGAAAAAGTCACTTCGAAGGTAAAACAATTATCGAAACAAACTGAAACATGTCTTTCTACAAATGGTTTTAGTAGTCCTTTATTATGACAAAGTTTGGCGATTTTCGATTTTTCTATCTTGCATGGTCGTAGGTGAAAGTTCCTGGGGAGCGCTCTTAAATATCATAGGCATGTTAATTTTACGATGTGCAGGCTATGACATTTAAGTCACGTCTTGTTGGTGGAGTGGGTGGAGGGTTAGGACAAGGGATTTCATTAAGGGCCCACTGGGCAAATTGACCAGCAGTGAACAATTTGGCTGGACTACTTTTTAACATCTTGACTGACTTTTTCCTTAAAAAACATATTCAGCTGAGATTGCATGTAATTAAAATATTCTGACGAGGTGTTCTAATCTGTTGCCAGCCTGCTTAAAATCTTTATGAAACCTGGAGTTATGTAGGCAGCCTCAGTCAAAAAGTTTACCTATAATGCGATCGTAATTCCATTTCTTCTCATTAACCAACATGTATTTCAGCTTCAGATTCAGAATAGGAAATGGTTGGAAAACATGTCCCTACACCTTCTTTGTGTCATGGCACTTGACCGATTTGGAGACTTTGTAAGCGATGAGGTAGGTGAATTTTTAACGTTTCAAGTCTGTTACTTTGTTACTTTTTACATGACCTTACCAATGCTAAAGAAAACTGCTTCATGATTCTACCATATTCTTGTCAAATTGCTGGTTGGCAGGTTGTTGCTCCTGTCCGAGAGACTTGTGCACAGACAATAGGTGTGACCTTGAAGCACAGTGATGCTGAGAGTGTTAAGAGAGTGATGATGGTGCTGTTGACACTACAAGCTCAGGAAGAATGGGAGGTGCGACATGGAGGACTCATGGGACTCAAGTATCTGATGGCTGTAAGACAGGTGAGGGCTGCCTGACAGTTGAAAATGTGATGACGATTAGATATTGAGAAAGGCTTACTCATCTAGAAGACACAATGGCAGCTAGCTATGGCAAATTGTAGACAACGTACACTACTATTCGTTCTTCAGTTGAATGATGATCACTTCAACTTAGTCATCCCTTTCTACAACCATTGTGTGGTTCCAGAAGATAACCACTCAAAACTATTTGTCCATTTGCTGCGATTTTACCTTGGTTGAATCACAGTTTTGTTTGAACGTGGCAAAACCCCGTCTAACCGTAACAATCTCAGTTTGGCCAAGGTTTTTTCCTGTTGACTAAAGCTGCAGTGAAGGGCCGGACACTGTTGGGTTTGAATAGCCCATTGTCTGCTTTCAAGGTTCGCACAGTTATGGAAGGGTCATGAAAAGTAATGGGATTTGAAATTTGCATGAATCTCGGCCTGGAAAACCAGAAAATTTGAAAAATTGGTTAGGAAGTTTGGAAAAGTCATGGAATTTCAGATTTTTCCCAAAATATTTTTAACTGATGGTTGAAAAGTAAAGAAGTTTAGGAAAGTTAGGGTCTTAAAATGTTTATGTTCAAGTTGTAATCCGGATGAAATAATCTGTACTATTCATTAAAGGTTTTGATTGAACATTCATTTATTTTTTGTTTTCCTCATGAATTTGTGGAGAGTTTTGGTATTTTAGAACAGTTCCTCTCAGTGACATTCCTCTGTTTAACAGGATTTGACCAGAGATTTGCTGCCATTGGTGTTAGACCCTATAGTAACAGCTCTTAAAGATGATGATGACGATGTTCGGGCAGTTGCTGCATCAGCTTTGTTGCCTGTGGCAGAGTCGCTAGTCATGTTTGCACCCAATCATGTAAGTAATGGTGCTGGAGAAACCTTGGGGTGGAGAGGAGAGGAAAGGAAAGGAATGGAACGGAGGGCAATTTTGCAATATGACTGACTGCATGTGTAAAGATTTGGAATCATTATGAAACATGAAACACATTACACAGGAAAAGCTACTAGTATTTCTACACTGTACCATGTACTGTTTACTTTTTTACGCTAAATTCACATTTCCAATATTTACTAATACTACTACTAATATTATTATATATAATACATTTGTTATATATTTAGAAATGTTTGCATACATAAGGAAATTCCTAACAACTAGATAACCGCAAGGTTTTCGAGTTAGCAGCTAGTTCTTTGTGTGTTCTGGGGAGTGAATTTCCCAAAGTTAAAAAAGAAAAAGGAAAATGTAATCTACCTCAGTCTGTAAAGTATTACTTATTATCTGTGAAACTCTTTTTTGTGTTCTAAACTTAGGGTGTGACTTATCTGTGAGTGCATCTTGTCTTCAAATGTGTACAGTAACTTGTTTGAATTTTCAGTTAACCCAATTAAACATTGTATTCTCAGGTGCAGGAAGTTCTTGTGACTTTGTGGGACACCTTAGTGGAACTTGATGACTTGACTGCTTCAACTAACAGCATTATGATGTTGCTGCCAGGAATATTGTCATGTCCCTCCGTTTCCCAACAAGAAACAGCATCTGGCAATAATAGCTCTCTCACTGAACTTGTGCCAAGACTCTGGCCTTTCTTTCGTCACAACATCAAGTCTGTTCGACTAGCAGCACTAGGGACCATTAAAACTCTTTTGGTGGGGAATATTAAAAATAAGGTATGAATACAGCTGCATTATGATATTTAGGTACATATTGTTCAATTTTTTTAATGGTTTGAATCTGGTTACTGTATCAAGCCTTTTTAGCAAAAAAAAATACCTGATGTAAAAAAAGGTGTGCTCTTTTTGTAATTCCCCAATGACACACAATAACCTTGAGAGTCACATTTCCTGTAGAACAATCATGTACTTTTTAAATTTAAGTTCTTTTTTGGTATGTGAGAAACCTCCAGGATTTGAAGCAAGATGATCTTGATGTTCTTTAAATGAATAGTTCTGGTATTCTCAGACAAGACCTAGTCTTGTTTCAATTTGTTATGACAAGGTTGTAATCATGAAAAGTTATGTGGTAGGATTGGATCACTGCTGTGAAAAAAGAGTTTAAATATTAAGGGTCTTCACACTTGCACCACAAAATCCATTCTGACTAGCTTTAATTCATTTTTGAGGAAGGACACGATTTCTGGGTTTTTGTTTCCTGTCTATAAAAGCTTGGTGACAATTGAAAGTTCTTGGCAATCTTGCACAGTGCCATTATGGATCTCCAATCATTATTTAATTAATACCTGTTGTCTTTTAGTCAAATGTTTTTAACTCTGAGTAGCCAGTCTCCTTCACTGTACATTCCATTATAGTAGCCGGCTGCTATTAAAGTCCTCAAGATTGCATCTCCAAGCCCTGCTTGAAGATGCAAAGGGCTTGAAGACTGATGTACTTGTAATTTTATTGACCTGCAATTACATTGTATCTAATTGATGTGTCTATGTATTTAGATGTAAAAGGATTGTTAAAGAATTGTTCACTTGCTGCCTTCACTTATAATGATCTACTTCAACTGATTATTTACTTTCAGCATGGAAGTGAAAGATCACCAGAGTGTTTCTGGCTGACCCCAATCCTACAAGATTTTTTAAGGCATATTTACCAAAGATTTATTTTGGAAA